>NC_136937.1:26806196-26911196 GCF_949987615.1 Pollachius pollachius | reverse complement strand
TTTCTGGAACCCAGTGCCTAAGAAGGACAACACCATAATTAGATGTATGCGTCGCGCGGCAAACAACCTTAATAGGACAAACCACCGGACTGTGTATGCATGTGTATGTATGTATGTCGCTTACGGTGCTGATTGCCCCAGTGGCAGCAGCCATACATCTGGAACATAACAGCCAGAGTGAATACATGAATATGATATGACTGTATTGTCCATGATGCTTGTTCATTTGCAGGCCACTTAAGGGTAATGTCCACCGTACTGTCAACGGTGGAGGGCCAAGGGCCTGGGGGTTCAATTGCACATGCGGTTATACTTCCTGCTTTATGCGATGGGCAGATGCTATCTCGCGCTTGTCTTTCTCTACTGAATATATCACAAATTGGCCTGTCAGTTATTTTTCAGATTGATAGATGTGCCTGCTTGTGGGAAATCATATAATTTCTGAATAAGGCCTGTATACATCTATAATAATTGTTTTATGTTATTATAGATAACCAAAAGGGGGAACGTAATGCAAAACTCCTATTCTGAATTGCATTATCCTTCTAAGCTTTTCCCAGCAACTCATGGTCGTAAGAACACAAGGACAGCTTGTTCAATGCCTATCGTTTTCTTCCTCCGTTATCTCTCTAACGAGCATATCTTGCTTTTCTTGAAGAATGAAGTATCCTGCAAAGGCGTGAAACCAGGTAGAGAACCACTTTGACCCCATGATCTGGTCTCAGTCTGCTCAAGAGGAGTCCCTTGTATACATAGATAAAATACTCGTCCTACGCCCTTTCCTCATTACTTTTCCTTGACCTCAAGGGAGAACGTCATGAGTTCACAGAGAGATGTGAAGGATCATTCTGGATAAGGACTGAGGACAGACTGCTTAACGAAGCGAATACAACCGCACCTATGCTAGGTGCTACGTCACGATGGCTGCTAGCAGGGGCGTAGGAATGAGTTTAACATTGGGGGGCACACATATCGGAAACCTGACAGATCCATTAATGGTTTGAACAGAAATATGTCATAAATTAACTACACTGAAAAAATTCACAAATATATTTGATTCTACCAAAAAGATACATTTGCAAATGTAAAGGAAAACACATTTTGAATGGCAGTAATGAACTGATAAATATCAAATCAATTCTTTAATTGCACGCTCAATCATCTAGTTTTTTAGAATAAGATGCGGTGACAAGACGCTGTGTTGCGCTTTCAAAATAAAATAAAATATTTTTCTCGCCCCGGTATAATATTTAGGTGGGACAAATGCGCCTGTCTCCAATGTTGGAGGGGACACGTCTCCTCCGTCCCCCCCGGTTCCTATGCCCTTGGCTGCTAGGCTACGTCATTATCGATGTGGCTTTGCTGTTGTGGAACTATAATGTGTAGTTTCATTCTGGGTGTATAAACATGGACCACCTTGTGAAATGTGTTACTTCATTACCAAAGTTGGACTTCAAATAAATAAGGGATATGCTGTCGCAAATGTGAACTGAAATGGTTATCACATTAAGAATGGTAGCTCACACCCTCCTGTCAACTCATATTCATCGTCATCCCAATTACTATAATTGTAAGAAAATATGTTGTCTGTTTTTTTTTCATGTCAGGTCAAATGGTGCATTGCTTTCAAAGTTTGCTACCGCAAGGAATTGTGGCATCGTATCCTTTACTTTTGTAAAGAATGGACCAATTCTCCCTATGCTGAAGAAGATAAGAAAGGAAGCATGGAAGCACCTTTTTTCAACCAGCTCTCACCATGGATGCCACTTAGATTCTTCCAGGTCGGTTCCCTCAGTGAGGAACCCTCCTAGTTGAAAAGGACTCTCTGACCAGTGCCAAGGACCAGAGAGAGTCAGCGGGGACTCCAGCGAGGACTGATGTCCTGTGTGTGTGTGTGTGTGTGTGTGTGTGTGTTCGTGTCACTCTCTTTGCTGTTTCAATCTCAATTAAGCCGATAATCGCATAGATTGCTGAACGTTTACTTGTAATGAAGATTTCAATGTTTCTCCAAACATCTTCAATCAACCTGTTTAAAGACACTTATGTCTTGTGTTTTAAAAACATGTATTCTGGGAACCCATTTCCCCGCCCATGTCATGCTGGGATGCCAAACCTTTCCTTTTTTAAGTTTTACAGTCAACTGTGCTCACCTTGACTTCCTTATTGACTCCTTTACCAAGTTCAAGTAGGAGGGGCATAACATCCCAGCCATAACAACTAATAATTTAAATCTTCACGTTTGTGAAGTAAAAAGAAAAGTGATGTTATTTTTACAATGTTCTCCCACCGCACAAACCAGTCTTTTGTGTCCCAGTTAAATCAAAGCCGAGCCGATATTTTGAGGACGCTTCGAAATAAGCGGCACTTTAGGCAGCTGGCTCCAGCGGCGGTAATCGCTGGCGCTCTTCAGCGGTTAGTCATTCTCCATTGGCCCCACGAGTGCCACTTCCTCAAGGGACGGCGCGTTCGCTTCATTAGCACCAAGAGGATCTTCTAAAAAATGTCATTTTGTGGCGCCCCGACCGACACCACCACCATAACCACCTCCGCTACCACCACCAGCACCAGCGGTACCCCCAACACCGCCACCATCACCACCACCACCTCATCCACCACCTCCTCCACCACCACCACCACCACCTCCATCACCCCATCTGCGCCGTCACCACCACCTCCGCCAAAACCATCACCACCACTACCAGCGGTACCCCCTACTCCTCCAGCACCCCCGCCACCACCACCACCACCACCACCAACCCCACCACCACCAACACCTCCGACAACACCTCCACCACCACCAGCGCTACCACCTCCCACTCCCCAGCTCGGAGCCCAGCAGCAGGCTGAATGTCTGCCTGGAGGGCCACTCCACCTCCTCCAAACTTACACCCTCCATTGTTTTGCAGGTGGGGTGAGGGGATTGTAGGGGGGGTGGGGCTCTCGTGGGCCCGGTGTGGAGCCCGGAGTGTTGGAGTGTTTGTAGGGGGGGTAAGAGGGACGGGCGGCGGCACAAGTGGCCCCTTCTTCCTATAGGGGCCCCCGGCGGACGGAGGAATTCCTAATAGGCGGTAATTGAAAATGAGCACTTGGGAACCGTCAAGGGCCCCCGCCGGCACAATCATACACTAGAGAGACAGAGGGAGAGAAAGGCTGAGGCACAGCCTCAGAGAGAGAGAGAGAGAGAGAGAGAGAGAGAGAGAGCGAGTGAGAGAGAGAGATTGAGAGAGCGAGACACTAGAGAGACAGAGAGAGACCAGAGACCAGAGAGAGACCAGAGACCAGGGATAGAGCGAGAGAGATAGAGTGAGAGACACCAGACCAGGGAGAGAGAACACACTCCTGCATTCACACAATGAAAGGCCAAAAGGGTCACAACTACGGCTTATTCTAAGCGTGTATTGATTTAAATAGACATAAAATTCAGCGCTTAAGCATTCATAGTGCCGCATTTTATGGCGTTGTATCTTAATACGCCTTTAACTGTGCCATTTTAGTAATTAACAAGGCAGTCTTTTACAGAGCCTCTTTCTCAACTCTAAAATGGCGTAAAAGACAGCGTTTTCGTCAACTGAAACAGTGTGTTTTACGCAGCGTAAACAATTCGGGGCCAACATAACACATCTGAAAGAGAGTTATAAAACCAACTCTAAGGCTAACCATTATTTAAACGTAGCTTAGCAAGGTTACCTCGCTCCTCTGTCAGTTTGTTCTCTAGCCCTTCTCTCCCTTCCCTTTTCTCATCGCCTTTCCTTTCCATCTGTGCTTTTTTCTCTCCCTCCCTCATCCCTCTATTTCTATAGAAACTCCCTCTCACTGTCTATCTATTTCACACTGTTTGCTGTGTGCGTGTGTGTGTGTGTGCACGTGCATGTGTGCGTGCATGTGTGCGTGCACGTGTATGTGTGTTTATGTGTATGTGTGTTTACGCATGTGCGTGTGTGTGTGCGGAAGGGAGGTTGTGGTGGGAGGGAACAACTTTATCGTCTGCGAGTTCGGAGCGATTCAACAAATCCTTTATTTCGGCTATTCAGCGACAGGACAGAAGAATGTTCTTGCCTTGTCTGCGCGGATAAACTGCGGCCGCCACCGCATGGTGACCATGCACCACAGTCAGCAGAACATTGTGTCATGGCGCAGGGAGAATGAGAGACGCGTGAATAGACGTTTATTACAGATATTACAGTTTTTCGTGCGTGCGTTGCGCGCGCTCAACCTCTAGTTGTAATTAAACCCATAGCAATAATGTGAAAACCCCAGTCGATAATGTTAGAAATTTCTGAGCGCTTAATATAATTACATTTATAACTTATAACATTCGTTCACCACAAATGACTCTTAGAAGCAGTGCCAACATTTTAATATATTTTTACTATTCAACGAACAAAAGGCAACAGGCTGATTAGGGGGCCACTCAATGACATGCAGCACCGTCATCAACACGCCCACTGAAGTGGTGTGAGACTTACCGACTTTCTACTCCTCATTCACATATAAGGTAATTTACATTTCCTACAGAGAAAATACTACCTTAGGGGTAGTATTATTCAGGAAATTTTCAGGTTACATATGCCAGGATATGTTGTTTACACATATGGCCCATCAGGAGAATATCAGGACTTACACAGGTGTCTGAAAGCAGCTAGTGTGTGAGCATTTGATACCATTATAAAATTGGTCAATTTATGGTAACAGGGGTAATTGTTCAATGGAAAGTGTAGTATACTACGCATGCAAATCAATCATTAAATAGCTTTTACTGTTATTCAGGGCTGAAAAGTGCATTAACATTTTAAAATGCAAGGCAACGACTATTGGTTAGTTGAAAAATAATAATCATCATTGTGATTAAACATCTCTTCCAGTGTCCTGGACAAGACAGGCAGCAGTAGCCTATACAGTCACACGTAGCATACACACCAAACATAAGAAAAAATATAACCGCAAGCGGTGATTAACGGGGTCCGAGCAAAATTAAAAGTCAAGAACCCACTAATGGAAGATATATAAAAATAATAAATATTTATGAAGGAAAGATGATCCACTTAATGCAATACTGTGCCTCGGCTTTCAGGTGAGCTGCAAAGCAATGGCCGAATGTCATGCTCAGCATGCTAAAATCGGGATTTGAACTTTCAACCTAAGGAACACCCATACAAGGCATTGTCCCATTGAGCCACTGAAAAACCTGAACTCAGCCTCATTCACATGTTCAAAATGTCTATTGATAAGCATACAACATCCAGAAACCTCCAAGCACACATTTCTCAAGTGAATTAAGGGCTTTCTTAAAAGCATATACCTGAAAAATCTTTGAAATTCTTGGGAAATTAAACCTTTGTAGTCAAGAACACTAACGGAAGAAATATAAATATGAGTTAATTACGAAGGAAAAATGGTTAACAAAGAAGTTCCCCTAATGCCATACTGTGTCTTGGCAGACCGATTCCTGGAAACTAATGAGCCGGAATGTTGATTGGCTGATGAATTTCAGGTGCTGTTCAATGTTGTGTTTCTTAAATGAGTGGCAATGACAGAATGTCATGATCAGCTTGTTCATAATGCTCTCATCAGGATTCAAACTCTCAACCTAAAGATCACCAGTACACGGCATTAACCATTTGAGCCACTGACATTCCTGAACTGCATGAAGCCTCATTCAGAATAATGTGTTACCTGGCTGAGTTTGTCGACGTGTTTAAAAACACAACGTCTTACCTGGGCGAGTGTCGCTTCGGTGTGTGCGCATGCGTGTGTGTTCTTACCTGCGCGTGTGCCGAGGGCGGGGCCGTTAAATGTCTTTACCTGTGCGTGTGTGTGTGTGTGTGTGTGTGCGCGCGTGTGTGCGCTTCCGTGTATGAGTCGCTGCCTTTGTTTTGACGTGCGCTTTGTGCGTGTGCTTGTGTGCGTGTAGTGTGTGCGCAAGTGTGTGCGTTTCCGTGTATGTTCGTGTGCATGTTCTTGCTTGCGGTGTATATATGCGTTTGCGCTTGGCACATGCGCACTTGAGTAACTGGTGCGACAGGCTTGCTGCTATAGTTGTAAGATATTCACCCGGGTTATTGTGGTCCACGAGCTAACAGCCTTGATGGTGGAGAGCATTGTGATTCAAAGACAGCAAGGGAATTATGGGGGAAGCAATAAAAGTGATAATGAAAGTAATCGTGAAAGAAATAGTCAAAGTAGTAGTGGAAGAAGGAATGAAGGAAACAACTGTTGACAAGATTGAAATGAATGAAAGATGAAAAGTAAGTAAAGTCAACTTGATTTATGTGGCACATTTCATGCACAAGACACTCAATGTGCTTCACAAAAAACACAACGTAAAACCGGATTTCAAAGACTGTATGAATGAAATTGAACAATTTGATATAAAAGAATCCTTGAAAGACATATGAAAACAGAATTTAAAGGGATATTTTATTTTAATTAAAAAATATGTTTCAAAGTGCATTGTTGTTTATAACAGAAAGCGTACATAAAAGTATTTATCCATGATTTAAATATGGTGGTATCGTAGCTAAACAGTTTAGTGATTTATAGGTGTGCAGCAATATTTTCAAAACTTTCCTCTGACTTACCGGGGGCCAATGCAGGGGATTGTGAATTGGTCTAATTTGTTCATATTGTTTGGTCTTTGCTTCCAGCTGCATTCTGAACAAGCTGTAGCTGCCTCAGAGCTGTTTTTAGAAAACCTGCAAAGAGGCCATTAACCTAAACTAGTAAAGACTTGAACAAGGTTTTCTAAGTCTTGTTTGGACATGAATCCTCTTAGTCCTGAAATATCTTTCAAGTTATAGTAGGACGAATTTATCACTGACTTGGTGTTGATGTTTGAAATTTAAACCTGAACCCATAATAACACCATGATTTCTGGCTTGTTTTTCGTTTTTTTAAGGAGAGACTCGAGGTGCAGGCTGAATTTCTGCCTCTCCAAAACAATTATATATATTTTTTCCTTATTTAATTGGAGGACATCTTGGCACATCCAGTATTTGACCCAGTCAACACACTGCCACAACATATCTACAAGACGGTAATCAGCTAGTGATAGGGCAATATCGATTTGTTTGTCGCCCGCATAGCAATGGTAAGCAATGTTTTTATTATGCATAATTAGCCTAATGGGAGCATGGAGAGGTTGAATAAAGATGGAACTAAGATTGATCCAAGGTCCTAGGTTGACTCTCCACGTCACAGCAGTTAGTTAGTTAGTTCAGATGCATAGTTCCCAATGGAGACAAAGTAGTTCCTGTTTTGTAGATATTACCTGAACCACTTTAAGACTGTGCCAGAAAGCCCAAATCAAGTTTCCAATTTGTCCAAAAGTATTGAGTGGTCAACAGTGTTGAATGCAGCCCTGAGGTTCAACAGCATCCATATTCAAATGTTGCCAGAGTCTTCGTTAAGAAGAACATCATTTACAATAATCATCATCATTTACATTTACATAAGAGCAGTGTCGGTGCTACGATGGGGTCAAAATCCTGATTGGAAGCTGTCATCAAAGCCGGTGGATCCCAAGAAATCATTAAGTTGCCCGAGGACAACTTTCTCTATGGGTTTACTCATGAAGCGTAGATTTGATATTGGGCTGTCGTTGTCAATGAAGGAAGCCTCCAGGCTCTGGTATTTTTAAAACGGGCTTAGTAACTGCCTTTTTCCAAAGCTTTTGGAAAGTTGCCAGATTGGAGAGAGCTGTTAACTATTTGCAGTATGTCTTGTGGCAGGAAGTCAAGGACATTATTAAATTGGTAGGTAGAGCATCAAGGCAGCAGGTGGATGGCTTAAGTTATAGCACTGTTTCCAAAAGAGTTTTGTAGTCTAGGGCGATCAATTGTGTCTTCATTGCTACACTACTTTAAAATAATGTTGGGGATCCAATCTATGTTGAAACAGAAATATTGATGGCGTATTGTTGGCATGCAGGAGATCTCTCCCTGAGTGTGTGTGTGTGTGTGTGGTGATGGGTGGTTCAACCTGTGCACATTGATTGCTCAATGTGCAACAGGTGTGCAGCCTCAGCCAGCCCCAGAGTCCTATCAGTCTGATTCGGGCCAGGTGCTTCAACCAGCCATAATACACACACACACACACACACACACACACACACACACACACACACACACACACACACACACACACACACACACACACACACACACACACACACACACACACACACACACACACACACACACACACACACACACACACACACACACACACACACACACACACACACACACACTCAACAGTCAGGAATAAAGGATATATCAAAGAAAACACATAAATGGTCAGATTGGGAGGGATCAATCACAGAGACTTCAGAGACCCTTTGTGATAATCAAGTCGTGAGTAGCCCCTTTCACATGTTGAAACAGTTCAAATGTGTCCAGGATAGCAAAGAGTAATTTTGCACCATGGTCATTGGAATCATCAATATGAATATTAAAGTCACCAGTTGTAGCTAGACAGTCAATGTCATTGGTACTGCTAAGCAGTAGTTCTATAAAGTCAGAGAAAAAGTTTTCTGAATATTTTGGTGGCCCTGTACATGATTAGGAGCAGAACTCTGGGGGAACATTTCAGTACAGCACAAAGGTATTCAAAGGATGGGAAATCACAAAGTGAAATCTGTTTGCCCTGAAATACATTCTTGATAAAACAGCGTCCCCCTCAACCTCTTATTTCAGATCTACAAAGATCCATAAAGTCCAAGTTGGGAGGAGCTGTCTCATTCCAAATGGTTTCGATGCTGCTTTGTTCAAACCAAGTTTCAGTTAAAAACATGAACTCAAGTTTAGAGGTAGTTATAAAATCATTATAAAAAAAAACATGATGTGTTATTCACAATGATCCGAGGCCCGTTTTTATTGACAGGAAATAGATCCATTTAAATTTTGCAGGTTAGCAGTATGACTAAATTACATTTTGTTGACTCTATGACCAGTGATAACAGGAATAGAGAGGATGCCAGAAACCGAATGGGTCCAGTTGATTATGCAAGACTTCCTGCTATCCGAGCTACAGCTAAACCAGTCACGATCTCAGTAGTAGTCAGCCGCTTTCACTTGGAAAAACATTGACTGAAATCGTTTTATATGATTAAAAGAAAATGACTAATGATAGAAGAAAAAAAAATATGAACGAAAATAGTGAATCAAAAAATAAGAAGAGGGGGGTCACTCAGGGGATTAGAAGACACAAAGTGAGTGATAGAAAGATGTTAAATAAATACAAAGAAAGTACAGATAATGACACCTGAGTGACAAGAGGTGCAGAGAATAGCGGATGCTTGTCATGTGATCAAGCATCAGCTATGCTGATTTGCTGTCTTTTAAACGGTCTGAAGAAGCACATCATGGCATTAAACACTCTGAGGCCTCTGAGGCTTGGAATCATGCCAGGTGATAGAAGGCAATTTACTGGCCTATCAGTGACAGTGGAATGGATGGTGAGGGGGGCCCTGATTGGTCCCCTGGCGACGAGGGGGGGCTTGGTAGAGGCAGTAACAGCTGGTTGTTCATCTGTCTTCAACTGTCACATTTCATGTTCCTTACTCTGTCTTTACCTCTCTCTCTCGCTCTCTCTGTCTCTATCGTCTCCCTTCCTTTCGCTCTCCATCTCTCTCTCTCTCCCCAGCTCTCTCGCTCCATCGCTCGCTCTCTTTCGCTCTCCATCTCTCTCTCTCTCTCTGTCTCTCTCTCTCTCTCTAACTCTCTCTCTCTCTCTCCTTCTCTCTCTCTGTCTCTCTCTCTCTTCTCTCTCTCTCCTCTCTCTCTCGCTCTCCTTCTCTCTCTCTGTCTCTCTCTCTCTCTCTAACTCTCTCTCTCTCTCTCTCTCTCTCTCTCTCTCTCTCTCTCTATCTCTCTCGCTGTCAAAGAGATAAGAAGACATATCCAAACAACAATAGTAATCTGCCGCACACATGCAACACATAGAAGAAGAAGAAGAGCAAAGTGTGACGCAACGACAGCGACGGACAGAGAGGAAGAGAGAGAGGGAGAGAGAAAGAGAGGGAGAGAGAAAGAGCTGTGTAAGCAGATATAGGGGAGATGTCTTCGTCAGAGTGATCTGAGCCAGCTAGAGAGAGGGGAAGGGGAGGGAGGGGATGGAGAGAGAGAGAGGGAGGGAGAGAGAAAGGGAGGGAGAGTAGAACGGAGGGGGAGGGAGGGAGGTGGAGAGGGAAGGGGAGGGGGAGAGTGAGGGAGGGGGGTGCGGTGGTGGCAGGTTCTGCCATCGATCGGATGATTAAGCCAGATGAGTGGGGCTCTTTTCCTACAGTTAAGGACCTGATTATTGGTCTCATCCCGCGGCCAGGGTCCGGGGAGACCCCCCAGGATCGATGCACTCAATCAGGGACGAGAGGGGGGCCCGCCTCGCCCCCCCCCCCCCCCCCCCACCAGGCGGGCCAGCGGGTGGGGGGGGGGGGGATGACTCCTGGAGTCATCTCTGCGGACGTGGAGATATTCTTCCATGGCGCTTGGAGCGTATTGTTGTTGCGTTGTCAAGGAAACATCTGGTGGATGGTTGTGTTTGTTGTGCGATGATTCGTAGCGCATTGATGTGAGACTAGAAGGCAGAGGTGTTGGAAAATGCTGCTTGGGATGTTATTGAACAATCTGGATCAAGGATGTAAGGATAAACAAATAAAGTTGTCAACATATCTAGTTATTCAACACAACCACTAAATACAATTAAAATAAATAAATAAAACACATTTAACGATATGTTGAGATAATAGGACAAATTTATTATTATTTTTTAATAGAGCGTCCTGTCCAACAATAAAGTGTAAAAAAAAAATACACAGAATTATCACTTTGTTTTTACAAAAAACGTTACTGAACAGTTGGTAGTAAAAGTAGGTTTTGTCTCTCTGGAATGTTCCTGGGCCATGAACATACAGACATCTTGAACAGTTTCTTCAAGTGTTTCTCACATTCAAAACCTTTGGCTTCATCTCTCGGTCAGAATCACTCTCTCTTCGTGGGCGGCGAGAAACCTGTTAGTCTACCTGAGGAAGAGGAGAAGGGGGGGAGGAAGAGGAGGAGGTGGGAGGGGAGGAGGGGGGGAGAAATGACAGGAGAGGAGGGCCCAGAGGGCAAGGAGAGAGGAGAGGGGTGAGAGAAAAAAGAGGGGGAGAAGCCTGGAGAGGAGAGACTGGGAGAAGAGAAGAGGTAACACATTATTATTTATATTCCTATCATCTTATTTTCACGGTATTGTGTTTGTACTGCTTTTATTGCTGCCATTTTTCAAGGAGCCCAAAACCAAATACTTTTACCTTCATTTAAACTGGTATAATGCGATGCAACAATAAAGGAATCATTAATCTGGAGAGGAGGAAATAAAATAGAGAAAGAGGAGATGTCGGAGAGAGAGCAGGACAAAACAGAGGAGAGGAGAGGAAGAGGAGAGGTTGGAGAGAGAAAAGGAATAAAGGAAGGAGAGGAGAGGAAGAGGAAGAGGAGAGGTCGGAGAGAGAGAAAAGGAATAAAGGAAATAGAGGAGGAGAGGGGAGGAAGAGGAGAGGAGGAGGAGAGGTCGGAGAGAGAGCAGGAATAAAGAAAGGAGAGGAGGAGGAGAGGAGGAGAGCAGAGGAGAGGAAGAGGAGAGGTCGGAGAGAGAGCAGGAATGAAGAAACGAGAGGAGGAGGAGGAGAGGAGAGGAGGAGAGGGCAGTAGTGGACAGCTGTGTCCCTGACAGACAATGGATTGCATGCCTCCATCTGGAGCAAGCATCCCTGGACCAACATGATGTATACATCTTCACCAGCCAATGAGAACCATCAATCCCTCCCGCTCGCCATGGCGACTGGCGCTGACAGCAAGCTCAGGACCACACGTCTGCATCCATCTCTCTGTCCATCTATCCATCCTCTCTCCTTGTTACTCTCCCTCCCGTCTCTCATCTACCCATCCAGTCTACGTACAGTATCTACCCATACCTCTATCAGTCGATCACTTATCTGTCTGTCTCTCTTTGTGTATCTCTTTCTTATCTCTCTCTATCTATCGATCTCTCTCTCCATTCGTCACACTAATCTCTCTCTCTCTCTCTCTCTCAACCTCTCTCTTGTGTCTCTATGTGTGGTTGTGTGTCTGTCTATTTTCTACTTCCTGCTTATTGTTTTAACGACTTTGCTTTCTTTTTCCTCCAACCTGATTGGACGTGCCAGCTCTCCCCTCCTAATGCCCGCCTTAAAAAATAAATAAATAAATAAACGGCATCCTTGACGGCCGGACTAACGGCGTTAGCGACCACGGCAACGGCGATTGGGGGCTTGGAATTGGACAGACGGCCTTGCGAGGCTAGAGACCGCTCTGAATATGTTAACGCCCCCCCCCCCCCCCCCCCCCCATACCCCCCGTACTTCCCCTGACGCCATTCCCTTGAACTGTCACAACTAGTAGCGCGTGGCGTCGCCCTGCTAAGGTACTCCCGCTTGCAGACAAAGTGTTGATACCTCTAGCCCTGCCCGCTCCCCACCTCCACCTTACACCCCCCCCTCCAGGGCCCCCACCCCCTTACCATCGGCCCTGTGTCACGCTGACTCCTGACTGAGAAGCACTTGTTACAATTTCCCGTGGAGGGGTGTGTGTCTGTGTGTGTCTGCGTGTGTGTGTGTGTGTGTGTGTGTGTGTTTGTGTGTTTGTGTGTGTGTGTGGGGAGGGGAGGGTGTGGAGGCTGGTGTGTGATGGGGGTCTAGGAGGGGTTATTATCCTCCTTGTTGGGTTTAACATGATGGAGATGTTATTGGAGGCCATTATGGGTCCGTGTGAAACAGCCGGTAGCAACAGAACAGCAGACGGGATGAGAGAGGGAGAGAGAGAGAGAGACAAAGAGACAGAGAGACAGAGAGAGAGGAGTGGGGAGGAGCATAGGATTGGAGGGGGGGTGATGTCGACCTTGGTCTTACCAAGGACAAGGACACTGCTAATAAAAGAGGGAGGTCCAGTAGAGCATACAGGCAGTGCTGAACAACAGCTAAAGTCCGGCTAGGGTGTTTACACTAAGGCTCGCAGAGTCTAAAGTCTCTAGCACTCTCAACTACAGCTAGCATGTTCAAGTCAGGCTAGCAAGTTAACACTCAGGCTAGCAAGGTCTAAAGTCAGACTAGCAATCTCAAGACCGGCTAGCAAGTTAACACTCAGGCTAGCAAGGTCTAAAGTCAGGCTAGCATATTTAAACTCAGGCTAGTGTGCTTAAACTCAGGCTAGGTTGTTTAAAATCAGGCTAGTAATGTCTAAAGTCAGCCTAGCTCATTTAAACTCAGGCTAGTGTGTTTAAACTGAGGCTGGCAGAGTCTCAAGTCTGGCTACTCTTTTAAAGCTCAGACTTTCATGTTAAAGTTCAGGCTAGCGTTTTAAAGCTCAGGCTAGCAGAGTCCAAGGTCAGTCTAGCGTGTTATAGCTCAGGCTAGCAGAGTCTAAAGTCAGGCTAAAGTAATACAGCTCAGGCTAGCAGTGTCTAAAGTCAGGCTAGTACTTTAAAGCTCAGGCTAGCAGAGTCTAAAGTCAGGCTAGCGTATTTAAACTCAGGCTATCGCGTTAAAGCTCAGGCTAGCAGAGTCTAAAGTCCGGCTAGCATGACGAACAAAGTATGTGGTGCATTACTGCATCTAATAGTCGCACATGTTGAACGCCAGTCCGACGCCGACTCGCAAATATAGCATTGATGGAACACCCTGGAAAGTACGTGCTAGCCTGGACTAGTAATCTGCCATTCAGCGGATCATTTCATTGAGCACTAATGTAGCGTCATTTTAAGTTGTAGAATTTGTAGTATTATTTGTTGTGCCTAACTTTACGATGTAAACACATAAAATCACGTACAAATAAAGACGTCAACTGTGTGTGGGGGGAATAGATGGACATTTTTATTGTATAAATGGTCAATTATTCATGATTCATTGACTAAGGGATCACAATAGCAGTTCATTTCTACACGGAAATTAAGTTTTCCGCGTTAATGGGTTTTCATCAGATAAATAAATGTTTCAGTTTAAGAGACTTGACTGTTACAACAACAACAAAAAAACAATGAACATAATTTGCAGAGTTAATACGAGAAGTTATGATTTGGCAGCGACCGAAAAGAAAAAGAACAATAAAAAAAAAACGACAATGCCAAAATCAAGGAACCTTCAAGCGACGCTCTTGAACGCTTCTCCTGCCTTCCCTTGTCCTTAGGAGCGTAATTATTTCACTTTAATTAGGAGAGAATGGAGCCTTGTAAACACACACACCGTCTCTCCCAGAATGATAACTCGGGCTAATGCGGGGGCCGGGGGCCTCAATGGTGGGCTGGCGCCACGCCAAAACCCCGCTGTCATTCGCATTGTGCCGCAGCTCTCCTCTGCAGTGTTGACCGGCCACTACGGGGGGGCGAGAGAGAGAGAGAGGGAGAGAGAGAGAGGGGGGGGGGAGAGGGAGAGGGGGGGGAGAGAGAGAGAGGGGGAGAGAGAGAGGGAGAGATATATATATATATATAGAGAGAGAGAGAGAGAATAGCAAACACGTTTGTGAGTCTCCTGTTCATACCATGTGGTTCATTGTGTTTTCTCTGTTTCATACCTTGTTGTTCTTTGTGCATCTGCAGTTCATATTGTGTTTTTCTTTGTGTGTCTGCGGTCATACCTTGCTGTTCGCTGTGTGTCTGTGCTTCACACCACGTGGTTCTTTGTGTGTTCATACCGTGCCAGCATGCGTGAGTCAAACACATATCCCTTACTCCACCGCCTAAAGCAGAAGAGACGACTTCCAACACAATGAATATTTGCGTTAATAGATAATATTAAACATCCACCAATTCATCTCATTCTCCCTGTATCATCTAATGCCTGATAAGAATATCATTTCCCGGTGGCTTGACAATGTAAACATGTGAACAGTAGGTGTGTTGATTGTGTGTTGACTGTGCGTTGATAGTGTGTCGATATTGTGTTGATATTGTATTAATAGTGTGTTGCTCGTGGTAAATAGTGTGTTAATTGTGTGTTGATAATGTCCTGATAGTGTGTTAATAGTGTTTGAATGTTTTTTTTATTAGTGTGTTGATAGTTTGTTGATAGTGTGTTAAAATGTTTTGATAGTGTTGATAGTGTGTATAGTGTGTTCATAGTTATAGTGTGCTGATGGTGTGCTGATAGTGTCCTCATAGTGTGTTAATAGTGTGTTGATAGTGAACACTTCATTAGTGCTGACAGGGGGACAGATGTTGGTGATGATGGTGGTCCTGGAGGGGGGGGGGGGTCATCTGGAAGACCGTCCTCCTCCTCCTCCTCCTCTCTTCCAGCGGCGCAGGGGTGAAACACGGGCGCCGCGGAGACGCAGATTCGGCGACAGGAAAATAATCAATTGAGCGTCATTTGTAACGCACACGCGCGGCGCGCTCCGCTGTTACCGTTCGATGCGCAAAAAATGAATCGACTTATTTTCCCCCACAAAACACATCAAATTATACAATCAACCTGAAACGATAGACAGTGTAATATTTACTCGCTGGTTCATTTAACACTTACTCTTTTTTTAACCAGCCGGTGGAGGGAGGGAGGGAGGGAGGGCGAGGAGGGAGGGAAATGCGTGTTTGTGGGGAGAGGGAGGGGGCGGGGAGAGGGGGAGAGGGGGAGGGGGGGGGGGGGCGCAACACGTCTCTCCAACAGCAACTAATTACTTAAGCAGTTGTCAAAGGTTTGAGACCGGCTCTTGAATTCCAATGAACATTGTTGGCGAACCGCCACGGTTTTGCATACATTATGAATATCGCAGCCTCTCCCAATAACCTTGATGTGGCCAGGCAGATAGGCGCTGGCACATGGCCATTTAAAAGCTTTTTATTGGACGGGGGGAAGGGACAGGGTATTAAGCTTTATCTATACTTGACATTTTCAAGCATTTGTAATTAATTTATTTAGAAAATCTTTCTCCCTTCCTCTAAATGACTCGCCCTGAACCTCTGTCCGATGAAAGAGAGGGAAAAAGACCAAAAAAAAAAAACAGCTATTGAATCTATGAAAGGGCAGTGGAAACAAATGCATGAACGGCACGCACACACAGGCACACGCACACACACACCCAAGCGCGCGCAGCGCACGCAAACACGTGCATGATTTGCAGACGAAAGTCACACATGCAATCCCCCTGGGGGCACACACACACACACACACACACACACTGGTGCACACACACACACACTTGCGCACACACACACACACACACACCCACGCAGTCACACACACACACACACACACACACACACACACACACACACACACACACACACACACACACACACGCACACATTTACTTGTCGTACTATAAAAAAGTGTGCCCACTTGAGTGGGTGTATGCATCCATGTTGTTCTATGGTCTTTGTGATTCAAGGCAGGGTTGAAAAAAACCTGAATTAAAACGGCCCTGAAGCCTACACTAGAACCTTATCATTCACACACACACACACACACACACACACACACACACACACACACACACACACACACACACACACACACAAAAACACTTGAAAAGAGGTAGCCACAAGGATAATACTGAAGCAGTGCTGATGGTATTATTGTAATTGTATATATTGCATAATTTCACAATGTCTAGTAAAAAGCCAAGTGAAGCCAACAAAATGTGTGTGTGTGTGTGTGCGTTTGTGCGTGTGTGTGTGTGTGTGTGAATATAGATGTTCTTATCAAAGTGTGTCAGAATCGGTCTATGTAATTTAATTCATTTATACAGACCAAGAATCAAGTACAATAATAAGCAATATGTAAAAAAACAAAACTTTTTACCCACATGAAACAAAGACATACCTGAGAGAGTAGACATGCACACTGCATTTAGTGGCTCTGAGAAAGAGAGAGAGACACACACAGGGACAGAGAGAGAGGGGGAGAAATAGAGAGACAGAGAGAGAGGGACAGAGAGGGAGTCGGAGTGAGAGAAATAGAGAGACACACCGAGAGAAATAGAGAGACACACCGAGAGAAATAGAGAAAGACACAGAGAATCTGAGATGGAGAGAGAGAGAGAGAGAGAGAGAGAGAGAGAGAGGGAGAGGGAGCAATAGATGAAGAGGTTCAGACAGCGAGAGAGACAGCTAGAGAGAGACAGTGAGAAACAGAGAGAAATAGCGCTCCACACTGTATCTCTGTCTGCGTCTCAGTCTCCGCCGAGCCCCTCCCTTGTGTCCATTCCTAAAGCACCCGGCTGGCTTACGGACGCTCCGGAGCGGCGTGTGCGTGTGTTCCCGCGTGTGTGTGTGTTTGTGTGTGCGTGTGTGTGCTTGCATGCGTGTCTACATACACACATGGGAATCACTGCCGGGGCCCCGTCCGAGAGGAGGGTGGGGGGGGGGATACTGCTGGGTGTGGGGGAGACCACCTCTGTGGTGCCCCCCGTTTCCCCTCAAACCATGACCTTATGTGGTCCTCCCCTCACCCCTCGAGCCTCCCTATGCCCCCACCACACACACACACGCACAAACACACACACACACACACACACACACACACACATATTGTTGTACGCACACACAAACGCACACATCCGCACACACACAAACAAACACACACACATACGCACAGGCACACACAAACACACATACAACCCCACACTCCCTGATCTACTGAGTGGCAGGGAAGGGGCAGGCTGACACCAGTGGTGTGTGTGTGTGTGTGTGTGTGTGCGTGTGTGTGTGTGTGTGTGTGTGTGTGTGTGTGTGTGTGTGCTACCCCCTCCTTCACTTTGTAATATAAAGACATCGCATGAGTGAAAGAAACAAAGACAATGAAATAAAGAGCATGAAATAAAGTCTGACAGTAAGACACAGAGAAAGACAAAAAGAGCAACGGAAAGAAGTAAAGAGAGAAAAAAAGTATTGAGCAGAGAAACACAAAGAAAGAAAGAAAAATGTCCACAATGATAAAAACAATGATTTCGCAAAAAATGTATCAGTGAACACCATCTCCCAGCAGCCTCGGCGGTAAAACCTAAAGAACGAAAACCTAAAGAAGTCTCCTCAGGGACGCCAGAGGCTCAATCTATAGTCTACGTACTGCGTTTCCAGTGTCCAGCTGCACTCCCTCTATAGGACCGAGTCAGACTTTCAGACATGGCGGGGCCATCATACAACAACATCAGAAGAAATGTCAAAGATTCTGAAGGCCTGGTTAAATACGATTGGATGACTCTCTTTTTTTTTTTCTTTTTTTTGCCTCCAAACCTTCAATGACATTTTTGGCTGTCGCAAAAGGTCAGCCTGCACAGCTCCCCTGGAAATGCTAGCTCTTTTGGGCTGAACTTCAATACAGCGTAATAAATCCTGGGTGATATATCAAATATATATTTATATATATATATATATTATTATTTTCACACATTGTGCCGCCTGTTGACAATACACTGCAGGCGCACAACAGACGACTCAGGAAATGTCCGCGTCAGCGGCCGGTACGGGTTCATGAGGGTCCTAGCTTAGACAAATAATATCGTTCTGCGGCCGTTGGAGTTTAATATGTATTTGTCTGTGCTAACAAGTGTGTGTGTGTGTGTGTGTGTGTGTTTGTGTGTGTGCGTTTGTGAGTGTGAGTGAGAGTGTATGTGTGCACGTATATGTGTGTGTGTGTGTGCGGGAGAGAGATTTAGTGATGTATGTCTTTGGTCGTGGTAACAGGTGTGTTTGTGTGTGTGTGTGTGTGTGTGTATGTGTATGTATGTGTGTGTGTATTTGTCTGTCTGATATCTTTATGGTGTCGAGAGTTTTATTTGGTGTGTGGGATTTCCCGCCTTTAAGAGGCCAAATGCTGAGCTGTTTTGTTTGCTACGTTCGCTTTCAACAGAGGCCTTGGCTCAGGATGTGTTGGTTTACCGTTACTGTTTTTATAACAAGTTTAAAAGAATGCACTCTCCAGAGTTTCCCAGGGTTTACCTATCAAAGAGCGGTCCAAAGTTTACACACTGAAACATTTACCATTTTGACTTTTCTTGGGGGAGTAGTAGGCCTATATGAAGCATCTAAAGTTCTTAAATATGTTAGCGTTTAAGTATCTTTCCATCAACATTGAAATCATTGTTTCAATACAAATATCCTTATTTTATTATTTAGTCTATTGGGATGGAGCATGTTTACATAAAGAGAGAGAGAGAGAGAGAGAGAGAGAGAGAGAGAGAGAGAGAGAGAGAGAGAGAGAGAGAGAGAGAGAGAGAGAGAGAGAGAGAGAGAGAGAGAGAGAGAGAGAGAGAGAGAGAGAGAGAGAGAGAAGCACAATATAAATGCAGTCCGTTTACATTTTACGGCTGGTTTAAAGACTAAAATTTAACAAATCAAACAAAGAAAAATATGCAATCGGACAAATGAAAAAAAATGCATATTAAATGACTTAAATGAGAAAAAAAACATGTATAATATTTTACTTTTTAACCATCAAAGTACTTGCCAATCACAAATAAAAATATATTATTTGAGGTTGGCTAGGATCACAGCGGCGTAGCCTTAGCGTCTTAGCCTTAGCTTCGTAGCCTTAGCGTCTTAGCCTCTGCATCGTAGAATTAGCTTCCTAATATCTGCATCATAGCGTCCACATCAGCGTTAGTGTCTCCACTCCGAACCACTTGGGGTGAAAACAAGTGTTGCTATTCTTGAGCAGAGAGAGAGAGGGCGAGAGAGAGATCGAGAGAGAGAGGGCGAGAGAGAGAGAGAGAGAGAGAGAGAGAGAGAGAGAGAGAGAGAGAGAGAGAGAGAGAGAGAGAGAGAGAGAGAGAGAGAGAGAGAGAGAGAGTGAGAGACAGAGTGCGAGCAATCGAGCAGCCATGCACACCCTTTTTCCCGTGGAACCCCCGGTAATTAAAATATTGATCGGGTTGCTCAGCTATCGGCTAACAATCATTCCTGATCAGTGGCCGGCGTTGCCACGGCGCCCACCGCGGGCCCCCAGAGTCACTTTTAGTAAAACACAACATTAGCTTTGCGCCGTAGCGCGTCACCGCTGGTTAAAGTCGGGCCGGGACGGAGCGGCGGTGATTACACGGGGCTTAAGGATGACTCCACCGCTCATGTGTGGAGCGTGATTTGGTGGAGCATGATATTAACACCTCTGGTGGGAGGGGGCGAGGGTTAGGGGGTCTGAGTCCCCCCGGCGGGGGGGGGAGGGTTAGGGTTGGGGGGTCCACCCCACTGGGAAACAACCCATGCAGCCTGTATGTACGTGCCTGTGGTGTAGTGAGGTCTGTGTGGGGAAAATGTGTGTTCCGCGTGGCACGTAGTAGAGAGGAGAGAGCAGGGCTGAATGGCTTAATCGAATACAAACTGACATCGCAATGTATTGGAACGCAATTTTCAAATCGCAAAGGCTACCATTAAAAAAGAATGAACTTTTTTTATTATTTGATTTTTTTGGGGGGTTCCCTGGATTTGCTACTGTTAGTGATCAGTAAGATACATATTTATTTTTATTTTCCAATTCAAAAGTTAATTAAAGATGTTATAATATGAATTCGTACATCAATTCATCTCAACACATAGGCCTGGCCTAAAGGAAAGACCAGTTTATATGTTGACTGCTTCCAATTTTGGATTGGGGATACTATAGAATGATTTATTGCTTGTGTTAAGTGAATAATACAGAACATAAGGAATTTTAAAAATAAAAATTGCATACTAAATTGCAATCGCAAAAATGGTAGAAATAATCACAATGTGATCATTGACCATAATCGTTCAGCCCTAGTAGAGACTGTGTGTAGTGCACTAGGATTAGTACACACACACACACACAGTCGTTTAGCGGGCGATTTTATCCAAAGCCGAACACAGCGATTTATTTGTAGATACAGGTCATTAAGGAGCAGGGGGGGGGGGGGGATTAGGGGATTCCTGCACCGCGGACGTCGGGATCGAACACGGAACAGCGAGCCGGGAGGCAAACACCGCTATCAACTAAACTCACCGTCCCCGGTCGTGGGATGAATCAGCTTTTAGCAGTGACTAAACGTAATCCTCAAACAGCCCAACGAAAGCACACACACACACACGCATAGAGACACACACAGAGCAAACTGCTCCGTGTAAATACTTCATTGTTTCAGGCGGTGCTTTTATTTCTTTTTACCGAAGTAGGGGGAAGGGGGGGGACTGGACAGTCCACCGCGATGACCAATTATTGATGGTCCAATAGGAGGCGGCTTGGGGAGATGGAGTGTCTGATGAAAGGCATTGAACAGGAATTAAATCATGTTTTCCACACCATAGGGTTGGAAAATGGTGCCCGAGACACTGGAGAGAGAGAGAGGCAGAGAGGAAGAGAGAGAGAGAGAGAGAGAGAGAGAGAGAGAGAGAGAGAGAGAGAGAGAGAGAGAGAGCGGAAAAACAAAAAGGGAGCTAGGGGGGGTTAGAGGAAGAAAGCGAGCGCGAGAAAAAGAGTAGGTGAGAGTAAGAGAGACGAACAGAGAAAGAGAGAGAGAACGAGATAGAGACCCAGAGCAAGATGGAGTAGAGGGAGAAACAAAGAGAGGAAGAAAATGAGGGAGAGAAAAGACGGGGGTGAAAGGAGGGGGGGGGGGGGGGGGGTAGCCACGTCCAGCGGATTCCAATCTGAAGGTCTGAAATTGGAAATGAACAGCGACGCCGTCTCCATTCTGACAGCACAGTGTCAATAAACGTCAGTTTCCCTCCACCGCCCCCCTCCCTCCCGCGGCTGACCATCCAGAAAGCCTTTAGCCCGGCCCGCGGCCCGACCGGCTAGTCAAACGCCGCCCGCAACACGTGAGGGGAATGCTCAATGAGCTGAGTCCACACACTCCACCGTCACTCTTGGGGGGGGGACCTGTCTGCGTGAAAGAGTATATATATAACATTAAATCATTATTTTTTAATTTGATGCCTTTTGTTTTTAATTGTATTTCTTTTGAATCTGCCATTGTAGGGGCCCCCGAAACAATAAGGGCCCCTAACAATTGTACGCCACGACATGACATGTGGTAAGGCCCCCCGAAGCCCCTTTAGTGACGACACAAACACACACACACACACAGGTACACATGCACGTATGTACACACTCACATGCCTAGTCACACACACACACACACACACTGTTACGTAACAATGGCACACACACACACACACACACACACACACACCGTACCCCTGCGGCATGCGGAATAAGGAGAGATGATATAAGGTGATTTATCGCAGCGCAGTGAATTATAGATACGCTGACCTTCCCGGTGCGTCGCATCAAGGCGATAACAGGGCCGCTAAGTTTCTGTTATGATAGGGAGGTGGAGGGAGCCGGCGTCACGCCTGTTTACATGCACAGATCCGCCGCGGGACCCGGAGATGGCTATCTCACGTCTCTCTCACACAGGTCTTTGATATATGCATGTTGAGAGAGAGAGAGAGAGAGAGAGAGAGAGAGAGAGGGAGGGGGAAGGAGAGAGAGGGAGGTGGAGAGAAGATGGAAGGAGAGAGAGAGAGAGGGGGGAGGGATGGGGGGGTGAGAGAAAGGGAGAGAGGGGGGAAAGAGAGGGAGAGAGAGAGAGAGGGGGGAAGAGGGGGGAGAGAGAGAGAGAGAGGGAGAGAGTGAGAGAGGGGGGGAGAGGGGGGAGAGAGAGAGAGCGAGAGAGACAGAGACAGAAAGAGAGAGAGAGAGAGAGAGAGAGAGAGAGAGAGAGAGGGAGAGAGAGAGAGACAAAGAGACAGAAAGAATAGAGAGAGAGGGAGAGAGAGAGAGAGCGAGAGAGAGAGAGAGAGACAGAGAGACAGAGAGCGAGAGAGAGAGATTAAGTGGTAGTGAGGATTTGGGACCTCAGCGCTTTAGCGGATGATAGTGTAGAACGTTGTGGAACAGATTTGATGGCTTAGAATTATACGGTTTGGATTTTATCATTTTGAATTGTGTGGGTTAGAATGAATGTTTGAAATATGTGGTATATATGATATATTTGAAATGGTTTACCTTACAGTCATATAAGGATTAATAACTTGAATCAGAGCATTGCATTCTGTTTGTTTTTAGATTTTAACCAAATTTTGTAAGTATGAAAGTATGAAACCTGATAATTATGTCTATTAAGGCGTGATTCATATAGAGATATTTCCAGGTCTTTCTCTCCAGCTACAGGCCTTTCATTGCGAGAGACTTTCCATTCTTTTCTGGCGGCCATATCTATATTTTAATTTCTTCGTCGCCATTTGACTTTACGGTTTTGAATGCTATCTGACGACAATACCACCTTTGAGATTTTCTTAGATTGAAAAAAAGGATCTTCATCTCCGCCACCTTTGTTTGCACTTTTGATTTGCATATCAAAGAAATCCCATGGGGACCTGCTTTGCATATTTACATATGATTAGTAACTTTAAATGAACATGTCAAAAACAGTCGAGTTTTCTCTCTTGAATGCACAAGGAGTACCTCGCTTGTATAATTAGTGCCAGCACATGTAATGCGGCCCAAAAAACAAAACAAGATGATTCGAAACAACAGAAGAAGCACCTTTTAATATTGCCTTTCATTAGGCATACTCAAATATCCCTGTCTCACCTCTGACCCCGGCACTCGCTAAATGATAAAAAAATAAATAACCCCCCTTCCCAATGATAAAGACAGAAATACATACTGTATGTTTTGGCGGTGATATTTCTCTGGCGGTGACACGGGGTCTTGTGAATTCCATCAGTTCTCGTTTTTTTTGACGGGAGTATTTTTAGAGGAGTTTTTGAAACAAGACAGCGGTCGGGTTCAAGGTCAGGGAGTTTGTGTGACAACAACAATCCGACTGCTTGCCGTCAGTGTGGTTCAAAGTCACAATAGGGTAAAGTTATAGTCTGTCTTCCCGGCTGACAGGGAAATGTATCCCCGCTACTGACATGTTATTGTTTTAATTCCGCAGACCAGACGTGAGATCTATAACCGCATTTAAACATTTTTCTTTTTATTTGGTCCAGGCTTTTTTTGTTGTTGTTGACGTGCGTTGAAGCGACACAAGGCCAGACACAAAGGGGTGACAGGGAACCTGACACATTTAAGGCATGCATGCTTGTGTTTGGGCACCCCACCCCTAAAAGAACTGGAAACTGACACCTCCACATTCTCAGACAAAAAGAGGAAAAACATCTCCCCCCGCCCCCTTCAAGAACAGACGAGCACCACCACTTCCTCCATCACCACAGACACTTCCTCCATCATCATCATTATCACCATCACCATCATCATCATCATCATCATCAGCATCATCATCACCACCACCACCACCAACTCAACTGCCATCCCTCCGTCACTCCTTACCACAGCCATAACCCCAACTCCAACACCACCACCACTGTTACCCTGACCATCACCTGCACCACCTTTATCGCTATCATCATCAGCATCATCATCACCACCACCACCACCATCTCAACTGCCATCCCTCCGTCACTCCTTACCACAGCCATAACCCCAACTCCAACACCACCACCACTGTTACCCTGAACATTACCTGCACCACCTTTATCGCTATCATCAGCATCATCATCTCCCCCACCCTCTCCAGCACCACCACCTCCACCGCCGCCATCATCACCATCACAACCATCACAACCGTCACCACCTAGCTCCACCACCACCACTTCCACCGTCACCACCACTCCCAGATGCTAGAGGATCCAGCACCACCACCTCCGGACCCCGCCCCCCGCCCTGCCCCCCCCCTCGACTCAACTTCCTGCCTCCACCCCCGCCTTGGCCCGGGTGTCCGGACGGCGGCTGCATGCTAAACGGGGGAGCGGCGGCGCTGGCTAACGACGGCGGCGGCGGCTCTTAATTAGATTTTGAATTCAGTATTCCGCGCGGCGCCAGGGTGTCCTCCGCCGGGTGCGGCTAGGTGTCCGCGTGGCAGCCGCCGCCGCCGCCACGGCAACGGGCGGGGGAGGGGTTGCTCCGAGCACCATGGCGCTCATCCAGAGGCCGCGAGTCGGCATACCAATGAGGCGAGGGGGTAGCGGCGGAGGCTGGGGGTGAAGAAGCCACGGCGCGTTGCGCTGACGAGCTGCTCCCTCCCTCTCTCCCCCCCCCCCTCTCTCCCTCTCTCTCTCTCTAGGACCACCCGTCCCTCCGCCCGCCCCGTCCCAACCCCCCCGGTCCAACCCCGAGTCTCCCCGGCGAGACCGAGTCGCTAAAGCCGCGGCTAATGCCGTCGCCGTGTCAATCATCCTTAACCGCCGGCAGTTCCCTCACCTGGACCCTCCCCCCCGTCCCCCAAACCCCCCAACACGCCCCCCCCCCCCCCTGTCGTCCGTCTCGGGACCCTCAGGAACCCGGGGAAGGGGACACCCCCTCACCCCCCTCCCTTCCTCCGGGGGGCCTGTGGTTGTGCTGTCGCGCTACGGCTGAAGGCGAGGCAGTGGGCTGGCATTGCACCAACCACCCCCCCCCCCCCACCCCCCAAAAACCGACCCCCGCCAAAAAAAAGCAAAACTCGACATTATAACAAACCAAAAAATCAATAGACAAAAAAAAACTGCTTTCCCCCTCCCCCCTTCGTTTCCCCTCAAAGATCTCGATTTGGGTTTCAGAATTGTCGAGATTTTGACGTGCAAGTCTTTCTTCCGACGCTCTTCTATGTATTTTTTGTTTGTTTGTTTGTTTGTTTGTGAAGGGGAAGCGGCGCTGTGTTGTTGGGGAGGAGGAGGGAGAGGGGGGTACGGATTTTGGGGTGGGGGGGGGGATTTAACGCAGGAACTGTCTTCCTGTCAGCGAGATGGACGGCGATATACGGCTAGATATTGGATCTCGCATTGACATGTTTACGTGACAACTTCATTTGACAAGCACTCAGCGGCCCCCCCTTCTCGACGCGTGCGCCTTCAAAAGAACTCCCCGCGAAACGCACACACGCGCGCACGCACACACGCACCCACACACACACACGGGCTCACGCACGCACACACACACACACACACACACAGACATACACACGGAAGCACGCACACACACACAAGGAAGCACACACACACACAAGCACACGCACACACACACACACACACACGTGCACACACACACACAAACACACACACACATACACGCACGCAAAAATGCACACACGCATACAAACAAACACACACACACACGAACATGCACACAAACACAGACAAATACATACACTTAAACACACACACACGCGTGCACGGATCTTCTGTCAAAGAAAAAACTAAACATATATAGGGGTTTCTTTATTTTCTCCCTGACACACAAAGCTGCGAGTTGGGGGAACAAACCCGTTTTGTGAAGGCTAAGAGACGGTAGCATTTGAATCATCGCAGACCTCCATTTTGTAGCGACGCTGCCGGAGAATGACAGCTGGTGGCGTAGTTTGAACCACGCAATGCCCAAATGTACGACCACAGCGGGCAGTGAGGACATACGATACAGCCATATATCAACACAAGAAACAGGAAGGAAATGAGCACAGACTGGATTAACGAATTGATCGCTGAGTAAAGTATGAAGAGGCCTTGACCAAATTTGCAGTCTTGGATGAGGAGTAAATTTGATCTAAAACCTCAGTGTTTCCATCTTGTTCTGTCTGTTGTTTGGTTTGTTCCATGTCTCCTCTAGGATTTCTGCTATTTTATCATCCAAAAATAAAACATCAGTCTCTGAGGCATGCACTGTGTTTTGCCTACTCACTCAACACAACACCAAAACCAAACAGAAATGGACACAATGGAATTCAGGGCTGGATGTATCATCTACCACTTGATATTGATATGAAGCTTCATATTGATATGAAGCTGTTACCGTCTACACCGACTGTTTATGCCATCTTTTTATACCAGATGCTCATACCTGATTGTATTTGGTGTTCCACTCGCACTTTGCTGTTTATCTATGATTGGCCACTTTGGCAATTGCTTGTGTTTGTAATGCTTTCAGTAAGTAGTTGTTAATGTTGTCTAATCATTTTGTCGCTCTTCCTTTGTTGTGTATTCACTCTGATGTATGTTGGGACCTCGCGAGAAGATACATCTCAATGGGTCTACCCTCACAAACACATTCGAAGATAACGGTAATCTTCACAGTTTTTATCAGTTAAGTGACAACTTCCCGGCCCTCTATGCGTTGTTTAAATATTTAACTGCCGGCCTTTTGTTTTTTTTCCTTAAAATAAATAAATAAATAAAGCAATTGCCCGTATCTCCGGCCTTAAAATCCACAGGCACACACGAGACTACTGCTCTCTCCTGCTACATTACCGCGGCGACCGGACTGTGTGTGTGTATGTGTGTGTGTGTGTGTGTGGGAGGAAGAGGGGGGGAGGGGTGTGGGGTTGGGGCGGGAGATATCCAATCTCCTGTGGGAGGCCAGAGTTCACGGGGGCCTTTCAGCCCCTCGTTGAATAGCGCCCCGCTGGGCAGCGTGCTGTAATGGCGAGCGCAGGGGAGGGGAATGAGAAAAACCACAGGCGCCTGAGTGGCTCTCGGCCTTCCGACCGGCCCCTCCCCCTTTTCTAGATGGGGGGGGGCCTTCATTGTGGCCCCGACTCAATGTGCAACAGGCCAGGAAACCGCGGCACTAAAAGACATGGCTCGTTCGGTACGATGACCCCGGCGCAGGGATGTGTTGTGTGGTGCATGCTGGGAGATAATTCCTTCCTCTGTAAACACGTATTGGATCCAAGCTGGCCCAAGAGGGGTTTCAGAAGGAAAACATTAATGACTGCTACAGAAAAAAATGAATGCATGTTGGGGGATTTACAAAACTATACAAACCGTTCCATAGAAAAGCCCGTCACAACGACCTCCCATTGGCGGGGCTGAATGTCCGCTGTCACACCTGGGGGAGAAATCTGAACCCTGCAAAAAAAAAAAAAGCCATGAAATGTGAAAGGAAGAGCGTTATTCAATTAAAAACTTCGGGAACTCTGGAGCTATTTAGAGAATGTGCCGTTCTTTTTGAGCAGATTGGTGCTTAATACCAGTGGCTGAAGGCTGTTCCTGCACACGGATCATTCTAGAAAGAGTGTTGCCAATGGGGAATATTTAACACAGGGAGATGGATTAATTCCATCGCGGGTCTCAGTTCAAATGAAAATTAGAGGGGATATTAGAAAAGACACACAACCTTTCATTGCAAATAAATACTAACTTACGATGTGTTACCCAACTCACAAAACATGTCTCTCTTGTCGGACAATAGCATGATCCACTGCACGTTGCTCGCAAAGACAAAATACGATTGAGTGCAAACTTTCGATTTCAAAAATCCGATGTCTAGTGGATGCATATGGCCTCACCATACAGCGTTGAGCCCGGCTGAGGAATTTTATCATTAGACCGCAAAAGTACTGATGGTATGTGTGCTTTTAAAATTAATGAGTGAAGCACTCTGACTTTTAGTCTGTCTAAAAATTTCATTAAGTTGCATTATTCACGCGTCTCGGTGGCCTTGAATTAATAAAACCGCAGGTATCATACTATGAATTCATATTACGGTCTGAGCGGAGGGTCGGGTTTGGTGCTATAGGTTTCTTTATACAATATCCTAAGAGACATGCAGCGGAAAAAGTTCACAGACGTCTTCATTTGAATCTGAACTTTTGTAGGTAAAGGGCTCGTCTTGTAAAAGAGTCGCACACATACACACACACAAACACACACACTTGCGCGCATATATGCATGCAAGCATACATCTCTCTCATGCCTCCTTTTACACAGACACACACAGACACACGCACATGCAAATACGATAGATCGATAGAGCGATAGATCACTGGAAAATAATATCTATGGGGACTATAGAGTCTGCTTTAACCAGTGGTACGCCTTTTTGGTAAAATCTCCAATATATTCATAATTCTAGATATTTTTGATTTAATATTTACTTTCTTTAACCTGGCAGTGTGCCAGTTGAAACTTCCTCCTTGACGGTCTGTATTTGCACTCAACATCTTAACACGCTGTGGTTGAACCCAAAAACAAACAAATCTGTTTATCTTAATACCTCATCTTCCAGATACTGTTATTTATTTTTTTGCCTGTGGAGACTAAGACGGTATTCAGTCGCCAGAAAACTGCCTGGCTCTCCCCCAATACATTCCACTCCCTTCAAGATAACATTACAAAATATCACTGATATATATATATATATATATTTGTTTTAGCTAGCTTGTTGCTACCGCGTTGAGAATGTCATGTCTGAAGCCCCCCGAGGTTAAACAAAAAGAATTTTACGACCATCACAGAACGAGAAGAAGAAGGTTCGAGCAGATAAAACAACTCCATGACCCACTGTATTTTTTTCAGTTTATTTCTTTCCATTTATTTACCTTTATTTTTCTCTGAAAAACAATATCTGTCAAACTCTTGGAAAGGTAAACAGCCTTTCTCCTGACAAAGAAGGGAATGCAAGATGACAGCTGTGTTTTTTGACTCAATGAGCTCAGAAGGGAAACATAGCATCTAGCGCCAGGATTCGATTAAATAAAATTAAGACGCAACAAATTAAATGTTGGGCATAGCCACGAGGTGGAAGAAAGTAAGTAAGGACAATAATCAAGACGATTTTATTTGTATAGCCCTTAATCACAGTTACAGTCTCAAGGGCGGCAGAAGCCCAACATTTGAGACGACCGCTATCCCTTAGCCCTATAAAGGGCAGAGGAAACCTACCTTAACCCAAAGGGAGAGAGGGAACCTGGAGAAGGAATACAGCCGGGGGTAACCGGGAACCGTAAGGACCGGGGGAAAAGTAAAGACAAAATAAAAGGCGGGAAAAGCAAACGGAAAATGCTAATAAATATATTTATGGGACCTATTCACTGCCTAGCTACGGGGCTTTGGCTAAAATAGAGACTAAGTTATAGGAGAATAGAGCTGATAGGCCGGAGCATAATGTCTATAAATATGACTGTTGTGCTAGTGATACAAGAAAGAGATATAAATGTAAAAATCAATGGGTAATGTCTGCCAGACACGGAGCAAGAAAACCATGGAGGAGAAACGTGGGCCTTTATTCCAATGTTTGATCCTTTATCATACTTTATTAAGTCAACTGTGTATGTTCACCTAAGTGTGTGCATTGGGTGTGTATATGTATGTGTGTGTGTGGGTAAAAAACATTCTATTTTTACAGATACACACACACACACACACACATTCTCTCTCTCTCTCTCTCTCTCTCTCTCTCTCTCTCTCTCTCTCTCCCTGTCTCTCTCATTAAACCCATGCACACACACACTATCTCTCTCTCACACACACTCTAATGGAAAGACCTCATAGTCGTGGACCTCAGAGTTGTGGACCCACCGCCATTAAAAACTAAAAACTAATCGTCACATGACCTCGGACCAGGGTGTGTACACGTGTTAGTGCGTGTGTGTGCGTGTGTGCATGTGCGTGTGTGTGTGGGGGGCTCATATGGGAGCCAATAATGGTGGCTAATTGCAGCTGGCATTGTCCTTCTCCTTCCTCTCCCTTGCCTTTGCTTGACGGCTGTGAAGTGAATGAGTCAGGGGCCCCGCGGTGGCGTAATGCAGGAGCAGCAGTTCAGATGCCCGCTCAGGGGCCCCTGGCCCCACGGCCGTGGGGGGGGAGGGGGCGACAGAGGGAGAGAGATTTAAGGCGAGTCAGCGGAGTCAATAGACACGGCGGTGAACAGAATTGGCACCACGTAGCCGACGTGTGTGTGTGTGTGTGTGCTTGTGTGTGTGTGTGTGTGTGTGTGTGTGTGTGTGTGTGTGTATCCTTAAATGTCACCCACATGCGCGCACCCATATGAGCGCACAAACACATACACACATGCGGGCACACACACACATACACACATGCGCGTACACACACACCCACACACACATGCGTGCACATGAGCGCACACACACACATACACACATGGGCGCACATGAGCACACATACACAAACACACACACACACACACACACACAAATGGGCCTTCACGCAAACACACACGCACAAACAGAACCCTAACCCTGAAAATACAGACGTCTTAATGTATCACACACACAGTAATGGCCATAATAAGCCTGAGTAAATTGCACTCACAAATTAGTCACGTAATCTTCCATTTGAGGAAGCTCTAATTCGTGTAATTGGGCTTTTATGACTTATATAAAACTCAATGTTCCTCTTTTGTCTTTCTAGTCTCTCTTTCTCTCTCTCTCTCTCCGTATATATTTTTTTCTTCTCTCCTTCCTCTCGGCGTTTGTTTTGTGACACCGCGTGGCTCCTGTCGGGGGGCCTCTGTATCGTCTCACTCCAGTGCACATCTCACTGTCCCCCCCCCCTTCCTCCCCCTCCAGACAATGAGCTTTTGACTGAATACATTATCTGAGCTGTTGTTCTGTTTGTTGTTGTTTTAGCATCGAGGAAAAGCGAATGAATTATTAATGGCAGGCAGACCAAAAAAAGAAAGAAAGAAAAACAATAGCCTACAACTCTGCTGTTGTTGTTATTATTATATTTATATTTTACTTTCTTTTCTTTTTTTTATGCACCGGAAACTTTTCGAGTCCACCAGCTCCATCCAGAGGCCTATTAGACCCAACACGCAGAACTGTTTGGTAATAAACAATCGTTTTGAAGGACCCTTTCTTGGAGACGACGGGAACATAACATGCTACAAAAGAAGTACGACGTTGATGGGAAATTGTGAGTGAATTGAATTGGATGTAAACATCTCAGATTAAACGAAAAAATGAAAGAGGCTACAAATTGAAGACAATGAACGGCGGACAGGCGCGGAGCAGCTCGCCCATTGGACCAGACGCACCTTATTGTTTTGTTTATGCAAATTACTCAAATAACCTCCTTGCATTGGAGAGATAACCGTGTGGAGTTACGTTTAGTAGGACTACGTGTGCTCGGCGAGAGTTGAGAGAGTTAACGGCGTTGTCACAAATAATTTTATAATAAATTAATATTTATTATGATTATTATGTAAATACATCAATGATATAATTTAAATAAAAAAAACGTGTGTCACGGAAATATGCATATATTACAAAAGAAATGTGGCCTATGCGTCCATATCAGATGGTTGAGAGTAAATTCTAGGCCAGGGAATCACACAGAGGGACTGATAGGTATGTCTAGACGACAGACAAAGCAAGTTGACATCTTTAAAATGCGACACACAGTTACAGCAACCGTTTCTGTCATGATGAACAATAACGTCACATTATTGTCACATCAAACATCTTTGTTTAATTCAACTTTATCCCCCCATTACGTGTGATGCGCCAATGAACGCCAATCTAAAGCAGTGATTGCTCTGCCCCCTCTTGGTTCTGAAGCGGTACTGCACCATAAACTCTAGAGTAACCTATGCATTTCTTTAAAAGGGAAGTCAACGTTTGATGGGGAGTTTATAAAAATAATTGGCTACCGTCAACAATTGAAGAGGAAAAATACGTGTTTTTTTCCATAATGAAACTGCAGTAGGTTAAAATGCAATTAAAATTTGATATTTTATTGTTGGTTGACATCACCAACATAACTTTTATTTCTTTGTCTGTTGAAGGGAAGATAAAACGAAATACTGCATCCATCTATCAATTGCCCATTCAAATACTCCCGTTGTGTTTTCTCCTTTGTTAAAAAACACACACACACACCACTTAAACCAAAACAAAACCAAAGTTGTACTGGTTGTCGTAGGTCAACCAGAACCACGGAAACAACCAGTCCTGGGAAAACGAAAAAACCAACATGAGTATCCTCCCAAGTCCCGCATCTTCCACTCTCCACCAGAGGTCACGTCTGCAAGGTTCAGAGACGGACCCTGAACGCCACTTCCCCCCTCGCGTTTGACCTGTGGACCGGAAGCAGCCCAGCGCTGCGCCACGTAGCGTATCGCTCTGTAGCATTCTGGCTCAGGCCGCGGTGGCGTTGGCACCGGCCGCGGCCTGCGCTGAATGTGGTTCCTCCCACTCCGCCCCAAACCGGCGCCAAAATAGGGAATCGTGTGAACGCGAGTGTGTTCGGAGGTCAAAGGTCAACCTCTCTCTCTCTCTCTCTCTCTCTCTCTCTCTCTGTGCGGTGATGGGGTTGGTGGAGGAAGTTGTTGAGGTGGTGGTGGAGGGAGATGTGCTTGAATGGGTAAGAATGGTGTGTGTGTGCGTGTGTGTGTGTGTAAGGGGGTTGGGGGGGGGGGGGATTCACGTATCGATTATTCCAGAGGAGCTGAGGCGCAGAGAGGTGTCATCATGTAAACAACAACCATACGTTAGCATGAGCCCCGCGGTTAACACACACACACACACACACACACACACACACGTAAACACACACGTTCCCCCAGGGGAACGTGTGCCTGCAGGCCTTCTGTGTGTGTGTGTGTTTGTCTGTGTGTGCGTGTGCTTTTGTGTTTCAGCGCGGTTCCTTACGACCTCAAGCATCCTGCGGGCAGGTCCCGGGCGCGTTAGCGTAGCGCCAGCTAGCGGTGGTGGATGGCGGGCCACATGAGTGCGCCGTCGGTGGGGAACAAGCAGGAATACATGCATGATTAACGGGCATTACCTCCGCCGCCGTGGGGGCCAGCTGGTGGTTAGCGAGCCTATGTGTGCGTGAGCGTGTCGGTGAATGTGTGTGTTTGTTCAGCGTGCGTGGGTGTTAGTGCGGGTAAGTGTGTGTGTTGTTGTGTAGTGTGGGTTTGTGTGTGTGTGCGTGTAGCATGCATGGGTGTTGGTGTGTAGTGTTGGTTGGTGTGGGTTGGTGTGTGTTAGTGTGCAGTTTAGGTTTGTGTGTGTGTATAGCGTGCGTGGGTGTGGGTTTGTGTGTGTTGGTGTGTAGTGTGGGTTTGTGTGTGTATGCAGGTTAGGTGTGTGTGTGTGTGGCGTGAGTGGGTGTTGGTGTGTAGTGTGGGTTTGCGTGTGTGTGATGGTGTTTAGCTTGGGTTTGTGTGCGTTGGTATGCAGGTTAGGTTTGTGTATGTGTGTGTTGCGTGCGTGTGATGGTGTTTAGCTTGGGTTTGTGTGCGTTGGTATGCAGGTTAGGTTTGTGTATGTGTGTGTTGCGTGCGTCGGTGTGTAGTGTGCGTTTGTGTGCGTGTTGAGGTTTAGCTTGGGCTTGTTTGTGTTGATATGCAGTTTAGGTTTGTGTGTCTTTCTTTGTCAGTGTGCATGTTTCTACAAGTCTCTCTCTCTCCATCTATAGGTCTCTCTATCTAACATCCGAGCCATGACATTGCGTTTGATTATCTAAATGTCGCACACGCTGCTCTACGGTTCATCACTCGGCCAATGATAATCTGATGTCCCACGAAAGAACGGAGGGTGAAAACACGCTACCTTTGCGCGTGTTGTGTTGAATCAGCATACAGTGGTGATCTCACACACACACAAACACACACGTAAGGCCAGAGTTGCCACTAACATTAAGATCATCTTTATCTCCCTTCTGGGCGTGCAAGCTTCCCTTCCAGCTCTCTCTCTCTCGGGAGCTCTCCTCCCTTCGGGACACTAATGGCATTCTCCATGACAACAGCCGCATGACACTGGCGTGCCCTTGAGGTCCAGGTGACCCCTCCTGGGGAGGGCTGCCGCCGTGGCAACCCAACAGCAGGGGTCGGAGGTCACGTCCTGTCATTCCATCGCATCACCCTTCCGAGATGGGGAGAGAGAGAGAGATAGAGAGACAAAGGATTGGAAAGAGAAAGAGAGAGGATTGGAGAGAGAGAGAGAGACAGAGACAGAGAGACAGAAAGGATTGGAAAGAGAGAGAGAGAGAGAGAGAGAGAGAGAGAGAGAGAGAGAGAGAGAGACAGAGAGAGAGAGAGAGAGAGAGAGACAGAGAGAGAGAGAGACTTGAAGCTTGCCCACCCGGGAAGCCGAGCAGGGTTTTAGCCAGGGGCGGTTTTGGCTCTGGACTCGCGTACCGGCGCTCCGCACCGTGGCTCCCAGGCCAGGGCCAGAAAATCAATACCTAGAAATAATACCGCAGATTTCTTTTGGCACCCTCGAATAGGCCAACTTCCCTAGCATCGCCTCAAGTGTTCCGGTCAGTTAGACGCACACCAGTGTGTGAAACAATATTATAAATAAAGAAGGAAAAGTGGAATTTATTCAGTGTTCAAATTCATGGACTAAACTTCAAACTTGGCTCATTGTTGTTATATTGGTATATTTATTTTTTTGCCATCATCACATTTATTCACGTCCACCATGAAGTTTATTAGTCTACATTTATATGTGAATATGTATATGTGTAATCTCTTTGCAATATTGCATGGACATGGAAAAGTGCTTTGAAAGGAAATTAGAGTGCATTTTTTACACATTGCATATAATGCTTTACTTAGGCCAACACTGAAAGACGCTGTAAATATATAAGGCCCTAACCAGTGTCTCTGGAAGCTTTCATACGACACATGATCCCCACATTCATCAGCAGCCAACACTGCCATCCAGTGGCTGAAAACACACTTGCATTATATCGCCTTGGATGTTAAACATAGGTTCACTTCCTTTCTATTTTACAGCATGAATAACAAAATGCAAATGCATTCTCGAAAGCAACATTTGACCTCAGGTCCACATTGTGTTTGTCTTGAAACACAAGAAATGCCCCCGAAACAAAACAAAATAAATACTTTCATGTCACGCATACATTCTCTTAAGAGAAACTGAAACAGGAAGTAAAAGGAGCAAACAGGAAGTGAGACTCTAACAGGAAGCTATGCGCTCAGCCTCTAGCGTGCCATGCCTTTGGTCATGTTGATAACAAAAAGTAATGTTTACGTTCCCCGTGTGAACAAGAGTCACAAACACGGGACGGGACATTCCATAGCGTGCCAAAATTAAAAAGGTTAAGAAAAGGAAAAACATTTCAATGATGACGGACATTTTGAATGAAGTCACCCGAGGCTACTCGGGTGAGGCTCTGTCTCCATGGCGACCTGTGGCCCACTTCAGGTCACCCTGGGCAGGAGCCGCTGTTGACCGAAGACTGGGGGAGCCAGGAGGGCACCTGAGAGAGAGTGAGAGAGAGATCTGTAACGCATATTAGAAAAAAAAAAATCGATGTAGGCTATGCATCTTTATATCCATCTCTATCGATACAATAGATATCTAGGCTAAATCATTCCAAATGAGTGGCGTTGTAGTCATGAAATTAAGATGTTTACTTATTGCATCAATATGAATTTTGACTCAAAGAGAAAATGCCCTAACAAGTTTTACTTACCCTACCTCAACATATACTACCACCAAACTATTAACGTAATGAAAAGTCAGTTGGACACTCAAAACATCATGTGCTTTATATCAATCTTAAAAAGTCTTCATATTTATTGCCATGAATACATTAAAAAAAACGTCCATAACCAACGATAAAATCAGAGGGCCCTTACTGGGTTGGCCCCGGAGCGGCTCCTGAACAGGCTCCCATAGCCACGCCCCTGGACCTGGGCCGAGCGCGTCCTCTGCACCGCCTGGGCCACTGCCTGGGCGAAGCGGGACGGGGCCGTGCTCACCCTCTTCAGGGGGGACGAGGCATCCTTCGCTGGGGTCCCCGGACCCTCAGGGGTCTGGGTGGAAGAGGATAGTGGGGGAGGGGGAGGAAGCGCGGAAGACGACTGGAGCAGGGCGGATCGTTCGTCTGGCACGCCGTCCTGGCCGTCGTAGGCAACGGGCGGAGGAGGCGGGGGGAACTGCTCGTCGTCTTCATCTGGGACTTCGTCGTAGTCCCCCTCCTCCTGGATCTCCTCCTTTTGGACCCCCTCGTCTTTCACCACCGCCTCCTCATGGGCCGACACCTTGGCCTCCGTGTCACGGATCTCCTCGTCCTCCTCCACCTCGCCCTCCTGGACAGCCCGTGTCTCAGGTTCAGGACTGGGCCGGTCCCCCTCCGCGCTCCCGTCTTGAGATCCAGAGTGCGGCGGGGAGGGACCGGCCGGCTCCGCCTGAGAGAGGTCTACCTCTCCCTGGACCCCGTCCGAGTCAGCGCTCAGCGAGGTCTGGGCCTCCCCGTCGGCCACGGGACCCCCAGCGGCCCCATCGGCTTGAGAAGAGGTCCGGGGCTCCGGGCTCCTTGGGGGGTCACCGTCGGCCCGACTCTCCCCGACCTCCGGGTCCCTTCTGGGGGTCGATATCCGGTCGTCCGGGACCACCAGGCCCTGATCCACCTCGTAGAGGCAGTGCTTCTTTGCGGGCACCACCTTGAACGTGGTCATCCCCTTCCTCTGCAACGCATCCCCCCACACCTCTGGGTGTGGGGGTACCTCGCCACCTCGCCCACCAACCAGACACCTGGGCCCCAGCAATGGCTCATGGTTAAGGGAGTCATCCTCGTCGCCTTCATTGCCGGGTGATCTAGAGAAGGAAGCGTCGCCACGACGTCGGTTCGGGAGCTTCCCATTGGACAGGGAGGAGTGGATGATCTGGGAGAGGACGGAGTGACCCTGAGAGAACTCTTTGCCCGCACGCTGGAGTTCGGGCAAAGAGCTTCGGCCTGAGACGCAGCCGTCATCCTGGGGTGGTGGCAGGAGCCGGGTGGAAGAGGAGGAGATGGTCGAAGAGGAGGAGGTCGATGAAAGGGAGGGGAGAGGGGAGCCCGTTCTGCTGCTGTTGGCGGAGTCTCCCTGCGTCCTCAACTCCCAAGTGCAATTGGAGTTAGAAAGCCCTGAAAGGCAAGGGACAGTTTCAAAACATAATAGGGATACAGTGAGTGTTGTGTTGTTAATGTCGCTTGAGAATTGGTTGGATAACCATACCACCTTGACAGTTTTGTTTCATTAAGTCAGTTTAGATGAGATTTTCATTCATGAAACATTAAGACAGATAAACCTTCATCATAGTACTCAGAAAAGACATGCAATTGATCACGATATCTATATCCTATAATTCAAATTCGATTTTTTTACTTGCTAAATTACTTCCGATTTATCAATTTACTTCCCAATTTATCAATTCAGTTAAGTTAAAAAAAAACATTTTTTTTAACTTCATCCAACTCAAGGCAATTAAAATATTCATCATTATGGTTCTGTAGGCGTGCCAGTGCCAATAATTAACACATCATCCTATTCCAGTGGAAACACGTTTCAGTGCCATTAGGCTGATTCATAGTCAACTCAGCACCTGAATAGGAAAATGTAAAATGTAGTCTCTTTTAATGAAGACATCAGCTGAATGACTAAACTTAAATTAATTAATGTTTTAAACATGATCGCCTCGATTTCCAGTCTCTTCTTGTGGTCGTACAAGAGAGCCTGGAGGAGGAACCTAACAGTGAGGGCTGGCCTATCACTACTTGTGATTGGGCGGATTGTTCTAGACAATGGTGGAAGGGAGGAACGGGCAGCTGGATGGACCAATGACTGGCTGACACCATGGGTCTGAAGGGCAATGACAGTCAGAGGCTGAACGGTAAAAGCCACACATCGGGTCAGGCGAGAAACTTGACAAGTTGGGATCTGGTTTGTGAAGTCTTGATCTCTTTTTATTAACATTAGATCACCTTAGGGTACATGATTCTAACACTCTTTAAAAAGAACAAATGGTCAAATGCACAATGTTCCCTTGGATGTAAGAAAAGGCAAAAAGAAAGAAAAGCTGTTCTATTGTTTTCCATCTTGATCCAAAAAAAGGCAACAGTCCACCAGAGTGAGAAATGTCGAAGAACTTTTACAAAATAATAAGCAAGCAAAATACATTGAGGAAAAGCAGTTGCAAATCAGTTAGACAAACAATAAAAACTAACAAAAAGCAAGGGGCGCTGACAGTACACCACACAATGGTAGAAGCCTCAAAATAAACCACAAAAAGAAATCAACCTAAACCACACACACACACAGACACACACACACACGACGGCATGAGAAGGACAAAGCAGACACAGGAGGAGACCACAGCAGCATGCGAGTGAAGACCGAGAGGAGAGGAGGAGGAGGAGGAGGAGGAGGAGGAGGTGCTGGAGGAGGAGGAGGAGGCGGTGCTTGGACAGGAGCATCAGAGGAGGTTGGAGGAGGAGAAAAAAGGAGACAGCAGGAGCAACCCCCCGCCCCTCCTCATTCAACCCCCCCTTAGGGATACATCTGAGTCTGGAAGGAGAAAAACACCCGATTATGGACGGACACCACCACCTCCCCACAACCACCACAGCAGTCAAGAATGTCTGTGGTTATTGCTGCTGTATGTTCGGCCCTTGTAATTACCTCAATGTTTGTTTTTCTATACTTAATACTTTACTTCTAAAATGTACCGTTTGTTTGGAAGGGTTCATGTGCAGTGAAAATGGCCCTTGGTCATCGCCGTTGATTCAACTCGATACTTTTCATGATTTAATAATTTAGTAATGCAATAAGAGCGGTTAAGAACGTTAGCTTGTGGCTAAAGCCGACGCGCCAAGAAGGTCCGCAAAAATGTTGCGTTTCCCGCCAGAGCAGAAGCGAGTTCACAAAGCCAGGTCACGCTTGTTGGCTACGGTACATAGCTGAACCCCGCTTTAATGAAGAAGGCATCCATGGTGGACCGCTAGCCAAAGTATTCAACAGTGTGTACTCCCAGTCTCAGCGGCTGGTCACACATGTGTAGGAGTACGAGCTTGTAGGAGAGCTAGGTGGAAGAGTGATCAACAAGTAGGGAGATGGGAGTCACATTTTCACAATGGATTTGTGCCAACGCAATGGTTTGACGATGTCACACGCACGCACACACACGCACGCACGCACGCACGCACGCACGCACGCACGCACGCACGCACAATTGCTGTGGCAATTAGAACAAGCGATTGCTGTAGCAATTATAACGAACTCTATAGGAGAACCAAAAAAAAAACAGATCTAGCTAATTATATTTAACCCAATGGCAAACGGCCCTGCCTTGAGCAGCACGAGGCTATGAATCAATGAATAAAACAGTCAAACGAACAAGAGCGGGGTAAAGAAAAGGCACATCAGATTTAGTTAGGCATGAGGATTTACAGCCTCAGACAAAAGACAGATTAATCTTGACCTCGGCTTGGACCTCAAACATTTCATGAACCGCCCTCGGGTGGGGGGGGGGGGGCTCAATGTGATGGGGTTAAAGGGGTCACCTGACAGAATGCCATGCAGTCAAGTGGATTTAAACTCCTTACTCTGCAATTTGGTGCCATTTGGCATGACATTTTAATCTTTATTAAACTTCTGCCCCTCCGCCTTCATGACCTCATGTAACTCTAGTGTGAGTTGGGGGGGGGGGGGATGAGCTTTGAAACGCACCACTCCAAATAGACCTTTCCTCAGATTACTGTTAAAACGATCTATGCCGATTAGGCGTTGGCTGCATTTCATCTGCAATGTTCCCCCCCACCACCAGGGGGCGTGTGGTAAGTGGCAGGCTGCTTGTGTAATAAAACCACACCGTATTTACCATCAAGTCCTTTAGCAGTTTCACTCATCCATATAACTTTACGCATATTGCCGAAAGATGCCTACAGGCGGGCTGCAGGGCAGACATTGGAGCTCCGAGAACCTTTCTGGGACTGGGTCCAACACTCCCACTCCCAACATTAATTTAGACTTTGCTTTACCGAACCTTGTGATTAAAACATATACTTATTGTCGAAACATACACACTCACACGCACACACACACACACACACACACAAAATGGTCACATACAAGACGCCCTCGTGGATGTAAGAAAATAGAAAAAAAATAAGCTATTCTATTGTTTTCTAAAAAAAAGGCAACATTCCACCAGAGTGAGAAATGTTAAAGGGGACATCTCATACCACCAGGTGTGAGTGTGATTAGCCATTACAAGCAGGTTTGAAAATGTGCGGCATTGTGACATCACAGGTTGGCGTGTCCATCTATCCGTCACACATCTAGATGGACACGCCCACCTGTGATGTCACAATGCTGCACATTTTGAAAACGGCTTGTACTGGCTAATCACACTCACACCTGGTGGTATGAGATGTCCCCTTTAACCAACTTCTACAACATAATAAATTTGTTATTACAACTTGGGTACAGCATGTTCTGCGGAGCTTAAACCAACACAAGGCCCCTTTAGAGAAGGCTCCTCCATGGCCACGGTCGACGGTTTGTTTACCTTCACTCCCTTCAGTGTCGGCAGGCAGGCTGGCATGGGAATTGGCACAGGGGGGTAGCGGTGCTTTCCTCTTAATCCTCCTCAAGGTCGTGTTGGCTGAGCTCTGGACGCACAGTAGACAGACAGACAGTCGGAGCGTCACCAACACTGGTTTCGTAGCAGTAACAATCTATTTTAATGTCTTTCAGTTCGGATTGCTAACGTGACATTAATCGCCGCCTTTCGGTGGGGTGTTGAGATCTTGGCTGATATTTACAGAAACACTCATTTTAATACTGGTACTGTAGGTGCCATTTTATATGCATGAGACAAATGTCATATTCTAAATGTACAAATATTTGAGTACAGTTCAAACACAAAGTTATTATCCAAAGATACATGCTGTTCTCACCATGGCAACTACAAGGTATGAACCCTAACTTGAAGCGATGCATCAAAAAACCCTGCCAAAAACCCTTAGCACCTCTAAAACAATATTTAAAACACAAAAACAATGTCTCATTCATTTGAAACTTAACATCTCATGAAAACCATTGGAAACTACAAGACGAGTCACAACCAGCATTAATCCAATACCTACATTTAACCATTACAAATGCATTATTGGAAGTGTACACCCTTAACCATTTAAACTGTAATGACTACATTTAATCGCCTAATCCTAACAACCCATCATCCAACACCTAAACCTAAACCTTTCAAATGAATCATGTGAAATGGACACTTAATTAAGTGTTTTGTTTAACACACACACACTTATGTCCTACAATGTTGTCCAATGCCAAAATGTACCAAACTTGCCCAATGAGCCAACCCAGTTACCTGGAGCTCTGTGACCCGGAGGCTGCTGATGTTGTCAGGCACGCTCTGGGACGCCATGACTGGTGGCCGCGGGGCGGGCCTCTTCTTGGTGGTGCAGGGCGTGGACGGGTCAGCGGAGCAGAGCCCCAGGGTGCTGGCCCTGACTGACGGAGCTTCCTGGAGATCCTGAGCTACAGGCATGTACACCCGGCCGTCCTACAGAGCAGGGAGAGCATAGCGCTTAGTCCTGCAGGTAAAACCAATTTACCATTCAGGTTGCCATGTTGGAGAGATGCTAGCAGGCAAGCCTTGTTGTGAAGTGTTATTATTCTACTGATCACAAGAGCAAGACAGAGTCAAATATAGTTTGGGTCGACTTGGAGATAACTGCGGTGGGGTTTGTTGTTATTGTTTGTGAATATCCCGACATAAAAGGGGAACACAAGTAAAATGATATGTTTTGAATATTATCAAAGGAAAAATTTGCATTCGGTCTGAATTCGGTCGCCTACCTTGTCCTTCTTTCTCCGGAACAAACTGAGGAATCCGATGTTTCCCCCCCTTTTCTTCTCGTCTCGGGAAGGCTGCTGGCCCTCCCCACACCCTGTGTCAAACACGTCAACGACTACTAAACGTTTATCCAGCAGCCTTTAAAGACGTATCACTCAATAAAACACGCTCACATCAACATGCCCTCACACTACAACACATCTGGCAAAATATGGCAAGTGTGTGGTACCTGTTGGTGGATGCGTCTTGGGGTTCTCGGTTGCGTGGAGGACCTCGATTGACGCTTCTGCTGCTGCCGTTTCAGAGCAGAAGGACAACTTGATTAGTATTCAGGTGTGTGTGTTTGCATAGTGCTATACACTTGTGTGGAAATATTTCCAAGGCGTTGCATCAACTGCATTGTCCCCAAAAAAGGAAGGCTATGTGTTTTTTTGGCAACATCCATAAAATGAAAATACTTTTTGTAAAAAAATAGGTGTATTCTATTTTTTCAACTAGTTGAGAGGTTAAGAAGGAACTGTTTGAAATAGATGCTTTCAGAGGACATCACCGCCAGCATACACCATCACAAGCCGGTATTCTACACACACACACACACATATATATACACACACACACACATATATATATACACACACACATATATATATATATATACATACATACATACATACATATATATACACATACATATATATACACACACACACACACACACACACACACACACACACACACACACACACACACACACACACACACACACACACACACACACACACACACACACACACACACACACACATATACATAAACAACAGGGCTTGTAAATCAGAATTCAACAAAGGGGTTTAGTTAGTGATCTTCCACCATTTTGAGAGCACTCAAGAGAGCTGCATTACTGTAAAAACGTAAATATACCTAAATATACACAATAACCCAGGCTAATGAAAATGTAATTGTGCTACCTCTAGCATGAGAAAGGTTTTGGCAGTCCACACAACATTGTCTCTCCATAATGACAAATAATTTATGATTTAATACTAAACAATGCCCAACATTTTTTAATACCAAAACAATAACTAACATTCAAATGCTCTTATGCTTCCAAGATGGAGGCGGTCCTCGTACAAGCCCTGTACTTCTTAGTGGGCAACATTAGTGTTCAAACAGCTCACCGGCTGTATCTTTGGCAAACAGTTCCCTGATCCCCAGGTCATTAAGGGACTTGCTCAGGTCCAAAGGCTCCTGGGTCAGGGAGTCTCTCAGCAGAGCTGTCGACGCCGGCCGGAACTCGCACTTCTGGCTGATGGCCGACACCAGGTCCTCTAGCGGCACGCGGGGACTCACACGCACCACCGTCTTATGGGACTTCCTGTAGTTCACCAGGAGACGGACCGTCGCCTGTGAACAGTTAGAACTACTTTAGACTTTCAGTTGCACAGGTAAACTCGCTTATAATCATAAAACTATAACTGTATTTATATAAAGATTTACATTATTCTGACACTTCACTTTGTGTGGAACACTAGCTAAAACTATAAATATATTATGAAAATTAAGACTTATTTACTAATGAAAGTTACTGGAAAAGTTCAGGGAATTTGCATACACTGTATTAATGATTGAATTAGCTTACTGGAAATATGTCTTTAATCAATTTATATATATCTATATAGAAACATATATACATACATATATCTACAGAAATGCGCGCACACACACACACACACACAGTATTCCTTATTATAAGGTATTTTGGGGTAAAAAGGTTACGGTTGGTTGACCTCCGGCGTGTAAGGCCTCCTGGCCTTGTCCTCGGACACTTTAGGTTTCAGCACGATGGTGTCTGCCTCCAGCGAGCCAATGAGAGAGCTGGGTTTGAAGCAGACGTTGTTCTTGTTGTGCGACAGGATCTCCACGGTGTGGTCGGAGGGGTTGAGGTGGTACTTTGCACACAGCGTGACTAGCAGGTCTATCACGGGTTTACTGTGGACACACGATTCATGTCGTCACCTAGCTATTAGCAACGGAGCATTAATGTTGTAACCTGCATGGCTAAAGCAACACGCAAATACAGTCAGCTATAGTAGTAGCAAGGCAGATGAACAACTGATCTTTATCTGGATGATAAGTTGTATGATAACGTTTGCTAAATGTAATTTAGGTCTATAGGTCTAATGTTGAAATGTAAGGCAGGGTCTTATTACAATTGTGTGAAATAATAACTCATAGTCCATCTTAGGATATTGATGAATTTAGAAATTATATTAGAAAAACAGTAACAGACGTATGCAACGTTTTCACTACTGTTGGCCTAATGTCAGGCCATGTAGCCTATAATTGTAAACGACTAAACAAAATACTACCCTGCATATCTTACAACAATGACAACCATTATACAATTCATCCTCACACTAAATGGGCACTAAACAACAGATATTAGCACATTTTGTGTACAATCATTAACATAACATTAACAAAGAGGCGTTGGGCAGCCGAAAAAGCCGGCTCTGGTGAACAGAGGCCAATGAGACGACTCACTGAAGAGAGCCAGACCGCCCATCAGTGAGACAAAAAAGGTGAGTTCCGAACTTCCGCTCCAACACGTGTTGCTGCCTGCTGGCCGGACCTAATTGCTTAACACATTGCAGTCGTACTACTACCGAACTTACCGGACAGCCTATCATTACGAGAGAGTACAAAACAACAATTACGCGAGCAATTATTATCGTTTCTCTCTACCGGAGCAGAGGTATGCCTACCTGCCGTGCACCGTGACGGTCCTCTCCAGCCCCGAGGGCAGCACCACGGACAGACCGTGGTCCCTCTCCACGGGATCCCCCTGGTCCTCCATAGCGACATGCAGATCGGGCTGCTACCGTCGCGGCCTATCTGGTACACCTGACGGCAGGGGAGTGAGAGGGTCGTCGTGAGCTTACTATGTGTTTTGTTTATACTATTTATGTACCCGTCCGCTTTAGTAGCGTGATAGAAAGGTCCGACCCAGCTGGTCTGTGCCGGGTGTGAACGTCAGTGTGAGATGCCTTTTATCAACTTCCGACACTGATTTTGAAGGAGCAAGGCCTGCTCTTTATGGGCTTGTACAACATCAATGCATCATGGGAGTTAACGTTAGAACCGGGAGTTGTAATATCAACGCGTAAATCGACGTGAATATACCGTCACCAAGGCTACTACGAACTCTGTTTTGCCATGTCTCCCATGAGAAACGCTTTGACCGATCATTTCACATTAATAACTAAACTAAATTAGCAAAATAAACATGATTACAATCACAATAACTGCCTATGCTTCCAAAATGAAGGCCGCCATTGCGATGTGACGTCATGCTGTACAAGCTCTTTTTATCTTGTTTGGAGTTTCTCACTATGGAATAATTCCTGGCTTACTGCAGAGAGACAGTGCCACCCGTTTATATTTATCAATTTGTACCTTGTTTGTTGCTTCCCTTAAGGCGTTAACTAGAACTGTGCGAACCAGTCGGACTGAACCAGTTGGACTGATTGCAATGCCCAACATTTAATGTCAATGTGGAAGCCAAGGCTTCCTGGGCGAATGCCAATTACCTAGATTACCAGAAGCAACTTCAATTCAACGTTTTACCCCAAAAAGTAAGCAAATTGTGTGTGTGTGTGTGTGTATGTATATATGTATATGTATGTGTGTGTGTGTGTGTATATATATATATATATATATATATATATATATATATATATATATATATATATATATATATATATATATATATATATATATATATATTAATACTTTGAGGCTTTGACATTATGAAAATGTATAAATGGGATGTGATTCTTACTATGTGGGCCATCCCACATGGTAAGATATAACAATTAACTGATCAAATCACTCATCGCTGCTGCCTATGTGACCGCACCCCGGTCAGGTTCACTAGAGCATGTTTTCACAGTCAGCTGTTCAAATTAAATCATGTGTTCATGGCCTAACACCCTGCTGCCAAGGTGCAGGCATGGCTGAACGCACGCCACTGATAACCCACAACCTGGGGAACTAGAATTGCACCTCCCGTTTGAAATGGGTTGAACAGTTGAATAGGTAGAAAATCCTGTTAACACTTGTTAAAAAGGAAAGTCAAACGTTAACGCTTTAGAAGCGATTGTTATTTAATGACTGTAATTAAATATCACATGTTACAACCAGAAGTCACAATAAACACTTAACTAACTAACTTTAACCATCCACTGACCATTGCCAAATAGTCTAGAAGAGAGCCATGTTGTCTTCAACCATGCTGGTCGAGGACTGTCTAACTCAGGACTCTAGACAAGATTATGGTTCCTCGAGTAAGAAGGATTAGTGTTTTCCTTTTTTTAAGTTCACACATGTCTCTTTGGTTTAGTGTTGTATAGACAATACATTTTAGCCTACTTAAAGCGCCGTAAATTAAAAATATAAGTCTTACATGCTTACCTGTATGAGGCGATGTTTTCCATTTTCAGTTGACAGCTGTTGGGTGTTACCAAAGTGGTCGGGGCCGGAGAGAAAGAGAGCAAGTGTTCCTTCCCACTAATCCTTGTTTATCCATGCCTTCCACATAGTCTGCCTCCTCCCACTCAAGGGATGACATCACTGACTCAATGTGATTTGCGTGTCTCACACACACACACACACACACACACACACACACACAGAAGATAACATGCTGTTATCTACTCCCTTTTGACAATGCCCATTGTAATTTGCCACGATGTATTTAAAGTTGGGCTCTTCTGTGATAATCTTAAGCATTTTATAAATACAAGTGGATAAATGGTTTACTAAGTTTGTGCAAATAATTGAATGAATCATGAAATGACTTATTTCAGATGAGAGAACGATGATTCAAATTTTTTGCTTACATTCAATTTATTCACATTTATGTTTTTTATTTTGTTTGGAGGGTTTTCAATACATTTTGGGATGGGCAATGGTCGAACGATAAATAGTTACAATACCAGATGAATAAGCCCTAAGCTTTGAAGATGGCTGACCTGAGGGGGAACAGCCATATATTTGATTAATATTTGTTTGTTCAATGGTATATGTACTTTTCCCAATTCCGCTAAAGATAGTGAGTTGTAACATAATATATGGGGTACTTAATAATTGCAAATGCTTACGTGCCAATGGCAGTAAATATTTGACACGTGGCTGTGTCCTTCATAAAAATACATTACAGAGCTGGTGGCCCCCCGAGTGAGCACTACATTAGGTTTTAATCATGTTAAGCATACGGAGCACAGGTTCACAAGGTATTTTGATCATATAATCCTATTTCTGTGAGTGTACAGAGCTAGTCAGGCTAAGATAACAGATTGCAACGACTGACCAGCTGGTCTCACTAAATACTTAGGTTTAGCCCTACCTATACTAAATCATCAACACTTAACACTTTAGTTATGATTCAAGTGCTCTATTTCTGGTGTTTAGGAAATCAAAGTGGCAGCCAAAGGCCCTTGGTATGTAATATTATTATCCACTAAAAACCTGCTATTGTCTGACAAGGCTCATGTTTACATTAATCTGCGTCATTCCAGTGCGAGTTCTGCCACCCACATGCAAACTCCGGAAAGATGTTTCCATTCATCTTGAACTGTGTGTCCACTCAGGCACACGCCTGTTTGCATCTACAGAAACAACATGGGGTTGTGAGTAGAAGGAGAACATATAGCCACTTACGTTGGCCTTTAGATGTCTGGTGGAAGACTGTGGTGGTTTGATTTTTAATGTAGAGTATATTGGCCTTTAGAAAATGGATAAAATATTTCTGTATGTCAATAAATGAGCTCACGAAAAGGACAGTGTAGTCAATGACCTAGCCGAAGGTTCAAATCCTAATGTCCGCACCCCAAATGAAGTCACCCTTGAGCAAATTAAATTATAAGTCACTTGGGATAAAATCGTGTGCCAAAATAACATCTAATGGAATAGAGCAGTTTAATTTCAGTTCGTATTGTCTTTTAAAATTGTACAGAGTGATTGAATGAGCGCGGGTGTAGTAGCTCCTCTAAATAGCAATAGCAGTGTATAATGTTGGGCTGCACGCCCTAAACCTGGTTGGCAAATTCCCCACTCCACTTCTAATTAAACCCTTGCTGGTCACAAGCAGGAGCAAAGAGTGTGGAGGACACATGAATACATAGATGGAATAGTTTGCTTCAACTTAGCGCATATATTATATATGGAGGGTTATTTTGTGTACTTTATAATAATGTTAATAGTTTTTCAAACTGCTTTGTTATAAAGCTTTAGAGATCTATTGCAATGTTGTATGCAACTATGAACTCAACCCCTTATTAAGATCTGTTTGGCGGATAGATATTGATGTTTACTTTTTACTTTTTTATACTTTTTTCTTTTTTAGATATAGGCTATATGTTTATGTACACCACCGAAACATAATGTAGGCCTACGATAGGCTATTGTTTACATATAAATTGTACTAATAGAATGCCCGAAGTATTTTCAAATGCTCACTAAAGTAGGTATTTTTGGAGGATTTCTTTTTGTTTATTGGAGTCAATGAAACTCGACAGAACAGTTATTTATTATGTGACGCAAATGAAAACAACTGAGTGATGAATCTCTTCAGTGTATCCACTAGTGGGCGTGTGTTGCGCGTGTAATTGAACAACCCCACCACCAGATGGCGTAGTTTACAAAAAGTAAAACAAGCTCAAGGACGCGCTGGGGCGTGGGCGCGCTCCATCACCTTTTTCTAACTGCTTGCCTTCCGAATTCACCCTGGGTTTTCGCATAGCCTATGCCAATAATTTTGAAATTGCACACGTTTTAATATTCAGTTTTTATTAAAAACATGTATGCTCTCAATCCCCGTATAACGCAACAAGTGTGTGAACATGTGATATTGGAAAACAACACTCCGTTCAGCTTTTTATTGAGGCAATTTTAGTAATAAGGCCTACCTAAGACTAGTAATATATTGGTGTGTCAATTTCAATAAACGTATTATAGCCAACGACTATAAGACCCTTTGTTTTAACTTGTGTTGTTCTGAAGTTAGTTGCCATCTTAATTTCGTTGGCATTTCAGTTGTAAATGGCTGCAACCTGGTTTGTCATCGTTTTGTCGTTTAACTCCTAGTGTCCTTCTGCAAGAACAAAAACGATGATAACACATAAGGAGTTTATTCATTGCTTTGATTTCAAAGCATGAACTTTAGGTCTGAAGAAGAGATGAGATTAATTTTCAGCAGAGGATCCATGGAGGTAATATGCGGTGGGAGGGCCTGGACATCAAGGGGGAGGACCTGGCCATCTTGAACCGGGGCTGTGACATCCCCACCCTGCGTGCGACGCCTTCACAACCGGAAACGCGGATCGATTTTTTTCTCTGTTGCTGCCGCTGTATGCATGGGCATTGTGTTGACCAAACAACACGAGTGCACTCGGATGTCGCTGTCATCCGTCCAGTGATAAGTGGAGAGAACCTATTCAAACACCTGATCCGTGGCTCTGAAGGGATTTGTTCTCCCCCCGGGATGGGGTCTACATTGAGGACCGACCTGTTGGGCACCGTGAGGCGGGTGAGTCACCGGGAACACGACGCTCCCCACCATTCAGGGTTTATTTCATGGGGACTGAAGCCTTTTTTATTTTTTAGTAAGGATGTCATTTAACGAGGACAAACGTCGAGTACACATACACATACACACACACACACACACCACATCCAGCACCATCATGTCAGGGGTTTCTCGATTGTTCTTCGCAGTTTATAACCTGTAGCGATTCAATCCAGTAGTTTAATATTTTATTTTGTTTTTGTCTGTTAGGTTATAAGATCAACTGACACGTGTTGATGGTGACAACTAGGTCCATGTTTATAACCAGCCTATATTTTAATATGGGAGGAGCTGATTGCCAAACCGAGATTTTAACCGACCCAGAGAATAAAAAAATAATTACTTTTAACAGTCGACCTGCTTTACACACATGTTGCCCCCTTACAACATGCAAATGTTACTGATGTTACAGCACCCAGGCTGTTATAGATTGAGAACAAACAATCCCAGGCTAGCCATTAGCCCAACACACACACACACACACACACACACACACACACACACACACACACAGGAGAAAGAAGCCCACAGCCATTTCATTTTATTGGTTTTGTTTCGGGGATAACTATTGGATTTGTCACTCGTGGACACTCACTCACTCAGACAGACAGACAGACACACACACACACACACAGACACACACACACACACACACACACACACACACACACACACACACACACACACACACACATCTGGGACCAGGTCACGCCCAGACGGGCCCATCATTAGGGTCCATTTAGGGGGCTTCAGGAATGACTGGGAGCGGCTGCTGACGCGGTCCCCACCTTCAGTGCCTTCGGTTGGCTACTTTGTGCGATCATCACTGGAGATCGCAACGTTTGCTTCTCTTATCAGTACATCTGATCATACTCGGAAGGGTGGCGCTTGTTGTTGTGGTGGAGTAGGAGGGGTGAGAGGGTGGTGGAGACGCTGGGAAAACGCGGAGACATCAACATGGCGACCGCCTGCTGCCCCCCGGCACGGCTCCGTTTGAACACAGCGACCATTAAGGTATTCTTTTTCCCCTCAACCCGACTGTCGTCACGCCGTGGATGGGGGTCGTTTTCCCCCCCGATGTCCCTCGAGGGTTTATCGTTTCTTTCTGATTTCGCGACGATCGCATCCTCATCAAGTTTTTGCCGCCACCTTTTGTCCCCCAGCCATGCGTGAATGACCGATTCGATGTACTGCTTGGCCGGCGGTGTTCCGGCTAGACTGCGAGGCGCTGTTCCGGTCTTTGAGGGAAAAGGGATTGATCCCACAGAACCGGTTTTGCAACGCTCTCCTCTTTCAGCACCACGGACAGCGGAGCTGAGGTCTTTCCGGTGCTTTCTCTGTCCACAGCACGACGATGAGTGCTGCCAATCATTAGTCAGGAGGAACCAGGATAAACGTCGTTCAGGAAATAGAGTGGTAGCCATCTCGCACGTCTCATGTTGACCCACCCCACCCTACCACCTCCACCACCCAGAGGGGAACACTCTTGAGTTGGGTACCCATGCAGTCAGTGTATGGAGGCTGTTGCTGCAGGCCCAGAGTGGAGTCGATGAGACACACTTCGTGTACACTAGCCCCCCCTCCCCCCTCGCCTCTCCTCCTGCTCCACCGCCTCCATCTATGACCCTAAATATCATGCCAGACACACCGTTGCACCACGCACGTCTAAACACTGTGTCCGGGGGCAGGGTGCAGGGATGTAACAGCAGATGCCTGTGTGTCTGTGTGTTCTGTTAATAGAGCGGCTCCGTCCAATGAAATGAGGGCATTAACTCACTGATTGAGCATTGATTGTTTATAGGGAGACTTTGTGGTTTACGGTGTCCAGTGCCTGGCGGTCTTGGTGGTGGAATGATGGATTTGTGGCCGTTTAAATGATGATAATGATGGAAGATGGATATGATAAAATGTAGCACTTTTAGTGTTTAGTGTTTTATACAGAACAGGTTTTAGTTGTTTACTTTTTCAAGCGTAGCAACCAGCAATGTACCGGTTACTAGTGTTTGAACACAGAACGTGTTGACAGGTAGTTAAACACCCTTTCCTGCCTGTTTGTCATTGAATAATATTATGTATTTGAGTATAATGGAACTCATGCGTCACAGAGATACCTAACGGAACTTAGTATAAATTCTTCACAAATTTTACAGTGCCACTTTTGAAGTAGTTCTAGTGTCAACTTTGTCAGCCGAATGAAAACTAGTACTTACTAGTACAGCTAAGATCGAAACGAAATACGAAACGAAAAAACAAAGTTGTGATGACATGAAGCCTGTTTTGTATCATGGACAACAGGTGTCCCTCGTCTCCAACGGAAAAGCAACAGTAACTCAGCAGGACACAGCAGGACACTCGAATGAAACGTCACCATATCATTCGAGGGTCCTGTGTAACTGTTGCTTTTTCGATTGTGAGCAGAGACAACCTGTTGCCATCGGTTGAAATTTTTCAACCGATTTCAGTGGTTCCCTGTATCCGCCACCCAATCAGAGCCTATTACCTTGCTAAAGCAAGCGACGACGTCATCCGCCAATTGTGGTCTAGCATTGATGTCATCGTCGGAGGGGGCGGGGGTTGTATTGATGTCATCATAATAAGACTGGTCACCATCCAGCCTGCGTTAAACAAATAAGGAGAGACCGACCCAGCCATGAGATGTGGGAGATATCGCTGGCCCAGGGGGACAGATTGCATCCTAAGGAGCAGCAGCAACAGGGAAAGCGAGAGAGCAGTGGAATGAGAGAACGAGGAGGAGAGAGAGAGAGAGAGAGAGCGTTAATAATAGGTCTCCGGGGAATGCTTTTTGTTTTTTGGCGGATTAGTGATCTTGTTTGTGTCTTCAGCCGTCTATTGGTGGAACATGCTAGGCCTTTTGGAAGAGAGACACAGACAGACATGGAAAGAGAGGGCTGTGTTTATGGTGGCGAGGGGAGGCAAGCCGTGCGTCGTGGCGGGGTCACTTGAGACGTGAATCGATGTTCAATGCGGCGTATGTCTTCACAAAGACCGCTAATGTGTGCTAATTTACTGCAGACTAGAGTGGAGTAACTACGTAGTGTAAATGTTGTTCACCAAATCCCATCATCGTCGAATTAGGATGGGACTCCATGCAACACTGTGTGTGTGTGTGTGTGTGTGTGTGTGTGTGTCTGTCTGTGGGGTGATTGCATTGAATCAATTTTAAATGTAATGTAGTTTAAATCTCAGAGTTTAAAAATTGTGTCATTTGATGCAGTTTAATCATCCTGGTGTTGAAACATCTTGAAGTTGAACAATCCTGTCCTTCAAATGTCCTATAGGTCAAATCTCCTGGCACTTGTATACAAATGTACTTAGCATTGTGTAGCATCTTATCCTAGCTATCCTATTGTATACGGGGAATGGGTAAACCTATCAATTGCAAATACACTTGTTGTATGAATATCTTTACTGTACAGACAGCAATACATTGTTTCACTTTCTTCTGACAAATGTTCTTACTGTAAGCCACTTTGGATGGAAGCTTCTGCTAAATGCCCTTCATGTAATTGTTATATGTGATGTTTTGTACCAAAGTGCCCTGTACTTGAAGAGTCCTGTAGTAGAAATAGCCTGTCGTGAAAACATTGTGTTGACTGTTTTCCCTCGCTGGTTAGGTTTCCTGTCCCCTGCGGTCATGGCTAATTCGTGTTATCGGAGTTCCTCAGTTTCTGTCCCTAGTCCTTCGTTCTATTTTTGTATTTGTGTATTCTCTTCCTGGCGTTCTCTGTGAAGAACTCTAGCGTTTGCCTTGTGTAGCTTTATATCATCTAAACTCCCAGCAAAGTTCTGTTCATTTTGGTCTAGTATTAGCCCTGATATTGCTAAGTGTAAACATTGTTTCATTTCACAGACCTGTAGTTGAAAAGCATTGTGTGGTTGGGAAGAAAATAACATACTTTCTGTCCTTGGGCCTTCAACAGCTTCTCCTCCATAAACATTGTGAGGCCTGTGCATGTTCTGGAACAGGCTCTGCTTGCTTGGCTTGAGGGTGCCGGGTCCCCAGCTTTCTGGTCAGGGTTGGACTGGGAGAAACAGCCTATGCTATGGGACATGGTCCACGATTAGGCTATTCATTTCAGTGATCAGTTGTGTAATCCTTAATACTTCCTTTGTTGTGCTTTGTTGTTAGTTGAGGATGCTCATCGGTCTGTTTTTGTGTTGGCAGAAATAATTTGGATTGTGCATTATGTAGATACGATTTTTGACTTCTTGCGTAAGAAGAGCATTTATTATCTGAAGTGTTTGGTTTTTAACCACTGGTATTGGAGGTTGTTCTTTGTACATCAGATAATGATGTTCCGTGTCATCCATTGCAAGCTCACTTCATTCCAGTTCTTCGGTTGAACACTATTCCTTCAATGGGTGGAGTCTATTGTCTTTCTAGGCTACGGTGCCAAGCGGGTGACCATTTACCGTAGACACGTAGACATGATGTTTCGGGCTTTGAGGAAGAAAACTGCACAAACCAGCAAGGGGGGGCTGGGGAGGTTCAGACCACACCCATACTATCCTGAGTCTCTCTGTGACTGAGTTCATAAGCTGACTTTGAAATGTTTATTTATTTGTCATTCTGATATTTGTCATGCTCTGTAGTGGATACATCCCTCAGTGATATGTAATGGGGGGGTTTTATGTTTTGAGACCCTGTTGCCAAGCACTTTAAATACCTACGCTAATTTGGCTAGCCTACTCTGATTGACCTACTTATCTCTTTTCAACTTGACCTCCCTTACCTTTTTCCTTCCTTCCTTCCTCCCTTCCCTTCCCTTCGTGACGTCATCATCACTGCCCCCCTCCCTCCCTCCTTCAGCTCTCCACCTCCTGCTAAACCCACATCACACCACCCTCGACCTCCTGCACCCCCGACCCCCAACACGCCCGCTCCTCCACCCCGTCTACACCCTCCCCCTTCTCCCCCGCCCGCCGCCCCAAAGCCAAGCAGCAGGATGTCAAGATGGCCCAGCTGCTTGTACCGACGGGTCCCGACAGCTTCCGCCCCTTCTTACCCGAGTCGCTGGCCGCCATCGAGAGGCACATCGCCGAGGAGCTGGCCCGCCGGCCGCGGGCGGAGCGCCGCGGGGCCGACGGCGCCGGTGGAGACGAGGACGACGAGCCGCGGCCAAACGGCGACCTGGAGGCGGGGAAGTCCCTGCCCTTCATCTACGGGGACGTGCCCCCGCGCCTGGTGTCCACGCCGCTGGAGGACCTCGACTCCTTCTACTGCAACCAGAAGGTGGGCGGGCTGACGCGCACACACATGCGTGAGCACATGCACACGCACACGCACACGTACGCACTGCACAAAGTCCTATTGATCACGCCTGGCCCATCAGAGAACTAGCTCCTCCCACTGAGTACTTTTCTATATGTGTGGGTTGTAATGGCGCCCTGTGTGTCTCTTCTTGTTTCTCTGGCCCTCCCCCTCCCTCTCTCTCTCTCTCTCTCTCTCTCCCTCCCTCTCTCTCTCTCTCTCTCTCTCTCTCTCTCTCTCTCTCTCTCTCTCTCTCTCTCTCTCTCTCTCTCTCTCTCTCTCTCTCTCTCTCTCTCTCTCTCTCTCTCTCTCTCTCTCTCTCTCTCTCTCTCTCTCTCTCTCTCTCTCTCTCTCTCTCCCCGGCCTCCAGACCTTTATAGTATTGAACCGTGGGAAGGCCCTCTTCCGCTTCAACGCCACGCCTGCCTTGTACATCCTCAGCCCCTTCAACCCTCTGCGGCGGATCTCCATCAGAGTCCTGGTTCACTCATATCCTTCCACCGGCAGAGGGGCGGGCCTGGGGAGACAGGGGGCGGGGCTTACGATACACATGGGGAAAAAGAGGGCGGAGCTGGCACGCCTGGGGAAACAGGGGGCGGGCCAATGTGCTTTGGGGTTGGGGGGGCGGGGCCTACACACCTGGGGAGGCACAGGGGATGGGCATCAACACGGGTGGAGCAGATACACCTGATGAGACACCTGGCAGGAGGTCTATGGGGATTACTATAATATTTCATTTTTATTTCTTTTGCCTAAGAAGTCTGGTAATTGATTAACACACTGTGGGGCACAGTGACTCAGCATTTCTTAGTGTGTGTGTGTGTGTGTGTGTGTGTGTGTGTGTGTGTGTGTGTGTGTGTGTGTGTTCACATGCATCTGTGTGTGTGCTTTGTACATTCCTTTAGCGATTATAATGATTGTGTGTTGATCATGTGTTATACTTCCTTGACCTGTCGGCCGTGCACGATGTTCAGCGTGTTGATCATGTTCACCATCCTGACCAACTGTGCGTTCATGACCCTTAGCAACCCCCCCGACTGGGCCAAGAATGTGGAGTAAGTTCTCTGCCCTCTCTTCTGCTCTTTTATCTCCGAGTTGCTAACACCAAAGCCCTCAGCCTTATATACAGTTTACATACATTTGTATGTAAATTTATAATCTCACACTGTATGCTTTTGAGTTAAGGCTGTTTACATGGCATGTCATTCCCAAATGTCCTGTCTAGAATTATTTCAGGTTCCTCTTCAGGTTTTTAGGATTATGATTATTAAGGTTTTTCATACTTTATCAGGCAGAGGTGACACCAAAACAGAATTTTGCCTGTACTTCGCAGTGTGAACACCGTGCACACCTTTTAAAAAATGGGATAGATTCACACTTTGCCTATTCATATCATGTTGAATGTAGTACTGAAGTCAAAGATTAGGCCAAATGGTTTATTAAGATGGGATTTAAGCTTAGCCCGCCAAAAAAAAGCTAAAGTAGACTACTCACTGATAGCCTATTGTATATGATTGGCCATTTCTGCTTATGGTATATAGTCAGAAATAGGCACTGTACCTGGAAAGCAGGGGTGTGTAGTCACCCTAATATATAATATATATAATATAAAGGAATCAAGTTAATGGTGACTGTGTCTTCCTGTTTTCTCCAAGTGTCTGGTAGAGTGTCTGGGTCAAAGCTGACTCACACTCCTCTTCTCTCTGTCTCTCGTCTTCTCGCTTCTTAACCTCTCACTCTCGCTCTCTCTCTTGCCCTTCTCCGTCAGATACACTTTCACAGGGATCTACACCTTTGAGTCACTCATCAAGATCCTGGCCAGGGGCTTCTGTGTGGGCAAGTTTACGTTCTTACGCGACCCCTGGAACTGGCTGGACTTCAGTGTTATCCTCATGGCGTAAGTATCGCACGCCACCTTAGCACCCTGCTTGCGTCCACGTTAGTATCTTAGCTCACCCCTATGCGTCTGCTCGTACCTGCGTTAGCAGCTGTTAGCTTTTGAATTCCTTATTAGCACCCTGCTAGGGTCCACGTTAGAATCCTGCTAGCCCCTATGCACCTGCTTGTGCCAGCAATAGCACCTGTTTGCTTTTGTAAAACTTATTAGCATCCTGCTAGCATCCACGTTAGCATCCTGCTAGCCCTTATGCGTCTGCTCGTGCCCGCGTTATCATCTGCCAGCACTCATCAGCATCCTGCCCGTGCCCATGGGTGAAGCAACCACTGGCGCCTGTGTTAGCATTTGTTAGCATCCACTCGCATCTGCACTGTCATCCGTTAGCTTCCACAAGCACTTATTAGCATCCTGCTTGTGTCCATGGGTGTAGCATCCACTAGTTGGTATCCGTTAGCATTCAAACATTAGTGCCTTCTAGCGCTCAATTGCATCCCGTTTGCACCGTGGTAGCGTACTGCTAGCACCGTATTGGCAGCTGTATCCTCTGAGATATCTCTCAGATAAATTGCCTCCAAGTAAGGGATAACATACAGTGAGATCATTATTGCATAATAATAATCATACAATAATACATGTAATGATTACATGACATAATCTCCTGTATTGGACCCCAAACCCATATATGGGTTGGTTGCTGTCAACGTGTACACCCTCCGGTCATCACTTTATTCAAAGGTATTAGGAAAATATGATATGTAAAATGTGAGCATCTCTAAACACAAGAATATCTGACTCTGCAGGTATATATACTGTATACTGTACACTATTTGATGTATTGTGTGTCTGACACTGCATATATATATATATATATATATATATATATATATATATATATATATATATATATATACAAACACACCCATAAAATTCTGTTGTGTTTGATGTATATATACTATATGTACTTTGTGTATCTGCCCCTGCATGTATACATATACAATGTGTGTTTACCGTATTTCATATATTGATGGTATATATACAGTATATGATGACACTATTTGATGTACTGTGAGTACCTGACCCTGCAGTATACCACGTGGGCATTTAATGTATTGACAGTATATATACTGTATATAATGACAGTATTTGATGTACTGTTTGTATCTGACCCTGCAGGTATATATACTGTATACAATGACAGTATTTGATTTAATGTGTGTGTCTGACCCTGCAGGTATACGTATATACAGTATATAAAGTGTGTGTTTACCGTATTTAACCTATTGATGGTATATATACTGTACATAATGATGCACTATATATATATTGATGTCCTGTGTGTATCTGACCCTGCAGGTATGTAACAGAGTTTGTAAACCTAGGCAATGTTTCCGCTCTGCGTACGTTCAGAGTGTTGCGAGCTTTGAAAACTATCTCAGTCATCCCAGGTAAGGCCGTCCTCCGAGACCTCCGCTCGCCCTCCTGTTCGTTTGTGACGGTTTGTCGTTCCCTCCTCTCCCTCCCCCCTCCCTCCCCCCCCTCCCTCCCCCCTCTCTGTCTCGTCCCTGCCTGTGTGTGTGTGTGTGTGTGTGTGTGTGTGTGTGTGTGTGTGTGTGTGCGTGCCCCAACCCCACCCACGCCCCGCCTACCGGACAATTACCTCTTCCTCCCACCCACTTGCTACCTTACCCTTTCGTCCGAATCCCCCCTCTGACTCCCTCACCCTGCTACCTCACCCAAACCCCTCCCATACCTGTCCCCCCTCCCCCTGCTACCTCACCCATACACCCCCCCTCCCCCCCCCCCTCCCCCCCCCCCCCCCCTCCCCTCCCCCCTACCCCCTGCAGATATGTCACAGAGTTTGTGGACCTGGGCAATGTCTCAGCACTGCGAACCTTCAGGGTTCTGAGGGCCCTGAAAACTATTTCTGTCATCCCAGGTGAGAGGGAGCTTGACCGAGCCCACCCCCCCCCATTACCAGGGGTCAAAAGGGCTCATGAAATGCTAACGGCTAACCGCTAGCATTTTGGTGTTTCGCTAACATCCGAGCAAAACCACCTTTGCCCCCCCCCCCCCCCCAAACCACCTCCATCTACTCCTGCCTCCTCCTATCTCTCTGCCTCCTCCTATCTCTCTGCCTCCTCCTATCTCTCTGCCTCCTCCTATCTCTCTGCCTCCTCCTATCTCTCTGTCTCCTCCTATCTCTCTGCCTCCTCCTATCTCTCTGTCTCCTCCTATCTCTCTGCCTCCTCCTATCTCTCTGCCTCCTCCTATCTCTCTGCCTCCTCCTATCTCTCTGCCTCCTCCTATCTCTCTGCCTCCTCCTATCTCTCTGCCTCCTCCTATCTCTCTGCCTCCTCCTATCTCTCTGTCTCCTCCTATCTCTCTGCCTCCTCCTATCTCTCTGTCTCCTCCTATCTCTCTGCCTCCTCCTATCTCTCTGCGTCCTCCTATCTCTCTGTCTCCTCCTATCTCTCTGCCTCCTCCTATCTCTCTGCCTCCTCCTATCTCTCTGCCTCCTCCTATCTCTCTGTCTCCTCCTATCTCTCTGTCTCAATCTTGCAAACCTCTCTCTCTCTCTCTCTCTCTCTGTCTCTCTCTCTCTCTCTCTCTCTCTCTCTCTCTCTCCTCTATCCCAAGGTCAGTAAAAGCTGGAATCTAGCTCTAATCTACACGGATTGGCTGATTCGTAGCTTTTAGATTTACATTCGCTACCAACCAAATTCCCTGTAGAGGAAATCTGCTCTTGCCTTGGGACTCTCACTTAGAGTTGTAGTTTAAAGTTTTATTTTGCGTCCATTTTCTGCATGAGACATTGCAAAAGGCTATCATCTGTTGGCAAACGCTCCTCCTCTCCTCGTTTCCATGTGGCCGTTTCCTTGAATGTCGTGTGGTTGTGTGTGTTTTTGGGGACATTTGGGTGGTGACATGACAACACATTGTAAACATCAACGAATCATTTACCTAACTGCTATCTAACTGTTTGTTCGTTTAAAAGTGTAACTGGACAGAAATTGGATCCGTATCATTATTTCTTTATTTTCACCATTGATAAATATATATGTGGAAAATAAGACCAACATGCTGTATATATATATATATATATATATATATATATATATATATATATATATATGTGTGTTGAAAAGCACAATGTACCACTATAATGAAAAGGAAATGTATTTATATCTATAATAGATGTAAGTATAGATATAGGTGTATCTAGATATATTGAATTGAATTGAACTTTGATTGTCATTGCAGCAGAAAATTACAATTTAAGATACAATCTGTATCTGTATTAGAAAATAAGCTTTAGCAATGTTACCATCAACACATTTAATATCAGCAAATTTTGCATTAGCAAATTGTTGATTACCAAATTTTGCATTAGCAAAAGGCAAAATGTATCTTGTGCCAACACACATCTGGCAATGTTTCATCAGTGCTAGCATTTGGCTAGTGCTAGCCACCAACAGCAGTACTAAGCAGCCAGTAATGTCCCTGTGTTCCCATCCTTTCACCCCCCGGCCCCAGGCCTGAAGACCATCGTGGGGGCTCTTATACAGTCGGTCAAGAAGCTGTCGGACGTCATGATCCTCACTGTCTTCTGCCTCAGTGTGTTCGCCCTCATCGGCCTGCAGCTCTTCATGGGCAACCTGCGCCAGAAGTGCGTGCGTTTCCCGGTCTGGTACAACTCCTCTGACAGCGACACCCTCGACAGCCTGAGCGATAGCCTGCTGCTGAACCACAGCCTAGCGCTCACCGATAGCCTAGCGCTCAACGATAGCCTAGCACTGAACGGGACCTTCAACTGGACCAAGTACATGAACGACGACAGTGAGTAGGAAAAGCTTTCGGTGCGCGTCCCTCCACTTGACCCCTCCTTATTATTCCCCCCCCCCCCCGGGCGGTGTTAGGGCGCTGAGGCCCCGGGCAAGGGGGATGGAGGAGGAGGGGAAGGAGAGGGGGAAGGGGTCTTGGTACTTGGCCGTCGCAGCTGACCTGTTATAGGGAGTGACGGCGGCCGCCCGGAGCTGTGGGTCATCGCTCGCTAGTGAAGGGCTGGTTGGTAATGTGGTAAATGTGGCGGATAATCGCCCGCACAGATTATCCGCTAGTCGCCGTGTGTGTGTGTGTGTGTGTGTGTGTGTGTGTGTGTGTGTGTGTGTGTGTGTGTGTGTGTGTGTGTGCGTGTCAGAGAGAGATGAAGAGGAGGTGATGAGGAGAGAGTGATGAAGGAGGAGAGAAGGAGAAGAGAGTGATGAAGGAGGAGAGACTGATGAAGGAGAAGATAGGGAGGAGGAGAGAGTGGTGAGGGAGCGAGTGATGAAGGAGGCGAGGGTGATGAGGAGAAGAGGTGAGAGTGAAGGAGGAGAAGAGGAGAGAGTGAGGGAGGATAAAAGGAGAGAGGGAGAAGTTCAGACTGATTCTAAAACATAAACTCTTTTGGTAATCCTTTCCGTGACATAGCAACAGTGTGTCAGCTGATAAGTCCAGAAATCCCAGTGAGGCGAGATCTTGAGAAACGCCCTAGGTGGCCATTAATCCATATCCTCATCAAAGCATCATCATAACGAGCATAATCGCAAAATACTGTACCAGCCCCAAGTGGCGTTGCCGTGATCTCAACTGACACTCCGTTTCTATGGCAACGAAGGGGAGGGGGGTCACCAGGCACCTGTTGAGGCTGACGTTAAGAGCCTACAGCGCAATAGCCATAAAAAGACCCTCCATGTTGCTTATTCCGCTGTTGGTGTTAACAACCAGAAGGAGTGACTCACAACCACAGCTAATGCTAAGAGAGCCCGACCTGCCACAACACCCCACCATTATAACCACGATCAGTTTTTTCTTTGTTTGGGTCTGTCCGTCTACTCCACCGCCTACTCCCCCATCCCACACACAGGTTTTTAAAGCTTAAACCTTTTCAAAGGACTGCCGGGGAACACCTGCAAATTACCTGCACTGAAATCTGCCTTTCTGTATTGTTTGGATAAATATTATCAGAAAATCTGGTAGCACTTAAGTCGGCCGACAATCTACGCTTTAGATATTAGCCGTAGGCTTAGTGGAAAAATGGAGTTGCTTTATCGTTGCCAGTCGCACGCATTATGACCTAGCAAAAACATGTCTCGTTTGGTGGACCACAATGTCACTGTTGCCAGATCTGGCGAGTAAAAAACAAGTTTTGTCATCTCCCGAAAAAGATCGTAATTTTCCGTAGCTTGTTCCAAAAAACATAACTCCTCTCTTTTTCTTTTTTCTTTCCCTCTTTGTCTCCTCTGTCTGTCTGTCCGTCCGTCCGTCCGTCTGTCCGTGATTCCCTGTCTAGGTAATTACTACAGCCTCCCCAACCGCCGGGACCCGCTACTCTGCGGAAACGGCACTGGCGCCGGGTAAGCCTCAGCGTCCTTTATCTGACCGCTCAGACACAACCTCAGATCTCTCAGGCGCCATGAAGAGATTAAAAAAAAACATAAAACGCCTTTGAATTCAAAATGGCGGATTAAAGATTTCCATTACGGCCGTGTGCTACTTTGTCTTTGTTCTTGCTTTATAGCCAAGTAAGGGATTTATTTGCTCTTATTTTCCACTTGACGTTATTGTAACTGTTTACTTACGCCCCAACCCCACCTAATGGGTCCAAACCGGTTATGGCCGGCTTAATGTGGTTATTCAGAGAGGAGGGTATCAAGTGGGCCACTCGTGGCAGCACTAGAAAGATTTTGACTGAGCCATAATGAGCATGGTCTTTACACCGCGAGCAGCACTGCACGCTCAACAACAACTTCATCACTCAGTCCTGAGGACTAAAACAGAAACGCATCACATACAACGATTACATTTCCCACCACAGATCTTGCCTACAGACTCAAATAACATTATAACATTAAAGAATGTGATCTATTGATGATATTGCAATAAACGTGTGTCATTTGGGCCACTTTATTTATTGGTAATGGCACTGGGCCACTTTCCAATTTATACCGTTTAGAATGTTTGCCCTGTTCGTTCTGTTTGTCCTTACTTTTGCATTTACTTTAGCACTACTTATTTACTTATTTATTTATAGTATTTTTATTGTATTGTATGATAGCCTGTGTCTTCCACTGCTGCTGTGCTGTAACACAGGAATTTATTCATAAAGTTTGATCTGATCTTATCTTATTTCCCCCTGCCAGGGTATGTCCGGAGGGCTACATTTGCCTGAAGGTGGGCCGTAACCCAGACTACGGCTACACCAGCTTCGACTCCTTCAGCTGGGCCTTCCTTTCATTGTTCCGCCTGATGACCCAGGACTACTGGGAGAACCTGTACCAGCAGGTAGGCAGGGACCCCCCCAGACTGGGCCCCCCCGATCCCCCGACCCACAGCCTGGGCTCACTGATCAGACCTCATTTGTATCTTAAAGGTGACATATCATGCCACCAGGTGTGAGTGTGATTAGCCGTTTTGAAAATCTGCCTCTACTGACATGTGCCAACCTAGATGTGTGCTGCATAGATCAGTCTACCAGCCTACCAACTGGACTGTAGCAAACGTTGCTCATCTATCTGTCATACATCTAGGTGGACACACCCACTTCTGAGGTCACTAGAGGCCGATTTTCAAAACGGCTTGTAACTGCTAATCACACTCACCTGGTGGTATAAACCATCGTGGGGGCTCTGATCCAGTAGGTCAAGAAGCTATAATCACCTTTAAGTTGACAGCAGACGCAGGGAATTTCTTTAGTTTTTTCATATTTGTTCTGACAAATCTTGTTGCTGGAGGTGTCTAGGATCTGTATCTGTATCCTTAGTTGTATCTGTATCTGTATCTATCTGTATCTGGAATCCTATCTGTGTCTGTGTCTGTATCTGTAACTATCTGTGTCTGTATATGCATCTGTAACTATCTGTATCTGTATTCCTATCTGTAATTATCTGTGTCAGTATCTGCATCTGTATCCCTATCTGTATTCCTATCCTAATCTGTATCTGTATCCTTAGTTGTATCTGTATCTGTATCTATCTGTATCTGGAATCCTATCTGTCTGTGTCTGTATCTGTAACTATCTGTGTCTGTATTCCTATCTGTAACTATCTGTGTCTGTATCTGCATCTGTAACTATCTGTATCTGTATTCCTGTCTGTATTCCTATCCTAATCTGTATCTTTATCCCTATCTGTATCTGTAGCGCGTCATCATCTTCTCTTCTCTTCTTTTTTTTAATCCTTTATTTAACCAGTCCGATCATTAAGAACAAGTCCTTATTTACAGTGATGGCCTGACAAAAAGCCTGTCTCCTCTTCCCCCCCCCCCCCCCCACAGACGCTGCGGGCGGCCGGTAAGCCCTACATGATCTTCTTCGTGCTGGTCATCTTCCTGGGCTCCTTCTACCTGGTCAACCTGATCCTGGCCGTGGTGGCCATGGCCTACGACGAGCAGAACCAGGCCACCATCGAGGAGAACCAGCAGAAGGAGGACGAGTTCCAGGCCATGCTGGAGCAGCTGAAGAGACAGCAGGAGGAGGCACAGGTAAGGAACCCCCCGAGTCACGTCTCTCTGCTCCGTCCGCGCGTCGAATCTCTGGCCTCTCACTCAATGTCCTACCCTGGAAACGTAGTGTCTTTTTTTTTTTGGGAGCTAATTTTGGACCTTTTTATGTGCACCATGCTTAAATATTTTACACCTTTTCTAAAGTACCTGTCCTACTCTAGCCTGGGGTTTCATTCATTATCACCGCTGTGCGTGTTTTCCTTTTCACTATGTAGTCGACTCTCATGTTCCCATGAGAATTCATTTGCATTCATATTTACATTTAAGGCATTTAGCAGACGCTTTCATCCAAAGCGACCTTCAACGGTTAATGCACACGTTCACACACCGACGGCGGAGTCACCCACGCAGGGGACAGCCTGCTCATCAGGAGCAGTTAGGGTGAGGCGTCTTTGCTAAGGGACACCTCAACACTCAGCTAGGAGGAGCCGGGGATCCAACTAGCAACCTTTCCCGTTACCAGCCTACCCGCTCTACCTCCTGAGCTGAGCCGCCCCAATACCAGAATACCAGCCAGAAAGACCACGTAATACCGCACATTATTTGACTGGAAAACGCTTAATAACGGCCTCCATGTTTTAGCCCTTGAATCCACGGTGGGTCTTAAGTCTGCGGCCCCTAATCCGTCTCCGCCGGAGCCCTCCTCCTACAACTCTTTAACGAGACCCTCCGGCCCCGAGTGCGTCTCGATGACAGTGTGCGTCCCGATTGGCCAGCAGGTTGCCGCGGCAGCAGTGGCAGGGCCGGAGGAGGAGAGCGGGGAGTACAGCGAGCGAGGGGAAGGGGGAGGAGGAGGAGGAGGAGGAGGAGGGAGAGGAGGAGCCGCCGTCACCTCAGAGTCCTCGTCCCTGGCGTCCAAGCTCAGCTCCAAGAGCGCCAAGGAGCGGCGGAACCGGCGCAAGAAGCGCCGTCAGCGGGAGGAGGAGGAGGAGAGGGGCCGGCGGGGCACAGTCCGCAAGTCCGAGTCTGAGGACAGCATCAAGAGGTCAAGCTTCCGCTTCTCCATCGACGCGAACCGCCTCTCCTACGAGAAGAGGTGCTCCTCGCCCAATCAGGTACGGAACAACAATAACCCTAGCAAAGCCGGTGTCGGCGGAGAACTGGTTAAAGCCGTTGAGGCTGATGTTGTTGTTGTAGTTGTTTTGATGTTGACTTTCACATGTCTTAAAAAAAACCTGACCATCTAGTTATTCTCCTGATTCGGGTATTTACGTTGCAAAGTTCTCTCTCTCTCTCTCTCTCTCTCTCTCACTCACTCACTCACTCACTCACTCACTCACTCACTCACTCACTCTTTTACAACCTCCCCACCCTTTCTGTGTTTCTCTCCCCCACCCACCACCATCACCACTTCCACCGCCCACAGTCCCTGCTCAGCATCCGGGGCTCGGTCTTCTCGCCGCGCCGCAACAGCCGCGCCAGCCTCTTCAGCTTCCGGGGCCGGGCCCGCGACGCCGGCTCGGAGAACGACTTCGCCGACGACGAGCACAGCACGCTGGAGGAGGGGCCGTGCGGCGGCGACGACAGCCGGCGCGGATCGCTTTTCGTGCCGCGGCGGGCCGAGCGCCGCTACAGCACAGCCAGCCAGGGGAGCATGTGCAGCGGCACCGCGCCGCGCGACAGGCGTCTGCCCGCCAACGGGAAGATGCACTGCGCCGTCGACTGCAACGGCGTGGTGACGCTGGTGGCCGGCGCCGCGGGGGGGCTGCCGCTGCCTCTGCCACCGCCCACCCCCCCGACCGGCCGTCTCCTGCTCCCCCATGAGGTGATGACTCTCCCCCCCCCCCCCCCCCCCCCCCCTCGCGTTCTGGAGCTCTCACTGTGGCAGTTTCCCCCAACATGAGGTGTAGAGAGACAGATAGTGGGAGTGGCTTGGATGTTTGACTCCACCCCCGTCCCCACTCCCTGTTCCCTGTGCTGCTTGGAGGTTGGAGAGCTCAAAATGGCCGCCCTCGTTGGTTAACGATGTCAAAATACGACTCTCAAATACAATATTTGTTGAGATGTAGGCAGCCCTAGTGCTCTCTCAATTTATTATGTAATATCAGGCTGGATAGTTTCTTAAATCGTCAATATCAACCAAATCAAATAGCTGCAAAATGGACCCAATTGAACTTCAATGGGCCAATTTTTCGGCTATTTCACTTGGTTGATTTTGTGATTGAAGCTTAACCTTTTTATTCCCAACAAAAAGGGTCAATCAGTCTCGGTCTCTGGTCCTGAACTTGTCCTATCTCTTCAGGGGACCACGACGATGGACACGGAGCTCAAGAAGAGGTGCTCCAGCTTCCGCAAGGCGTCCATGGACTACCTGGAGGAGCCGGGCGCCCGGCAGAGAGCCCTGAGCATCGCCAGCATCCTCACCAACACCATGGAGGGTAAGGGAGGACTCAGGTGCTCTTCTCCTTCTCAGGACAAGAATTGGTATAAAGGATAATAGGATATTTAACAATTATTCGCAAAAGGCAAAGTGAATAGAGGGGAATAGCCCCCTCTTCGGTCTCGGGGGCTATTCCCCTCTTTTCACTTCACCTTCTGCGAAGGGTAAGTGAGCCCCCATCTATTCACGGAGCCTGAGGTGAATAATTGGTTTAATATACTACACGTGAACGCTCCAAAAATAAACAAGATAACACATTTTGCCGGGATTTATTGGTTTTTAGTAGCGGTTTATTTGTTTTTATTAGTGTGAGGAGACGACCGTCACTCAATATCCCGACTTTGAGGTCTCAATCATGTCAGATAGCGAACCAATCACATGGCGCCATCTTAGGAGGTTCACGTGTAGCATATACTAATAGGATTTATACGTCCAGGCAATTAATGTAAGCACTTAGTGTCTGTTGTACGTCCTGGCACTAGCATCTTATCCTAGCTATCTTTGTTGTATACGTGGAATGGGTTAACCTCGCAATTGTAAGTGCTTGGCACTTGTTTCTATGAACATCTTTACTGTACCGACAGCAATATATTGACAAATGTACTTATTGTAAGTCGCTTTGGATAAAAGCATCTGCTAAATGCCCTAAATGTAAATGTAAATGTGAAAGCATAAAGTGGGTTTCTTATTGGTGTTCCTTACATCCCCTCATGAAATATTGAGCTAAACAACAAGTGTTTTACTTGCCTTTAAGGCCATGTTTAGAGTTTCCGCATGAGTTTCATTGTACAGAATCACCATGTTTGACTGCACCTTTATTAGTGGATAGACCTTGAATTCCTTGGTTGTTTCAAAGAGCTGTAGCATTTCAACACAACTCACTCACTCAATCACTCACTCATCCTCGTTGCACCGGCCGGGGCATAGGGCATTCAACAACAACACACAACGTCCCAATTTCGGCACAATACATTTTGAAACATATATTTATTATCCAATATATAATATTATCAGATGAATACTATATATTGATACATGTTGTATTATTTATATTTACGTCTATCCTCCTCTTTACCCAGAACTGGAAGAGTCCAGGCAGAATTGCCCACCCTGCTGGTACAAGTTCGCCAACTCCTACCTGATCTGGGACTGCCACCCCGCCTGGCTGTGGTTCAAGGAGGTGGTGAACATGGTGGTGATGGACCCCTTCGTGGACCTGGCCATCACCATCTGCATCGTCCTCAACACGCTCTTCATGGCCATGGAGCACTACCCCATGACCACCGAGTTCGACAACGTGCTGTCGGTGGGGAACCTGGTAAGTCGAGGGCCGACGCCAAATGACAAACGATCGCAGAGCTTCAAAGGTGAAATATTACACCAACAGGTGTGAGCGTGATTAGCCGTTACAAGCCGTTTTGAAAATCTGCCTCTTCTGACATCACAAATGGGCGTGTCCACCTAGATGTGTGCTGGATAGATTAGTCTACCAGCCTACCCAGTGGACTGTAGAAAACGTTGCTCATCTATCCGTCATACATCAAGGTGGACATGCCCACTTGTGATATCAGAAGAGACAGATTTTCAAAACAGCTAATCAAACTCGCACCTGGTGGTATAAAAATAAATATCGACCACCGTTAATGCTTGTTTATTTTCCGATGTTCAAAGAAACGGTTTGTGGCACTTCCTGTGGAGTGTCGTAACCGGTAGTTTGCGTGACGCTGATGGCGACGTGACGTTTGAAGCAGAGCCTCGGGGTTCGTCCTTTAGCACAGCGGTTTTCAAATTGTGGGGGCGCCAATCATGGATTGGTCGCACCAGGGGAGCGAGTGAGACTCGGGTCCGGCACAGTAAACGTTTTGTAAAGTCTGGGTGAGCAACAGGGAAACTAGGACTCAAAAGCACGACTCGGAGGCAAAAGTCTGTGTAGAAAGAATGGTATTCATTAGAAGATAGGTTATCAGTTGTTCATCAGGCAAACAATCCGGGAGAAGGCAAAGGTGTAGGCGGGGTAAACGGGCAGGAATCAGAAAAATGGGAATTGTAATAATCACTTGGAAAATGCTGGGACGCTTGAAACAAAGAACAAAGACAAACTGGCACAGAGGAAGGGAAACACGCTGATACGCTTTGAGGGGAATGTTAATGAGGGACGGGTGAAAACAATCAAGGTGAGTGAGGACAATCACAGGTGCGGGAAACACAAGGACAGGGCGAGATATAATACATTTAAACATTTAAAAAAGACATAGAACATACCAGAAACAAACATGCATGCCTGCATCATTACTTCTGTTTATTTTACATTTAATTTGAATGTTTGAGCACCGAAAAGAGGAGAAACAATACAAAATTATTTTGATACGGCAATGACGGATCCCTTTAATGTACTGCCCGAGATATGTGGCGGGTCCTGGGCCTGCTGTACATCCATAGCTGGGTCAGGGCATGAACATGTTTGGAAACCCCTTAATTAATGAGCAGATTGGGGGTAAGGGCATCTTGATGAAGGATGTATTCAGGATAAGCTGTGGAAGAAAAAAAACAGTGCCTTGCTTTAAAAAACTCTTGCCTTCCATTTTGATGTATGGGCCTTTTGAGACTTGAGCCAAACGTCTGCGATGAAGCCAAGTATATTTCTTTTAATTTCCCTTCGATCTACTTCCCTTTCTAGGTTTTCTAGTTCCCCCCCTGCGGTCCATCAATCGTTACAAATCAATCAATACTTATTTTCTCCCTCTGTGGTTGGTGTCAAAAACTCCTTCTCAAGATTGGTTTGTCACCACATGGTGCAGACACTTTCTTTTCCAACCCATTCTTTTTTCATTTTCACTCTCTCTTTGTAATTACCGGTTTGCAAAGCACATCCTCCTTCAGTCGATGTTTCCTTCATCTCTGTACACCAATTAGGTCTGTGGAAGGGGGAAAAAAAGTGCGAAAAATCCACATTGTTAACAAAAGGGTCGACTTCAGCCAATGAAAAAGAGGCGAGGTTTTAAACAAGCGCTGGATTTGAAACCTGACACAAGTGGGGAGGCTGATGGCTTCCTGTCCCCTCGCTCTCGGCAGGTGTTCACGGTCATCTTCACCGCCGAAATGTGCTTCAAGATCATCGCTCTGGACCCCTACTACTACTTCCAGCAAGGCTGGAACATCTTCGACAGCATCATCGTCAGCCTCAGTCTGATGGAGCTCGGCCTGGCCAACGTGGAGGGGCTGTCTGTGCTGAGGTCCTTCCGATTGGTGAGTCTGAACCCGACACTTTAATGATTAATAGAAATCAAATCGGTGTATCAAATTGCGGTGTAAAACAACGCGATTTGCAAATCGCTATGGCTGCAATTAAAACAAATATAATGGGGGGGGGGGGGGGGAGATTTGTTACTGTTACTGTCTGGGGATCAGTAAGATTTGTATTTATTTTATCTTTTACAATTCAATAGTTAAATAAAGTTGTTATAATATGAATTCATGCATCAATTCTTGTCAAAACATAGGCCTGGCCTAAAGGAAAGAGCAGTTTATATGTTGAATACTTCCAATGTTGTGTTGGTCATGCTTTAGAACGATTTATTGCTTGTTTAGTGAATAATACAGAACATAAGGAACATAAGAACATACATTTTCAAAATAAAAATATCATGTTAAATCGTAATCGCAATATTGGTCGAAATAATCACAATTTGATTATTTCCCCGAATCATTCAGCCCTACCGACACTTGTAATCAATGTTGATCGGGAAAAGTTTGAAAAATATTGTATCGGGGAAATATCCGAATGTCTGACACCAAGGACATACGTTGAAAATGGCTGATGTTGAAGGTCCCATGGCATGCTACTTTATGGATGCTTTAGTATAGATATTAGTGGGCCCTTTGCACAGTATTTGAAGCCGTTCCCATTTAGCTTTCCCCAAACGCGCTGTTTTGGTGTCTGTAGCTTTAATGCAAATGAGGAGGAGAGAGGCGGGTCAAGGAGGCGGGTGGGGGTGTGGCCTTGAGCAGCTTGCCATGCGCCCTGTTTACAGTAGATGTATCACAATGGCGAGGCGCACACAGCCTTTGGCCGTGTTCTGTAAACATTCTAGAACACTCCGGGTGCTCCGGCGGGAGTCCTGGAGCTCTATATCAAAATAATATCATATTATGCATAGATATCTATATTGTATCACGGCCAAAAGTTGTGTGCGCCTCCAGACGATATTATGAATCTCAAATGACTACGTCGGAGAACGTTCTCCGACGTCTCTGGTTTTCCACGTCCACATCAATCTGAAGTAGACTGAACCACGATATGGAGGAGAAAGGGATTGTTGACCGCGATTGTCTCCCGCCGGAGCCTCGCTGCCGAGGCACCACCGCCTCAGAAGCGGGCAGCAGGGCTTCAGCGGGAGACAATCGCGGGCAACAATCCCTTTCTCCTCCATGTCGCGGTTCATGTACTTCAGGGAGTAAAAGCCAAAGTTCCTTTCCCCCAATTCCTTCTCAACCATGGCTGAGATAACCCCCACTACAGACTCGTTCCGAAAATACCAGAGACATGTTATGTGCCATAACACCAACAGCAAAATGGTTATCCAAATAACAAAGAAGTGTACAACACTTGCGTTACAGTGTGTGTATTCACACACACACACACACACACGTGGCCATGCAAGGTCTTAGCTCATTGGGCAAAGCAGAGAAAGGGGAGGTCACATTTCCTCGTATGACGACATATGGGGAAATATTCCAAATCAGCGTGTCTGAGCTTTGTTTTTTCAAAGGCAGAGCAATATAGCTAGTGCTCGTTTTGCACCTCACGCCATTTCTAGCTACTGGGGGACCATAGACAGGCTACGGGAACTCATATTAAGGTCAGAAAACCTCATAAAGTGAGGTGGGACCTTTAAAGAGTAACTACTTGAGACCTTTTGGATGTGTTAAATGGACGAGATGTATTATAACTTAGTAAATGTGTTAGTTAAGGTGGTGGGGTTTGCCGTCACACCGGGGGTGGGGGGGGCTAGGGGCTTGTTTGCGCGATAGTTTAGACTCTGTAGTACATTCAACAATTATTTATTAAACACTAAATATTGAATGATATATAATTAATAAATAGGCAACTTTTCAAAATAACACCTGAAACAAGAACAGACAAAGAATTTGAAAAATATTTAAAAAATGAAAGATTTTTATTTTTACTTTGTATTATTATTTAAAAAAATTGCAACGTAGTTAATGCGGCAGACATGTATTGCCTAGCTGTAAAGTTCTGTGGGAAACCCGGACCCCAAACCAGTATGCTGAGCTGTAAAAGTCACACATGTTTAGTTCAGACACCCGAATCTGAATCCAACTAGGCTTTCCCTGAAGCTGTCATTTAGCCACAGTCTACTGTTCAAGCAAAGAAGAATGCATCACGAAAAACTGAAGGCGTCTAATTGCTCGATAAGGTTGCTTTTATTTATTGCCCGTGGGGTGTCATTGGGCTATTTTTACATGGACTGCTGAGTAGTTGCTATGGGCCACTTAGCTCTGCCCCTCCATTGTTTGGTCCTTTGAAACCAGAGGCATTCATCCGGGTGAAGAGAAACATACTGCATTGCAACATACGTACAAATGAAACATTTGACACGTTAACACTCATTTAACACTTATTTAATGTAGTAGTTGTGTGACGTCGTTGTTTTCACAAACTTTTGGACTGTGTTAATGACCATGATAATGATATTGACAAAAATGTAACTCATATACCGATAGTCAGTACAGTCAGTAATATTGGTTTTACATTGGGCAGTGAAAGCCCTTATTTAGCGGCGCCATTAAAGTTTATCGGTTTACATTAAACACTCTCCCCAGTTTAGCCCTAGCCCATATTGTTGAACTCATGGGTAACACTACAAAAAGAGTTCATTATAAGCCTTCAATTAAAATAAGTTAAGCATTAATATAGAGATGAGGTTACAGACGAAATACATTTGGACACGGACGTGAATCGTCATGAAGGCGGGACACAGCAGGACTTTTTACAGACCTCGTCTTTATTATTATTATTATTATTATTATTATTATTATTATTATTATTATTATTATTATTATTATTATTATATCCTTTATTTAACCAGGTTAGTCTCATTGAGTTTCAAATCTATTTTACAAGAGAGACCTGGCCAAGATGTACAGCAGTACACAGTTACAACATAAAACACAAGACAAAATACAAAATACAAGTTCAATACTAAGTGCAATTGTGAAAATACATTACGATTATTGACTAAAACATTTGCATTTCCAATGGAGTCCAATGCGGTCTTTATGTAAAGTGTAAAGCGTTACCAAAGCATGTTGATCCGATGTCCAAACACATCTTTGACTCTCTTTCGTCCAATCACAGCTGAGGGTGTTCAAGCTGGCCAAGTCGTGGCCCACCCTCAACATGCTGATCAAGATCATCGGCAACTCGGTGGGTGCCTTGGGCAACCTTACGCTGGTCCTCGCCATCATCGTCTTCATCTTCGCGGTGGTGGGCATGCAGCTCTTCGGCAAGAGCTACAAGGAGTGCGTGTGCAAGATCCACGCCGACTGCAAGCTGCCGCGCTGGCACATGCACGACTTCTTCCACTCGTTCCTCATCGTGTTCCGCGTGCTGTGCGGCGAGTGGATCGAGACCATGTGGGACTGCATGGAGGTGGACGGCCAGAGCGTGTGCCTCATCGTCTTTATGATGGTCATGGTCATCGGCAACCTGGTGGTAGGTCTCCGGTTCGTTGGTCCCTCCATCGGTAAGACAAACGGAAGAACCGAGCCCAGCCCGGCCGCGGGCAGGGCAGAGCTGCCGGGCTGCGGCGACCGCGGCCGGGCTATGGAAACTCCGATATAAGCGAACGGAGCCGCACTGTACCGCGACGAACAGTAGCGCACCGCTCGGTGGAAACGAGGCACGCGACTGAGCGTGTTCGTTCCTCGTAGCCTAGACTTGAGGGGATAACCCCTCCCTCCAGGCTGCCCCACAGCCAGGGCTCCTGCTTATTGGTTCATAGCGCAGCCATGCGCTATGAACAGACGTAGGCGGTATCCAGATCCCTTAGCTAGTCACACCCAGTCAGTAGAGGACTTTCCTCCTCTCTCCCATTGAATCCCATGTTATTCACCGGCCGCCAACACTTTCGGGGAAATGAATGGGAGTCAATTGAGGCTGAGGGAGGAAAGTCTTCCCTGAAGTAATTGCCAATAGGCAATAGGGGGTGGTAATATCCCTTTAGCGAGGGAAACGAACATTACATAATCAAAGGCATTAAAGTAGTCATATTTAAGGGCATTCATTCATTACAGTAGTATGGGCAATCTACATTTTTTATTCTCAACAATGTCAGGGAGGATCTTCCTCCCTCTCCTCACTGGAGAAGCCTCCACTGCACTACACTTCAAGGAGCCAGATAGCCAAGGAGAATCTGAAAAATGGCACCCGTTTGGAGAAAAGCCTGAAAGACTTGACTTTCACAACACTTGTCTTTGAGACTTTTGGTCAAACGAATGCCCTCCTTCAATTCTACTTGGTTTGTTGTTTGGATCTGGAGTAGGGCTAAACGGTTAATCGAATTCAAACTGACATTGCGATGTAATAGAACGCGATTTGCAAATCGCAACGGCTGCAATCAAAAATATACAATTCAGTAGTTAAATAAAGATGTTATGTTCCCGTCCCCCAGGTTCTGAACCTCTTCCTGGCCCTGCTGCTGAGCTCCTTCAGCGCCGATAACCTGGCCGCCACGGACGAGGACAGCGAGATGAACAACCTGCAGATTGCCGTGGGCCGCATCCAGCGCGGCTTCGCCTTCTTCAAGGCCGCCATGCGCAAGTTCCTGCGGAGGATCTGCTTCGACGGGGTCGTCGGCAGCGGCAAGGACCAGGCCATGCCCCTGGAGAACAAGACCGTGGAGGAGTTGCAGAGCAACGGCAAGGGCAACTGCATCTCCTCCAACCACACGGCGGTGGAGGTCATCACCAAGGAGCCCAGCCCGGCGGGGGAGTACCTGAAGGAGGGCAATGGGCGCCCGGGCTGGGGTGGGGTCCTGGGGGTGGGGGTGGGCGACGGCGGGGACAACAGCCCGATGGAGAAATACCCTGTGGAGGACTGCGACTACATGTCCTTCATTCACAACCCCGTCCTGACGGTCACGGTGCCGATCGCCGTGGGCGAGTCGGACTTTGAGAACCCCAACACGGAGGAGTTCAGCAGCGACTCGTCGGATGTGGAAGGCAGCAATGAGGTAGGAGCAGGGTGGGCTTTGTGTGATGGCTGCGTTATTTCTGGTCACACTCTTGTGAAATGTGTAATTGCTGACATTTAACGCAAGCCAGCCTACGTACGACAGGCGACTCGCATAAATGATATGAAAGGGCAGGGACGTTTTTGCACGATTTCAGTCCCAACAGTTTACTCTTGATATATGTTGATGAATTCCTTGACCTATATCCTGAAGCAATTTGAAGCACTTTTTTTTTATAATATATGTATGTTTTTCCAACATTTGGCAGCAAAAAGCACATTTTGAAATCTAAATCAAACAAAAAAGGCAATTCTGTAAGCAACGCATTTCATAACATGCGGTAGGAAATATTTGTCAATATCCAACCACTTTTCTTTGTGCTGATTGCCAGCTCCATGCTAGCCAGAACACGATAAGACTTACAGGGCATGGGGGAGCAAGCTACCGCAACGATATGAACCGGCCTCTGGGTAGCCTCAGTTAAAAACCAACGCCCCAGAGACTCATTGTAGCGATAGCCCCACATGCTCAGAATACCACTCAGTGCTTTCAACAATTTAGTCCAGCATTCGTTGTAGCACTGAGCATTATGATAAATGCACTGGATGTTCTTTTTTGTTGCGTATCCGTGCTAGTGCTGTCGTGCATCAAATTAACCGTAACATACACAAACTTCAGTGGTAGCGTACAACGCTACACGCGCTGTTTTCTTTGTATTTGATCCAAATATCTTTACTATGCTGCCAGGATTTCTACCTTATGATTTGTGGTCCTATGTGTGTAGCTAACCCCTCCTCACCCCCACCCCTTTTTCCTCCCCCCCCCCCCCCCCCCCACCCCCTATTCTGTGGCTCTCTTGATAAAAGTGAAAGTGAAAGCAGGAAACAAATCAGGTTGTATGCTGGCTTTCAGTGTGTCTGACTTACCCTGTTTAACCCCCCCTCCCCCCTCCTCGTTTGTTATTGCAGCAGTTTCACAGACGCTCTCAAGGTTTTCAATGAGAGGACGATTGTAAGAGCACCTTATTGCACCTTGCCATAAACTATGAGGACTGCCTATGCCTATTTATCACAGACAACCGTCTGACTTATCGATTTTTGTTTTAGTACCCATTTTTTTTCCCGTCCTTTGCCTGGTCTGCCCTCCGACAATCTCTCTCCCTCCTACATCCTCTTGCTTATGACTTTCCCCCACCCCCTTCCCATCCAACCCTTCCGTTCACAGCAGCACACCCAGTGCTGTGCTCTTCTACACTTCATGGTTGAGCATCAGACTGCATAACGGTTCTGGACCGTAGGAATGAGCAACCACCTCTCTCTCTCTCTCTCTCTCTCTCTCTCCCCCTCTCTCCCTTTCTCTCCATGTCCATGTTTTTATTATTTATTTCAGTTCCTTTTTGAGTCCATTGCTCGTTTTTATGAATCGGTTTTGGTTCATGATTGGCATCCAGTACTGAGGTTGAGTTCAGATGGGAGTAACGTTGAGGAGAATGAAGGGGAATTAAACTAAGGGGACGTAATTGACGGAAGAGGAATGAATTTGGCTGTAATCAGACAAATTCTTTGTTCTGGTACCATGGGCAATGGATATATATTGTACTCATACTGTTTCTGTGATACTTAAGACATAATGGAATGAAGAAGGATTCTGATGAAAGAGATAAATGATTCCCGATTTGGTATGTCGAAAGGACAAACAAGGTTTTATGGCATTTTATCTTCTGATAATGTTGGTACTTTTAAAGGATGGGCATTTTTATAAAGAGGACATTTCGATATTATTTGGAAATAAATGGAAATAAAATTTACACAATAAGGCTTTGATTTTATACTTTGTTTTAATCATATAATCATCTGTATTTCTAAGCCTGTGTTATCCATTTTGTGTTGTTCAAACTGAAATTAAGTTTGCATTTTTTAAAGTTTAATTCACCAAAACACAGCTGCAACAATGTATTATACCTGACCATCTGTTTTTATGATGTGATATGTGGATAGGTAGCTAAGAAGCCGTTTAAAGTACTGACACAGAGCCAAAGATTAAAGGGGTACCATCACACTCATATTTTCTAATACAAGGGAGTACTGCTTCATTTGCTGATTTTTTTGCAGTTAAAACAGAGTTGATATTGCAAGGCAGTACGGTCTAATATTAAGAAAATTGCTGAGTGTGACAGTTTCCCTTAAAGAGAAGGAGAGTTGGTAGTGGTGGTAGATGGAGTATTTATTGCTGAGTAGCATGCTTCCATCATCCTCATGCCGTATTAGCTGGGTCCCACCGCAATCAGGGCTGCTGCACTGTCTAGGATGACATGTTCCACAACTTTGCCTGCTAGCATAATAACCCCATAGTTTAGCATTGTGAGGATGTTTATTTTTGGAAATAACTTTGGAAACACTCAAACAGACTAGATACAGGTATTGATAAGTATAGATTTTGGTGTTACCATATGCTGATGATGGCATAATGTACCCAAAAATATTATTCTGATAGATGAGTTGTGAGTGATGTCAGTTAAATTTCAGAGATTGCAATGAAGCTCTTTGCGCCCAAAAAGCTGTTTTTAGTTTTTTTAAATTATCCATACTCTTGAGGAAATAGTACAGCGCTTTGATTTCTTTCAAGTTTATGTATTAACAAGTGCTAATCAAGCATATTTTACCCACGAGGCAAAATAGCGCCAGATCACATGCGGTCTTATTAACAGTGCACAGAACTGTTTTTTGCTGGTAAGCTAATGTGGTCACCGTCCAAGTAAACACAAAAGGATGAAGCCTGTAAAATGCTTTGAGGAATGTAAAAAAGGAACACGTGTTTTCATGTCATTGTGGAGAATGTTCAGTGTGTATTTCTTCTGGCGGGAAGGGTCATAGGTTATGTTGACTGGAATGATTCGTTGTGATCACAAATTTGGAAACAGGCTCAATTCTGGAAAAACCTGGGTAATTTCTCCATGGACATGAAAAGACTTGGGCACATGTTATGCTTTGTACTATTTCAGCCTTGGATTGTTAATGCATTGGAAAACTGCATGCAACTCCTCAAATAGAGTTCTCCTCAGAAGTACCAACAGCGCTTTATCTGCAAGGCCTGCATCCCCATCACGCATGACCACAGAGGTAGCACCTTAATCCGATTTGACCCAGAAAAACCAAACTAAATTACCATCAAAGCCTGTAGGTACTTTTGAATGATGCTGCATGTGATTAAGATGAAACATGAGAATAATGATGAGAATCCTACCGAAGAGACCAACTCTATGAGCTAGTGCTGTTTCTAACATGCAGATTAACATGTCGAGTGGCACTGTAAATGACGGGACATGGCATAAATGACCAGTGACACTTAAGCTCAGAAGGTTGGCTCCGATGTGGCCTGGATTTATGATTTTGTGTTTTTTTTTGTGTTTTCCTTCCCTCTTCCCTTCCTCTTTACCCCCCCGGCCCGGATCAGAAAATAGACATCGAGCCCAGACCCCCGAGCTCCTCTGAGGGGAGCACGGTGGACATCCGACCCCCCGGGGAGGGGTGCGAGTCGGAGGAGATGGAGTCGGAGGAGTCCATGGACCCGACGGCCTGCTTCACCGATGGTGAGGTGGAAGGGGAGACGAGGGGGGAGGTGGATGGTTGGGAGTGTGGGTGTACTGCAAAGAGGAACACTGCGGATGATTCATCTCACTCACGGCTACATACTTTGTTTATTTCCCTTACTGAAGTTGATTCAACGCAACTCATTGCCTTGTTGTTTAAATGTATACATCTAGAGTAAATATAGATTTGAAGGAGACTATACAATGAAGGCAGCGGTGTACAGAATTTCATACACTGTGTTCAATATAATAGAATGTTTTTTGGCCAAAAAATTAAAATTATCAGTTGAGACTATGCAAGAATTTTGGGTTATATTTGTTGAAATTCTCTTAACATCTTGACAGTAATAAATATTCAAATTCTCTTACAAAAAGGGAAAGAAAATCTCTATCAGTGGCTGTCGCATGCCGGTAATAAACCCATCACTCATTGCGCAAGACCAGAGACGTCCACTATTGCTTAAACTAGAGAGCTAATAGCTAACCTGTTTTGGGGGCATGGCTTTAGAGGAAGGCATGAAGGGAGGGCTTGGATTTCTTTTTGGTTAGATACTCTAAAAACCTAGCTCACTCAGGCCGGTTTCTCGAAATTGCCCTTCCTAGATTTAAGAACCTGTAGTTTTATAGTTGTTATTTTTCTCACCAACAGGTTGCGTGCGCAGGTTCCAGTGTTGCCAGGTGAGTGTGGAGGAAGGCTGGTGGAAGAGCTGGTGGACGCTGAGGAAGACCTGCTTCATCATAGTGGAGCACAACTGGTTTGAGTCATTCATCATCTTCATGATCCTGCTCAGCAGTGGAGCCCTGGTAAGCTGGTGTGCATGTTCGAGTGTCTTTGATTTGTGTACATTTCCAATGGCTATTCGTCCACACGTATCTGTACCGATATCTGGAAAGTTGACGGTGGTAATTGTCTCCTTTTAGGACAACTTACTTCCTTAACTCCTATTGTGTCATTCATAGTGAATTCAGGTGCATGTCTTTTATTATTTATGCCCATAAACCATCCTTTAGACTGCGGACATTGGGGTGTTTAAATTCAATCTGAGGGTTCTGGGTTCAAACACCAAAGTAATCCCTTCTGACTGAAGACTGCTTGTTTGGCAGGCCTTTGAGGACATTTACATTGAGCAGCGGAGGACAGTGAAGACAATGCTGGAGTATGCAGACAAGGTGTTCACGTACGTCTTCATCCTGGAGATGCTGTTGAAGTGGGTGGCGTATGGTTTCGTCAAGTACTTCACCAACGCCTGGTGCTGGCTGGACTTTCTTATCGTTGATGTATGTATTCAGCCGACCAATCACATTTGATTTTGCCTGTTAGCCCGTTTTATTATTATTAGAATGCATTTAATGCCAATTGTATGTTCAGTTATTCTTTGTGTGATCATTTATTGCCCTGATTTCCCCTCTTGGATCAAAAAAGTATTATCACGTATCATTTAAGTTAAGCTTATATTATCTTAGCAGAGCTTAGCTACATTGGTTTTGGTCAAATTTAATGCTGGAATAGTTTATTTTTAGCTTAGCTCAATTGTTCATCTCTGTAGTTTAGCTTGGCTTATTTTAGCTTAACTTAGCTACAAACAATTGTAGCTGACTGAATCTGAGCATCGGCAGTTTGCTAATATCGCTAAAATGAATGTCCTTGATGAAGTACACTATCATCTTAAGTTGTGTTGATTGAATTTCCTCTACTCTATGGGCTGCAGGTGTGTTAAAGGCTGGTTTATACTTACCAAAGCCGTAATACCCCATAGCTATGAACTTCTGGTAAAATAAGCAAAAAAAACATATGTTGTCTGTTTTCATAAAGGTCCCTTGATCCGTTTGGCTAAAAAACGCTCTGTTTACACTCGGTTGGTGCTGTTATGAACATAAACATTTTTAGACTTTAAACTATATTGGAACACTATAGGACCGTACTTTATATCAGGTTCTATTCAGTCTCCCCTTGCACATCTCCCCTGTCTTCAAACAGGTCTCTCTTGTTAGCTTGGTGGCTAATGCGCTGGGCTATTCTGAGCTGAGCGCCATTAAATCTCTGCGAACACTGCGGGCCCTTCGACCCCTGAGGGCCCTTTCCCGCTTCGAGGGCATGAGGGTGAGTACCAAAGCGGGAGGTACGGGGAGGATGGCCTACTAGCTAAACAAAACGGCCTCTATACGAGTAGAGATGCATCAGTTCCAATGTTGATAAGAATTCAGTGTAAATGCTTTTAGTGGACGCAAATGATCTGCGGTAACAATTCATTAACCCTGTAGATTGAGACCATTGATTTGGCGTTATTAGAGCATATTGTTTGACATAAACATTTATCTTTTTATATTTGCTATATATATATTAATAGTTAATAGATACTTTAAGGATTGATAGGATTAATTATATTAATGAGTCTATTAAACAGAAGCAGCTATTTAGTCGATTTACTCATGCAGGTTTAATATCTAGTCGAGGGCTCCGAAAACATTTATTTGCATATTCTGAGGAGAATCCTACGGTGGCCCTGAGAGCTCAACGCACTGCAAAAATAATACATGCAATATGCAAAACACAGGCAAATCTAGCCAACTTCTTCATCAATTTGACAACACAACAAATTACAGAAACGCGTGCAAATACCCCCAAAAATACGAAATATGTCCAGAGGACACTGAAAGTGTTGAACACAACAGGCTTACTCAGTCAGCCACGCTTTGTGACTCATGACGTTATTGAAGTCGGCTATCCGTCAGTGGTGTTGGAAATGAGCTCAAATGTAAGTGTTTTTTCGTTTATTTTAACACTGTGATCGCATGATTCAGATAGATTGCAGGGTCCAGACGTGTTCATCACTTAAGTGTCCTCTGGAAGCACCTCCGCTATTGTTCGGTGTAATTGCACGAGTTTCTGTAATGTGTGTCTGAATTGGGTTGCATTCGTCTGAATTTGCAGTGCGCCTTCTAAATGCTGCAAATGTGTTGTCGAACATATGAAGATGTTCGCTTCATGTTCGATTGTTTGATCTATTTGCACGTTTTCTTAAGTTGCAATGACTTGTCTAATTAATTAAGTTATTTCTTTATTTGCTTGTTTGGTTTATTTGCATCTTTTCTTAGGTTGTAGTGTGTTGTGGTCAAAATAATTAAAATGTTTTCCTTTTGTGCATTTGCATGTTTCCTAAGATGCAGTGCTGTGAGCCTTGAAGGCTCCTCTAGGATACCTAGATCGCATGCCTTGTAGCTCTGTCAATTATTCTTCCCTCTGGTTTAAATGCTTTGTTCCCTCTCTCTGCATGCGTTTCTCCACATTGTGTCGGAATAATTTATGACTGTATATAGTTGTTGTAGTTTTTTCTAACTCTGCTTTTGTGGTGCTCTTGGATCTGTAATTGATTTCTTTGTTGTTCTGTCTTCTTTCATTTACAGTCAAACAAAATGTTGTGACTTCATCCCGCCTCTAAGGTTTTTTTCTGTTTTTGCTTTTTTATCTCTCAAATGTGATGTCATCTTTCTTTCCGACTGTCTCTTTTTATTGAACTCTCCTTATTTAGGAACACATTAATGCTAAGACCTTGTTTAAGTGTATGCAATCTAATTAGGACAGACAGAACGAATAACAATAGATTTTCTAAAGCCTCACCAGGCTTACACTTTTAAGTAGGTGAAAATGTAACTGTAATTCAGAACACAAAAACTATTAACATAACCCCTTAGTTTAAGTAGTATTTTCAACTTCAACAGAAATTCTGGTTGTGAAAAAATGTAATTTAATATAATCTAAACCAGAATTTGGGGAAAAATATCAACCAATTCAAAGCTATCAAACCATGGCAGCTGAAGAAGGTTTGAGAGGACGACGACGACGTCACATGACCACTAAACTGCTGTTTCCCTGCGTGGGGGCGGACCCTCTCCCAGGTGGTGGTGAACGCTCTGCTGGGCGCCATCCCGTCCATCATGAACGTGCTGCTGGTGTGCCTCATCTTCTGGCTCATCTTCAGCATCATGGGCGTCAACCTGTTCGCCGGCAAGTACTACTACTGCGTCAACACCACCGACAACGAGGTGTTCCCCGTTGACGTGGTCAACAACCGCAGCGAGTGCCTGGCGCTGGCCAACGACAGCGCGCGCTGGAAGAACGTCAAGATCAACTTCGACAACGTGGGCGCAGGCTATCTGGCGCTGCTGCAGGTGGTGAGTCTCCGTTGCGGTGTGCACGAGCGTAACATGCTATATATATTGTTTTTTAGTATTATATAGCATTAGCATAGGGGTTAGCTTTAGGGGTAGTGGGTAGGGTTAAGGCGTTACACCTAAATAATGTATTATGAAGCTAAATAATGTATAAATGAATACCGTAGTTACCATGAACACTATCACCTAAGTCAACATGAACACCATTAGTAATCATGAACAACAGTTGTTAATGTTTGCAAGACAATTAGTATGTAACTCTTAATGAAATGTTCATCAATGCTTATTACTGCATTAACTTATGTTCATTGACAGTTCATTTATGAACCCTTCTTGTAAAGTTCAACCAGAGGTTTCTCCAAAGTGATATTCCCAAGAAAATTCAATTTTCTTGGGAATAGAATCCGTAGCCCCCTAATGGGTTGAGTTGAGGTCGGCAAGAACAATTCTGCTAAATGAAGAAGGATAAAGTCTCTGAAGGTAATCACTAGAGAACAAACCACTCTTTCCCGCTCACCTCCCTCCCTCTCTCTCCCCCCTTATTCTTCTCTCTGCTCCTAGGCAACGTTTAAGGGTTGGATGGACATCATGTATGCTGCCGTGGACTCTCGCAACGTAAGCTCTCTCTCTCTCTCTCTCTCTCTCTCGCTCTCTGAGATTTGGTGAGGGAAACAAAAGGCATGAAGCGGACTCTGCTTCTGCTCAGAGGCATGAAGAGCGATATCACACTTGACCTCTCAGTAGATTATCAGCTCCTCTGTGACATTGGCTCAATGGCCTGTTGCTTGGACAATCAATTATTAAATGGACCTTCATGGTGTTAATAATACTTAAGCAATGTGATATGTTGACATTTGTTGAACGAATTGTCATTTTTCAACGTGTATCTCTAAATTAAACTTAAAAAAATAGTAAATTAAACTAATTTACATTTGAAATTATTTCTGAATAAAATGTATAATTTCAGTTAATTTCAACATTTGCCCCGGCTGTAGTTGGAGGAACAACCGGAGTATGAGGTGAACCTCTACATGTACCTCTATTTCGTCATCTTCATCATCTTCGGCTCCTTCTTCACCCTCAACCTCTTCATCGGTGTCATCATCGACAACTTCAACCAGCAGAAGAAAAAGATGAGTTTATTTGAAAGATATATTTAAAAAAAATAATAAACGCCACAGATGTCACACTTCGGTCGGTTTTTGAGTCTGAAATCAAAAGTTTCAGTTAATATACATTTGGGCTTTGCCAAAATAAAAAATGAAAGTGTGTGTCACCGAAAATTAAAATCCAGCCGCTGTCGACAACGACGCCTTTCAGGGCAGTTGTTGGTGAAACCGAGCGGGTGACAAAGGTCTGGTCATTATATATAATCACACAGTACATGAAGTACACATCATATATATGGCATAAGGGCTAGCGCCGGGCTAGAACAAAGTGGGCCCCCCCGCTGTTGGCCGTGAGGGGAACACGTCAGCCTTCTTCAGGAGCCATCATTATTTCTTTCCTAGAGGAGAAAAACTGCGGTTGCCACAGACGTTTTAGAACACTGCCGCCATATGAGTCACCGGCACAAAGTTTGACACACACACACACATACAGGCACGCACACACACATGCGCGCACATTCACTCAGCCGTACGCACGCACACACACACACATTCTGTGTGCACATGCACTCAAGACACACGCACGAGTACACACACGCACACACACACACACACACACACACACACACACACACACACACACACACACACAAGAGTACACAACACACACACAAACAAGTACAGAACCCAAAAACGAGTACACACACACACACACACACACACACACACACACAGTGTCACAGCGGTTACTAACAATGATGAAGGGGAGGAAATGGGGTCCAAACGAGGAGACTGTAAGACGGGCTGTGTGTGGGTGGTTGTGTGTGTGGGTGTGTGTGGAGCACTGAGGGGCCTACTGACACCGGTTTACTCATAGTGTGAGAGTGCACATATAGTTGTGGGTTCCTGTCATGTCTTTCTGGACTATTTTCTACCTTTTTTCAAAGATCCTTTCACTGATGAAATGTTCCTAATGGCTAAGAGGGATGTTGTTTTTGTCTTCTTCAAAGTAAAGTCTGTATATTTCGTAATGGATCGTTCGCATTATTAAGCGAGTCTGTGGTTTCCTGCGGCGTATCTACTCCAAAGTCCCAACGGTCTATGTCTAATCTCAGCCACATCAGAATCAAATTAAAACTGTTCATACATAGAGGGCTTCAATACTTTACTGTTAACAGCATCTCAGAGGTTTTGGGTTAATGGTTCTGACCAGACTGTGTTTTCTTTTCCCGCCTTTACTTTGGAGGTCAGGATATCTTCATGACGGAGGAGCAGAAGAAATACTACAACGCCATGAAGAAGCTGGGATCCAAGAAGCCCCAGAAGCCCATACCCAGACCTACGGTAAACTTGGAAGACTCCAACAATGCTGAATGGTGTATTAAAGGTGACATATTATACCCCCAGGTGTGAGTGTGGTTAGCCATTACAAGCCGTTTGGAAAATCTGCCTCTCCTGACATCACAAGTGGGCGTTTCCACCTAGATGAAGGTTTGTATGATAGTTTGCTGGAGTCCACTGGGTAGGCTGGTAGCCTGATCTATCCAGCACACATCTAGGTGGACACACCCACTTGTGATGTCAGAAGAGGCTGATTTTCAAAATGGCTTGTAATGTCTAATCACACTCACACCTAGTGGTATAATATGTCACCTTTAACCTAAAGTGTATTTGTTGCACAACTCGCATCTTGAAAAGTATGTAATTTTACATGTTTGTTGCACTCAGTTGATTCTTACAAACACGCTTCCCTATAGTCTCAGAAATTACATATCGAAAGTCTTTAGATTCATATCTCTAGTAGGATGGCAGATGAGCTGTAATCTGGGCGAACGGGGCGTTTCACTTTGTCATTTCATATTTGTTTCGACCAATCAAGTCGCTGGAGGCAGGGATCTGTGAGCGTGTGCTGGCGAACACAAACTCGGCCAGGGGAAGTACACTGTAAAAGTGTCTGTCAAGGTTTCAAATCAACACCGTGTAGAAATACACTGGGCAGAATACTCTTCTGCAAGCCTCATCCACACTGCTGTAACATAGTTGGTCTGCTGAGATGACTTCGACTATAACTACTAGTTGGATGGCTAATTTACATGTCTTTGAAATTACACGGTCATTGTAAGTACATTGCTTGTATCGTTGCTAAAATGCAGTTCACTACTTTGGCATTTAGCAAAAATAGGCTTTCCTCCAAAGCAGTGTGGTTTTATTCATACATTTCGAGATTGAGACGATATAGAGCATCTTGCTCAAGGTTGTAATAGTTTGGCTACAACGGGGTTTGCCCCCAGTACCTTTTAGGCCAAAAACACACAGAGCTCATATTTGTAGCGCCATCCAAGGCCAGTATTTTTCTGCTTGCTTTGAAATAGACTCAAGAATCTCCATTACATCATCCCATCAAAAAAATAATTTTGGGCCAATCGCGTAACACCTCAAACCGCTCTTTATCCCCCATCCTGAGCTACCGCCGACTATCTCAGGAGGTAGAGCGGGTTGCCTGGAAAACCGCATGGTTGCTAGTTCGATCCCCGGCTGAGCAAGCCACCCAAACCTTACTGCCCCCCAATTTCTTTGGGCCGATAACATAACCCTTCAACCCTCTCTTTCCCTGCCCTCCCCGCCCCCCCCCCCCCCTTCAGAACGCGTTCCAGGGCTTTGTGTTCGACTGCATCACCAGGCAGGCCTTCGACATCGTCATCATGATCCTCATCTGCCTCAACATGGTCACCATGATGGTGGAGACGGACGACCAGGGCGAGGACATGGACTGCGTGCTGTACTGGATCAATCTGGTGTTCATCGTGCTGTTCACGGGCGAGTGCGTGCTCAAGATGGTCTCCCTGCGCCACTACTACTTCACCATCGGCTGGAACGTCTTCGACTTCGTGGTGGTCATCCTGTCCATTGTTGGTGAGCGGGAGGAGGGGGCCATTTTGTTTTGGCCTGTGAAGGGGAAAGTCTTGAACATACCCCATAATCTCTACTTTAGTCTACATTTTATTCATTTATTATATTTAAATTTTCAGTATATATATATAAATTCTTTTTGTATGTGCAAATTATTTTTTGGGCGTTTGAATGCTTTATGATGGAGTAAGATAGACAGGAAGATATATGAGAGAGGGAAGGACATGCAGCAAAGAACAGGGGCAGGAATCAAACCCTGGACGCTGCGGTCAGGACTGAGCCTTAATGGTACAATAAGGTGCATTTTGAAAGAATTAAGTTGAAAAAAACCTAGCCTATACGCTGGTTAAAGGATAGCTTACTGCTTAGAGACTGCAAAATATTTGCTGGTATGGTCATTCTTTTCTTTGTCTACTAGCTTCTAGGGTGGCTTATTGCATTGCTGTTGACTATTGATTTAGTCGTTCAGCTGATCCTTTTATCCTGAGTGACTTTCCAGCTCATGGATGGATAGAGGCTGTGAAATGGGAGATTGATCTAATTACCTTTTTGCAGGGAGTCAAACAACACTATTTGTTCATTGAAACAGTGGCCTCGAAGTGAATGGTCAGAGCTAGGGATGGCTTGGCTTTTAGATAATCATAAGGTATCTAAACTAATATTAACATATAAATGAGGTTAAATATAATTATCGTAAGTACACCCTGTTAGTTTAATGTCGGTCTCGGTCAAACTTGCCAATTCTCTCACTGGACGGCAGGCATCAAGTGCTAGCCAAGCATTCGAATAGTGTTTATATATCCAAATGCACAACTAGCGGAGGAAATGTCCAGTAATCGACTATTGTGGACCAGCCATAGTGACAGAGACCTCTGGTGCTGTTTGAACAGGCTCATCCTGTCGTTGAACTGCTGCATTTGATTCCTCCGCAGGTATGTTTCTGTCCAAAGTCTTCGAGAAGTACTTGGTCTCTCCGACGCTGTTCCGCGTCATCCGCCTGGCGCGAATCGGCCGCATCCTACGCCTGATCAAGGGCGCCAAGGGCATCCGCACGCTCCTCTTCGCCCTGATGATGTCCCTGCCGGCCCTCTTCAACATCGGGCTCCTCCTCTTCCTCGTCATGTTCATCTACGCCATCTTCGGCATGTCCAACTTCGCCTACGTCAAGCACGAGTCGGGCATCGACGACATGTTCAACTTTGAGACCTTCGGCAACAGCATGATCTGCCTGTTCCAGATCACCACCTCGGGCGGGTGGGACGGCCTGCTGGCGCCCATCCTGAACAAGCGCGAGCCCGACTGCGACAGCCAACTGGAGCACCCGGGCAACCCCAACAAGGGCAACTGCGGCAACCCCTCGGTGGGCATCCTGTTCTTCGTCAGCTACGTCATCATCTGCTTCCTGATCGTGGTCAACATGTACATCGCCGTCATCCTGGAGAACTTCAGCGTGGCCACGGAGGAGAGCGGCGAGCCGCTGAGCGAGGACGACTTCGAGATGTTCTACGAGGTGTGGGAGCGCTTCGACCCCGACGCCACCCAGTTCATCGAGTACGCCCGGCTGTCGGAGTTCGCCGACGCCCTGGACCCGCCGCTGCGCATGCCCAAGCCCAACAAGATCCAGCTGATCGGCATGGACCTGCCCATGGTGAGCGGCGAACGCATCCACTGCCTGGACATCCTCTTCGCGTTCACCAAGCGTGTGCTGGGCGAGGGCGGCGAGATGGACGCGCTGCGCGGGCAGATGGAGGAGCGCTTCATGGCGTCCAACCCGTCCAAGGTGTCCTACGAGCCCATCACCTCCACGCTGCGGCGCAAGCAGGAGGACACATCGGCGCGTGTGATCCAGCGGGCGTTCCGGTGCCACCGCGTCCGCCTGGCCGTGAAGCGGGCGTCCAAGCTGCACAAGGAGCAGCCGGCGGTGGGCGTGCGGGACCCGGACAAGGACGTGGTGGTCATCGGCTTGCCCGAGGAGAGCTCGGAGAGGTCGGACAGAACGGAGCTCACGCTGTCGACGGCGTCGCCTCCCTCCTACAACAGCGTGACCAAGTCGGCTCAGTACGAGCAGGGGGACTCGGAGAAGGACGTGGGAATGGACTCACGGGGCAGGAGGCAGTAGACAGTGTATCCGCCTGGGGGGGGAAACTAATGAGGATAACTTTTATGAAGGGGGGTGAGTTTGTTTACGTTGCTTGGAAAGACTATCGACTATCAACTGAAATCTGGACGTTTCGGTTTGAATCCGTGACACCGACGGACATGCGGCGCCTCGTAAACGATGGAAACTTTGACGGTGAATCGACATGAAAGGAAAGACCACCAGACAGAGTGGGATTATTATGGGGGTATCAGGGGTTGCTGGGAAGGGCTTTGTCTGCAAAACACTTGTAATCTTTCTCCTTCTGGTTGATGTTCATATTTCAGACACCTGAGTGTGCTACAGTTAAGTTGTCTATAGCTAGTGCCGCTGCTACTAATCTAGAAATCCAGTGTCTTGAATCTAACAATCTCTTTTTTTCTGTTATTTTTTTGTTATTTTAAGAGTATGAATATTTTTTGGAATCACTGTTGCGCAATTGTGAGAATGTGAGCATACTTTGCATTGTAATCACATCCCCAAGGGAAGAAATCAGCCAGTTATTGTCTGAATTTTAACATCATGAGAAACTGGGACAACCACCTCAACGAATGCTTTCGTGGTTTCTCTTTCGTTTCGTTACTTGTCTTGTTTTTATTTTAATATATTCAATATATATATAAATATAAAAGCAACGTCAGAATCACAAGCGCCATTCTGAAGTACCATGGATATGTACCGTGTGTTGGGTCAGCAAGCCTTCCGTTGATTGTGCGTGAATATCTCTGCTGTACTCTCGTTGTCGCCCGGTCACCTCCCGCTCAAAGCCACCGAGTGTCAGAGAAAGAGAAGGTGAACGGACGACCCGAGTTTGGAATCAGTAGGACGCCATTTTTTTTATTACCTCAATCTTTACGTCGACTTCTCCCGCCATACACACGCCTACAACAGTTGTACTGAAGTCTCCTCTTCCTCTTGAAAAAAAGAGAAGAAAAACGTTGTGTCTCTCTCTTTCTCTCTCGCGCGCTTTTTTTCGTACGCACTCGTGACTATAACACTCATTCTGGGGCAATTGACATATGTGCGGAAAAGGAATTGCCGAATGTTGATATTTGTAACATGCTGGCCAATTATAAACACACCATATGACACATTGGGTATTTGGAGTTTTTGAAAATGTCTGTAAGCCATCATCACTGTTGTTCTCGGTTTGCACTTGCACTTGCATTTGACTTACCGGCACTCATACACTCGATCACATGGATCCATGAGCGGCGGCGGTGGTGATGGTGGTGCGTTTGCGTGTGTAAGGTTTTTTTCTGTGTGTCCATGTGAGTGTCAGGTCTTCATATGTCTGTTCCTTGTCTTTGTAAAAAATGTACAAGTGTGTGTTGAAGTGTGACTGAGAGAATGTAAAGTTACTATATTATCGTTTCTCTCTTTAGGGAGTGTGTATTCCTGCGTGTGTGTGCGTGTGAGTTATGTGCAAACTGGACACTGTTCAGATTGCAGACTGATTGATTATAAATAAAATTTATACCGTAGATAAGAGTGAGTTCCCATTTAGACTTTCCTTTTTCTAGAACAGGTTTTTGATTCCTCTTTCCTTTTCCTCAAGCTCTTTTCCACCACACCCCAGTCCGACTCACATGTTCTTCGGTCGTTACTGTACACAGGATCCCTGAGGCCAGCCGTGGACACGTGCGTCAGCCCGCTTGCTCTATCTTGGTGAACTGAATGCACCATGATGTGACCACTCCCTGACCCCCTGGTAGGCCTGTTGTCATCTAATAAGGAGAAAAAGGAGAAAAAACTAATAAGGAGCATTTTCTTTTTTTGCAAATACATGGTTCATTTTCCGCTTTGGTTTTCTGTTGCATACATTTTTTTTTTTAAACTTAATTAACTGTTGTATTTATTGCTTTAACGTGGAGGAAGAGACTCGCTAAAATGATCATTCAATTGCTCCATACATTACAATGTAGGCTACTATCAGTTTGATAAACGTGTGACCAGTTAGGTTTGTTTTTGTTATAACCAAAGACGTGGTAACTAAACACAAAATATAGACTCCCCCAAATAAAACCTATTCTGGGAACGCGTCGGCCCGGTCCCTCATAACGCCTTTAACAGGTATTTTGTCGTTGTCATCATTGGGAAACCAGCGTTTTTGTGTGCTGCTTTGCGTTTGCGTCTCGCTTCTTTATGCCCTGAGCACCTCACTTTTTTCTTTGCAACAGTTCTATGTGTGGTTATTGAATATGTTACTTTAGGCAACACACACACACACACACACACACACACACACACACACACACACACACACACACACACACACACACACACACACACACACACACGTCAATCCGGCAGATCAAGAAATACTAATTAAGAAATAACAAAAAGGTTATTTCTGTGGCCCTTCCTTGAGCCTGTGCTTTGTTTGCTCCGTCGGCTCACTGCTGTAGACCAGGCATTCCAGCTCAAACCACAGGACGTGGACGCCATTGACCCCCGGCTGTAGCCCAGTATAGTGGTGGATGAGATTAGATTACATTTCAGGCTAAATCAAATCACGTACAATGCAACAATTTATGTCTTGTGTTTAACTCCCACAGTATAATACTAGCCATGCACAATATAGTGCTGCTATCCATTATACATTATGGGATATATTCATTACGGGGGGGGGGGGGGGATTTCTCTTGAGTGAGCAGGTACACAGTGAAGTCTTTGAAGAGAAAAGGCAACCAGCACATGACCATGAGAAATAACAATAAATAAAACATACATATCGCCTACCTGTGGTGGTGGCTTATTGTTGTTTTATAAACCATAAATATTGAAATGGAAAGTGTCTCAAATAGTATCCAACTAAATGTACTGTGTACATAGGCCAGCGATGTGTCTTTAAAATTATATTCTAAATGACCAAGTACCACAGGCAATCAGGCCGAAGCAACAAATACCGAATTCCACCAAGTCTTCACCTTTTGCTGATCGCTGGAGGCTGGGATAACATTCTATTCAACCTCGTCTGTAAGTAGGACCTAAAGTCACGTAATTAAAAATAAATTACGTAAAAATAAATTACGTGACTTTTTACGCGACAAATATGTAAATAGGCAAATAACGGAGTTAATGTCAAGTAAATAAAAAAAATTGAAATATTTCGATTCTTATCTGATTATTATTATTTATACATGTTTATTATATTTATGTAGGCCTATTCCCGAATGTTTTGGTTGGCTCAAAGGGAACTGCTTCTAGAACGTCCGTCCGTCCGTTGACTGATCCCCATAGACTTTGAATGGGGACGGACGCGCAATGCATTGTGGATCCGTGCGCTCCGTTGGAGCCTTCGGCGCCGTCAAAAAGCTGAAAAATGTTAAACTTTTTCGTCAGCGACGGATCCGTCATCCAATCAGATCGCGTATGCAAATGTAAGCACTGTGACACTACTCGGGCTCTGACGACCCTGGAAAGCTCCCCCATCCGTCAGCCACGCCTTCCGACGTCCTTTGACTGACGGTGCAGTGGGCACGAGGCGGAGAAGGTTCATGGTCAGCTCCACAGACACACACACACGTAAGGCAGTCTAATAATTGCATTTCCCCCCCCCCCCCCGACATTGAACTGCATAGCTCAATTGACGCATAGGGGTGTCGAGGCATGTACCTTCAGACACCCTTATGCGTACATATATAGACATTAAAATGCTATTAAGAGGCCAAGTAACCAAAACAAGTAAACCGAGTAGCGGCGATTTAAGAGATAAAAAGCAATATAAGGCTTCCCTTTCTGAACCGATTTGACGTTCATATTCAAACCGATTGTTTAAAATAGTTTTTTTTTTTTAATTCTGTGGTATGTTGGTCGGCGAAAATATCGCGACCGTCTGGTATCGCGAGACTTACTCAAAACATCGCGCGCTTACAAAAACAATGCAACGACACATTTAGGCCCATATATATATAAATACTATCATCATTTTTGATACATATATGAATAAAGTCTACCAGAGACGGTTTGTTTATGTGTTTCTATTTAAATCATCATATTTGCCTCGCAGAAGAATTTTTCCAATGCATGTAAAATGGTAATGCTATCAAACTTTCTGATCGTCATTTCTCTTTTATTGAACTAGCTATGTGCCACATAGCTAGAACGTGTAGTATTCACTATACGTTCTTTTTCATTTGTAGTTAATGTCAAAGGCCAGATATGACACAAACTTATTGTTAATAATATTTTATTAATAACAACATGCGGTTCTGGAGCCTCTGAGAGCAGTATTTACTAAAGGGATTTACATTAAAATTCCACCGATCACTAAGCTAATGAAAACATGTGAAACAAAGTGTTATTTGCCTTGTGTAAAACGCATTTGATACATTTATTCATTTGTTAATGTACATTTGAGACCTTTATTCATTTATTTTAGTTTTCATTATGTCCTCCTACATAGGTCCATCGTTGCAGTCATCATCGTCCTAGCCAAGAAGAAGGTTGGTGGTTTAAATTCCAGTTCATGCTTCAAGATGCAATTACTCAAACATTTAATGTGAATATACTGTAGTGTTGCTGAATACTTGGATCTTGATAGTTTAATAACATTTTGAGGGGGCATATTTGTTTTCAATAGACTAACCAGACACCTCTCTTTTAATAGTTGCTAAATAAATTCACTACAAATCCAACATTAAAAACAACAGTCAAATATTGTGGATAAGATGTTTGCTTGACAATAGAAAAACAATATGTTCATATCATAGTAGAAGAATACTACATTTTCAGCTGGTTAAGTCGATACAACCGATATATATTAATATATCAACGTGAACTTGCCATGTTAATGAAGGGGAAATTATTCTAGGTGCCGCCAGCACGTACAGTAAATATGAGAAACAATACATACGTTTTAATTGTGGTGGCTTCCCCAGGCTGCCATGGCTTGCTTCAGAGTCCTGAGTGAGTTTGAAAGCCGTAAACCAAGTTAATTAAGTCATTAACTCATAATAGCTGAAGATATTTCCAGAAGAATATACATTTGGTCAATAGCCCAGGCTTTTATTTGTTTCAAAGATGGGAAATACTATAACATTTATTATTTAAACCAGTATGAATATTCCTACTGTCCGTAGGCCTATACACATTACCAGGCTATCGAATAACGCCTACACACTCACACACACACACACTGCGGCGTGCTTGTTGTTTTGTTTCCGGTGTAGATCCGGTATGGTGTTGTAGTATTTCTAACGTGACAAGTTGTTGCTAGACAGCAGGTGAAAAAACGACAACGTTTGCCAAGCCAAAAGAGCGTTAGTCGCGCGATAAAAAAATTAACGCTGTTAAAATTGGTTTGTGTTAACGCCGTTCATAACGCTGTTAATATATCAAAGTATAATCTCCCCTTGTTATAAGTATATCTTATATATATATATATATATATATATATATATATATATATATATATATATATTTCAACAAAACCCTGATTGTTTGCTGTCCTGGCTCTGAAAAGCTGTCTACTTTCTAATTTTTTCAGACTGCATCTTGCCCAAAAGATACATAAAAAGGTCTGTATTTTTTTCTATAAAGTAGCCCTCAAAGCTGCTTGCCTATTTTTTTGATTGTTTTTAGCTTGCACCTTAATTGTAGAATGCACTTATTCTAAGCTGCCTTGGCAAAAGCGTCAGCTAAATAAATGTAATGCAGCGCAATATATAGCGCATAGCTTTTCATAGCACGTAAACGCACAAACCATGTTAATATTAGCTATATTAACGATAATGGTACGCTGGATTTTATTGTTAGAACATAAGAGAATAAGGTTTATCATAAATACTTTATTACCTGTGGTGGAACGGGGTAACAGCACCCAATCGGTAGCCCGTAGATTGCGCTCTTTGGCAGATAGCGGCAGCGAGGGCATAAGTAATACGCTTTGTTCCATATCAAGTTATTGATCGTCCGACCGTCCAGCTTGTCTTGGCGAACGCCAAGTTGCGAGTTCGACTCCATTTTCTCCAGCCTCTTTTGGAAACCTTCACTTTTCAAATCGACCTGTATTTCCGACTCTAATGCCGTCCAGCGCTATAAACTTTTAAAAAATGCTGTTGGCCTCAGAGTTCTGGGAAGGAGTCGTTATCCTCATGGTTACGGCCTCAGGGCAACTTTGTGAGGATTTCTTTTAAACTGGTACATGTCGTTGAGTTAGTTGGTTTTGACTGAATAAAATTAATAATTACAAACAAAGACAAATCATTTTTAGATCAATGAGATAAACAAATGGAAATAATGATGAAACCATCTCAGTTCTAGTCCAGACAGTGGTCAGCTGAGTCCCAGTTCTCCTTAGATCCATGACCATCTCTTTAGTCTCCTTTAAATAATAGCTCTTGGTTAAACGTACCTACAGCAGCTTTAAAACAAATCTTTGTCCACCCCACGCAGTTGTGTGAAAGCGAAAAAACAAACGCAATTGTTTTTTTGTTTCTCCGGTGTTAATGAGAAAAAAGATTGAAACAAAGGTACACAGATTGAACACACAACGCTTTCAATCATAAATAGTCGTAAGTGACTCGTGCACTAATTAGGTAGGATGTGTTTCCCACTTAACATTTTGAAATCAATTGAATTCTCTGTCCCACCTGCTAAAATATGTAACGCATATTTATACAAAAAACAGCTATATAACAAACTAATGTCCGCCCTTATGGCAAATATATTACATTTTTGTAATGATGGGTAATCTTTAACTCTGCACCAAATTGAAATATATACATTTATATCTAGGCCTAATTAAATTAAACCATATATTTACATATGTGAGCCTCCCCCACCTTGGTTCACTGACCATACTTCTATATAATTCACAATTTGCATGGGTTTGGATGAGTTTTTATTTATTTGATGGTCACTGCTGGAGAGCAATGCAAAGGAAATACACAAGTGAGGAAGGTAACCACCGCGTTGTGTGGTGCAAATTACACAGTGAAGATTTTAAGGCCCTCTCGCTGCCATTAGATATATAAATAACTGGAGACTGGAATACATGTTCCAGTCCAGAACAAATGTTCCTCCTTGTAACATGGTAATGGTCTTATAAATAATGAAAATAATTAATAATAATGACATATAAAAATGTAATGAGAACCGAAAGGAAGTGAGTATTTCTGTCACACCGTCTCCGTCTCTATCATTTTTTCTTTCTTTATCTCTATCCATCTATATGTCTGTCTATCTATCACTATGCTATACATCTACATATCTATTCATCACTATGTATACATCCATCTATCTATCTCAATATACATAGAATTATAAATATACTGCAGGCTATTTCTGCCTGTGTTTAACAGTCAGTGTATACGACAGCACCCTGGCAAGACTCCATGATGCGTCTGTCTTTAGCTGTCTCCATTGTAAGAAGAGGTTTACCCTCTCACCCTCCCCATATGGTCGTTCCCAGTTTGCGTCTGGCCCCGCTCTCTCTGTTGCCTGGCAACCTGACATCACAGCTCTTGTGCCTGTGATGGATCAGCAGTCTCTCTCTCTCTCCCTCTCTCTCTGTCTCTCTCTCTCTCTCTCTCTCTCTCTCTCTCTCTCTCTCTCTCTCTCTCTCTCTCTCTCTCTCTCTTTCTCTCTCTCTCTCTCTCTCTGTGCTGCCTACCGCCATACCTTGTGGGAAAACACAAGCAGGCTTTCTCTCTCCCCTTGATTCAAATCAAGACAAAGTATGAAAAAATCCAGACAACATAAATAACTGATCCCCCCTTTTTGCATCAAGGTTCACAGATGTTGTAGATGAATATATGAGTCGATTAAAATATTGGAATAAGAATATGACAAATCATGGCAGTTTGTCATCCTTCAATCTAAAATAACAGTTTTCTGTTGTGTATAACCTTTACGCCTACAATGTTGTATAATTGTCCACTATTTCTACATTGAAACAGATTTCAGATTTAAAACAATGTAATCTTAGCTGTAATCGGTGCCTGACATTGTCAAACACCATCATTTCTCACTGTTTATTTTGTTTATATATATATTATTTGTTTATTATATATTTTTTCCAACAGTTGTGTAATTTTTCATTAGAAAATGCACAAATACTTTGTCCTGATATCTAATGTATGTCCTTTAGTCCTTCACTAAAACACTATTAAGTTAGCAAATTCTGCCACCTTCTGGCAATACATAGAATTCAATATATTACAGGATCTTTTACAGATCCTGTAATATATCTATTTCTCTAAGTGCTGCTTTATATTTTACACCATGCCCATCTGTCAGAAACAAACCAGGAATGTCCCATAATTATTTCTTTGCTTACCTTCAGATGATAAAAAATCCATAAATATTAACCACACCAGAGAGATACAAAAAATATTAACTTTATTGATGCGTGGGGAATTTTTATTTTTAAAAAGCAAACATGAAATACATTTGGCTCCCATGTCTTGGCAGTTTCGATTTATTTAATAGTCTCTGGAACAGACTGCCATTTTGTCTAAAATCTAAGAGTGTTTGTTTTTACAATGCACCTCAACACTATAAAATGACTCCTCAACTGAAATACTTATTTTTACACATTTGTTATGTGTCCACTGTTTGGTTGAGTTTAAGTTTACAAAGAAACGGTTGGCAATACTATCGAACGAGATGATAAATAATACCAAAGGAACTGACCATTAATGTCAAAGGGGCATCAGAATTGAATCAGAATCAAGAATCATATGAAATACATTCACGTTATTAAGTCAACAGGATAGTTGAGATGAAAACTAGTTGTGACAGGACGTAATATCCAGCAAAGTATGTCAGTAGAACCTCAGATCCACTACATTTTGCCTTTTTCTTAAAACATCCATGTTGTAATTGTGAGTAAAAACTCATACTGTATCGTGGAGGAAAGAAAAGTAAGAAATCTATACAAAACTATACAAACCAAATCTGTATTCATTGCCCATAACTTCTTCATTTTCTATTTTATTCATTTTGGAGAATTAAACCCGGAGTAATGTTAACTCTGTCAACTAAATGCAACGACATGCGATACAGAACGGCAAGTTAAGAACCGTTTCACAGCAGCATAACGGAACAGCACATCAAAACATAAACAAGAGGGCGTGTTTGTTTGTCAGCCAGAACCTCCAAATCAAATGGATTCTTCACAGACGCCAGCCACGCCCGTAAAACCCATAAAACATGCTGTAATATCAAACACTGAATGATTAATAGAACGGAGCAACTTAAATGGTTACACTTCATTTACAGCAACACTTATGTACTTCATCGACGAGGTGTCATTTATGTAACGGTGTTGTCTTTGCATTGAGACAAAAACAACCGATTCCAAAAACTGGTACACATGAGTTTAAATCGGTTCTTGGGCCGAAGCTTCGGGGCCCTTTTATGTCATTAAATGTCAGAGAAAGGGGCCCCCTCTTTGAAACCATTTTCCTTTTTTTTGTATTTTGTAGAAGTGCACTTTAAGGAATAGATACAACACTGATGGTTCACGGTCGTTATTGAAAGACCTTATACTGTTATTTTATTATAATATTTTTTCTTGTATTCGTTTTCGTGTCACTTTTTGGTCTGGCTAATCAGATGCTTCACGCTGGGCGCTCAAAGACCCAAGATGTGCTACTGTGACTTTTGTATTTTTGGCCCCTCGGTCGTCCTTCCTGTGTCTCCGCCCCCTCATTCCGTCCCTGATGCCATCGGCTCCGCCCACTCACAGGAAACGTCAGTTTGCGACAATTTGGCGATGATTCGATCCTCTGTCTCGCCCGCCACCAGGGGCTGCTGTACCTTCATCTCGCCGTCGAGGGTGCCCTTTTCACCACCACCTCCATCTCCCTGGCCCCCAAACCCAGCGCCGGTTTGGGGCGCCGGTGCCGGCGACTCCAGGGTGACAAGGGGGAGGTCTCGGCCACCGGGCGGCATGTCCTTGGTACCCGTGCTACATACGGCGGTCGTCTTCGAGGGCTCAGGCGCCGGTAATGACAGGGAGGGGTTCATGTGTGGCGGGACGGCGGCGGCGGCGGCAACGGGGCTGATCTCGCTCCCCGAGACGTCCGTTTGACGGAGGTCGGACGGTGGGGCGTGGAGCGAAAAGGGGTCGTTGCCGTGGTTACCGAGAGGCGAGGTTCTGGAGAAGCCAAGCACAGAGGAGAGTGGGACCACCTCGGTGTGCGAGAAGGGCGGCGGGCTGGCCGAGTCCAGCGAGCACTCCCATTCCTCGTCGTTCTCCCCTTCCTCGTCGTCATAGTCGTCATCGTCCTCCTCGTCTTCCTCGTAGTCCTCCTCCTCGTCCTCCTCGTCAGGATCAATAGTCTCCAGGCTGTGCGTGCTGCAGTCTGACAGCCCGCTGCATAGACTGCTGTCCTCCTCGTCCTCGTAGGCCTCATCCTCCTCCTCCTCCTCTTCCTCCTCCTCGTCCTCCTCGCTGTCCTCCTCCTCCTCCTCCTCCTCCTCCTCCTCCTCCTCCTCCACCTCATCCTGCAGGCGCACGTCCGCGGCCTCGCCCGCCTCGTGCAGATGCATGATGGGAACGTGCGGCACGCTGCCGTTGGCCAGCGTTGTGAACACTGGCTGGTGCTGCTGTGCCAGAGGGGAGGGGTCTCCATGGTAACCGTTGCCATTGGTTACCGGCTGCTGCTGCTGCTGCTGCATCTGCTGCATCTCGCGACTCCTCTCCAGCTCCAGCTTCATGATGGTGTGCAGGAAGTGGGTCCGCACGCGAACCGGGTTGAACTCCAGCCGGCCCGTGGCGTTGCCGCAGCCATCCTTGGTGCATCCGCACGGGAAGGACATGCGGTCCACCTGTACGGGGGGGGGGGGGGGGGGGAGACGTCAGAAGGAGGTGAGAGAGACACAAGAAGGAGGTGAGGGAAAGAAGAAAGAGAGAGAGGTGAGGGAGCGGGGTTGAGGGGTGCCATTGTCGGGTGGGAGAAAATAAGTTGCTGGGCGGAGCAAGAGTGAGATGTGTTGCATGGTGTTGGAACACGACGTGGGACCATCCAGATTACTGTCGGTAACTGTCACCGTCCGCCGCAGTCTGCTGAGAACAACGCTGTTTAAGCCCCACCAGTGCACCCTTATCACAGACAGCCTGCTGGCCACCAGTAACCCACCCCTAGCCCAAAAACTCCCAAACCACTGAAACAACAACTTCTGTATACTGTTCCATAAAGGTTTATCTCAGTTTAGTGGAGCCTAGTGGTTAAAGTGAAGTGTTGTTGAATGTAGTACGGAATATAGTACAGTTTAGTGGAGTATAGTAGTAATAGTGTAGTTGAATGTAGTACGGTATATACTACAGTATTGTTGAGTATAGTACAGTATGAGAGCAATATTATTGTATAGTCTAGTACATAAAAAATTCGTGAATATAGTAGTTGAATAGTTGAATATAGTATTGCTTAATATCAGAGTGCAGAGTATAAGAGTATATCATATTATAGTCATATGATAGTGTTGTTGAGTCACCTAGTATCTAGTCTAGTCTAAAGTCCACACTATAGTAGTGTATTGGACAGTTTGGCAGCATATACTACAGTATAGTGGAGTATAGCACAGTATAGCGGTGTATAAGTATAGTACAGATAAGCCTCACCATGGCTCCTTCTCCTTGGCCCTCAAGGCCAGTAAGGTGCAGTACATCAGTGTACGGTATAGTATAGCAGGGTATAAGTACAGTGTAGTGAAGCATAGTATAGATGTGCCTCACCACTGCTCTGCCTTGGCCCTCAAGGCCAGCCAGTAAGGTGGAGTGCAGTACAGTACAGTGTAGTGGAGTATGGTACACTAGAGTGGAGTATAGTATAGATATGCCTCACCACTGCTCCGCCTTTGGCCCTCAAGGCCAGCCAGTAAGGTGGAGTGTAGTACAGTACAGTGTAGTGGAGTATGGTACACTAGAGTGGAGTATAGTATAGATATGCCTCACCACTGCTCCGCCTTGGCCCTCAAGGCCAGCCAGTAAGGTGGAGTGTAGTACAGTACAGTGTAGTGGAGTATGGTACACTAGAGTGGAGTATAGTATAGATATGCCTCACCACTGCTCCGCCTTGGCCCTCAAGGCCAGCCAGTAAGGTGGAGTGCAGTACAGTACAGTGTAGTGGAGTATGGTACACTAGAGTGGAGTATAGTATAGATATGCCTCACCACTGCTCCGCCTTGGCCCTCAAGGCCAGCCAGTAAGGTGGAGTGTAGTACAGTACAGTGTAGTGGAGTATGGTACACTAGAGTGGAGTATAGTATAGATATGCCTCACCACTGCTCCATTTACCTGGCACTTAATGCCGGCCAGGCTGCAGGCGCAGGTCTCCGGGTCGCAGGCCCCGCGGCAGCGGCAGCCGCACTCCTCCCGAGACCCGCGCAGCGCCCTCAGCTGGTGGCGCTCCTCGCCGTCGATACGCCGCACGCCCGACGCCCGCAGCAGGGCGCGGCGCCGCCGGGTGCTCAGCGGCTGCAGGAAGAAGTACTCGTCCACCTCCACCCCGGCGCCCGCCCCGACGCCACTGACACCGCCGGCCACGCCCACACCGCCGCGCTCCGGGGGCGCGTCGTCCTCGGAGACGTCATCCAGCGTCAGCTCGTCGGATGCCACCGCGCCGCTATTGGCCAGCTGGGGGTGGAAGGGGGGAGGGGTTCATGTTGGCACCTTGTTTAGGCGTTTGGCTTTGGGATCGATAAAACGATGATACTACCGTAGGACACTCGAAACCTAAGGACACATGTATAGGAGCTGATTCAGGTGGGCAGGGTGGTATAGGGTGTTTGACTCCCAGACGAAAGGGTTTTGGTTCGAACCCCAATGTCTGTCCCAAGTCTAACCTGTAGGCATCTTTGAGCTAGATACTCCCTTTCCTAGCTGCTGCTTAATATGCGAACTCACTGAAATCTCACTGTAAATCGCTTTGGATACAAGTGACAGCAAAAATGACTGAATTAGCACTAGATTGTAGACTATAATCTTTATTATCATTAACTTGGTCCGATTCACTTAACCAACTGCTGCAGGTGAGAACAAAATACAACCAATCTTTAACCTTAAGTCTTCGCTATCGCTGCTAAACTTTCTCGCTGCTGTCGCAGGACACCTCACCAAAAGCCCCACATCCATAACCCTACGAGACACAGCGGAGACCGTTCCCGCATTTGCCTCGTCTTTGTTGTTTCTCAAACGGCGTGGGTAAATGGTAAATGGACTGCATTTATATAGCGCTTTTTTGTAACCATTGGCCACCCAAAGCGCTTCACCAATATTGCCCAACATTACAACATTCACCCATTCATGCACACGTTCACACACCGACGGCGGAGTCAACCATGCAAGGCGACAGCCAGCTTGTCGGCAGCAGTTCGGATCGGGTGCCTTGCTCAGGGACACCTCGGCACTCCGGGGAGCCGGGGATCGAACTAGCAGCCTTGCGGTTACCAGCCAACCCGCTCTACCTCCTGAGCTACTGCCGCCCCAAGGGGGGCGCGGGTGTCGTTCGCGGCGGCGGAGGCCCCCCTGGTCTCACCTTGAGCTTGACGGCGTTGAGCTTCTCCTGCCTGAGGTGGTGCCTTAGCATTCGGCGGTGGCTGCGCTCCTGCTCCAGGGCGAACTCCCGCAGGGTGAAGCGGTGCACCCAGCAGTGGCGCGGCGACATGCCCAGTGTGCTGCCACCCTGCGTGGGCACGCTGGTGAAGCCCTGCCGCCGGCTGAAGTAGTACACCGTGACACTCTCGAAGCGCACGCCGCGGCCCGGCCGCGCCCGCTTTGGGGCGAGGTGCAGAGCCTGGGGCTGGCCGCCGCCGTCGTCGTCGTGGCGCTGGGCCGGGGGCGGGGCGTCGCCGTCGATGGCGTTGATGGCGTCGTGGGGCAGTTGGAGTTGGGGGGGTAAGGCTGCAGGAGAGGGAGGGAGGGAGTGACAAGCACAGAGTTTGTAGTTGGGAGTGGGGAGATAAAGAGTGTGTGGGGGTGAGGGAAAAATAGAGTGAAAGAAAAATGTATAGGGGGAGAGAGAAGCGGAGGGAGAGAATTAGAGTGAAAAAGAGATGCATAGTTTGAGGGAAATAGAGTGAGACAGGGAGAAAGACATGTATAGTGAGAGGGAGACCCATTTTGTGCGATAGAAGCAGATATATCACGTGCAAAGGAGAGAAATATACTATTTTACGATATTTGCCTTTGACCAAGCTCATGTTGGCAAACCAACTTGTTTGCCAACAAGTCGGCAGCTCGGAGCCATGGCTCTGAAAGCCTGCCTGTCTTCCCAATTGGCCTAGCCTGAATGTCATCCAGACTTAGGGTGAACCAGACTTCCAGAAACAGAGACTGAAACAGTTCCTGTTTCTGGTGGTCTGTTCCCGGAAGTGTCTCCATTGAAAATCAATAAATAAAGAATTTATTAATATATGAATAGGTTTTGAAATCGCAAAGGTTCTAGCTTGCTCAAGAATATTCATTTTAAAACAGCTGGTAATTAGTCTCAGTCTACCTGTGATGCAACCTCTATCTATCAATTTAATACTCTAAGCATTCATGAGGATTACAAACAATAGGCTGTTAATACAATATAGAGTAGCCTCACAGTAGCCTACTTTGGCTTAATTTTTGCTGATTCACCAAAGCCTTAAACATATTATAACAAACCCTTGGTTATGTAGGCTGCTGACCAATATTTACTACAGTTCTACATTTTCAATGATAAGAATAGCAAAATATAAATGTGTCACCTTAGCATTAGATATTTAGTGGATGGACCGCCAAACTACATATGTCCCTGTTTGTATTGCAGAAATCTGGTCACGTTAGCCTTGCCTGCATGTCTCTCCAAATAGCCTGGCCTGCATGTCTTTCCAAATAGCCTGGCCTGCATGTCTTTCCAAATAGGCGCAACCCGCATATCGTTACATGTAGCCAAGCCTGCATTTGTTTCCAATTAGCCCAGCCTGCATGTCTATCCAATAGGCCTAACCCACGTCTTTCTAATTAGCATAGCCGCCTGCATGGCTGTCCAATTAGCCTAGCCTGCATGTCTTTTAAATTAGCCTGGCCTGCATTTCTTCCACGGCGGCGTTCCAGAAAGCGGCTAGGTGTATCGCATCTACACCTGACGTGTGATGCGAGGCTGCGCTCCCCTTCAACACATCCCTGGCAATGACGATATCCCATCGTCAAGGCAGTGCGCGGTGTCGTGCGAGAGGGGTTGTCATGGCAATTGTTACCGAATGACGTACTGTATTTATAGCCAATATATATTTTTCATTTTTAAGCAATTGGAAACGTCAAAAGGAGAAGCGGAGATGGAGTTTGCTGCGTTTTAAAGATGTTGCCCGAGGGGGTATGAGAGGGACTAGGTTGGTTCATCTTATGAATATTGGGATATTCATAAGATGTTTCTTTTTTAAGATATATCATCATCATCATCATCATCATCACGGGTCTTATCTTGGAGGGCCAACGCTCCCACTGCAGATCTGACAATGCCTCTACCTCCTGTGTATAAATAGCGTTAAGGCTTTTCCCGTGCTTGGGATGATGAGATGCGCTCTCCTCACTAAATATTGTGATTCTCTGGTTCGGTTAACATTTCACACTGGAAGGCACACGAACAGGGAGCAGAATGTTAAAAAGACAAGAGTCTCAGTCAAATAAATAACTAAATAAATAACTACTTTAAAGATAGGACGATTAACTACGATTTTGTGCTTGTATCCCATACTGTTGCTGATAGAAAACCGATTGTCATTCCATGTTGTCTATTATATGTGTGTGTGTGTGTGTGTGTGTGTGTGTGT
>NC_136937.1:26713696-26801196 GCF_949987615.1 Pollachius pollachius | reverse complement strand
GGAGAGGAGGAGGAGAGAGAGAGAGGGAGTTGAGATGAGGTAAGAGAGTATAGGCAGAGGGGAGAAACAGGGGTTGTGAGGATAGGAGAGGGGAGAATGAGAAGAGGTAGGATTGGAAGAGCAGTAACAGGAAGGCAAGAGAGGAGAGTGAGTGAGGGAAGAGGAGAGCAGAGACGCATCCCGAATGAGTCATTCTTCTGTATTCAGAAAAACGTTTGGACTGCAGTATGTGTGCGTGTTTGTGCGTTTTTTTGTGTGTGAGCGCACCAACACAGAGCTTCCTGACAGACAGACAGGCAGACAGACTTTTCATACTCAAGACCATCCCCGCGACCAATTATAAAACCTTTTAAAACAGCTTTTACTTGTGGACCCAGGTGAGCATGTCCTGTTACCATGGGCTACCATCTCCTACCATCTCTATTCCGTCACCAGTTCGGTTCACAGTTGTGGTTCACATCCACACTGGAGGGGAGGAAGGGGTGAGGAAGAGCTGCTGGCATGACGGTAGCAAGCACACAGTCCTGTCCAAGCAACTAGGGACACAATAAATCCAGTATACTTTACTATTTTTGGAGACACTCTTACCAAAATGCGATTGACAGTATTTTAAAAAATGTAGTTAAGGAGCATGTATGTGGCTTTGTGCTATTCACAAATACCCCTTTTTAGTTTATGAGTGCATATTGCATTGTCGGATACACCTCGAATAACTTCAAGATCGGCCCTTTGTGTTCAGCGTTGTTAGGGTGACCTTTGTCGTTGTTATGTGTAAAAAGAAACATTGAGTCAGTGTTACGATGCGGTCCAACGCTATCCCCCGACTGAGGCTCTGACTGCTAGTTATCGGTCGAAATGTCAGTCATTAGATCATCGATCCATGCATTAAGCCGGGGTCAATTTTATCTTCGTTTGTTATTTATTTTCAAAAAAATAAAGCCGTCACAATGAGTTCTCTCAATAATATCATGTCAATTCGTCACTCTGTTTTCCGCCACTGTGTGTGTGTGTGTGTGTTCATCTATTGTTTTTTCTTCTGCGGTGGCTCCCTCACAGCCTCCAACTGCTGCAGCAGAGTGGAGCAGACTGAGCCTACGTTCCAATCAGCTTCCATGGCAACGGGCGGTGGGGGCGCTGGGGGAGGAGGGGGGGAGGGGGGGGGGGGAGAGGGAGGAGGGGGTGCGTTGTCAGGGGTGGGGGCGGGGATTTTCTTTGCAGGCAAAGAGAGAGAGAGAGAGGCAGAGAGAGAGAGAGAGAGACAGAGAGAGAGGGAGATTGAGAGTGAGAGAGAGAGAGAGAGAGCGGCAGAGAGAGACAGAGAGAGACAGAGAGAGGGAGAGTGAGACACACAGACAGAGTGAGAGAGAGAGACAGCGAGAGAGAGACAGCGTGAGAGAGACAGCGAGAGAGAGAGACTTTGCCTAATAGTAGTGGTTGTAATACCTTGTATGTTTACTATTTAGAGTTGTGGCATTTAGCATGTATACACTATTTAGTTATTTCTCGTGATGTGTGTGTGTGGTGGTGAACGGCCTTTGTGTCGGAGGAGGGTGCTGTATAAATATATATAATTAACTTGGCTTGCCTGAGGTTTTATTGGACCAAAATGTGTATAACTGCAAGATTAATTCCCCCCAGCCACCGCCCACCCCCGTATTCTCCAGCAGAACTCCAAAACCGTGAGCGTTTTCCATCACCAGCCCTGGTCGTCACGTCTGTGGTGACGCAGGCCAGGAAGCCATCAGACCTCTCCCAGTGTTGCTGCTGCTGCAACGGCCATCTGGGTGAGCTGATTGGCTTGTAAACACGGACGCGTGATGTCTGGACAGCCACAACACGACGGCGTCCTCCTTCTGTACGCACCGACATCCGTCGCCGTAAATAACGTGGCCCCGCCTTCTGGGTCTTTGTTAGCGTAGGGCTCGCACGGGAAAACACATCTGTCAGTGGTGGACACAGGAACAGGAAAAACTGATTTTTCTTTTTGGGGGTTCACCAGTGAAGCGTTGGTGACGATGAAGCTGCAATGTCGAAACAATGATGATATGATTTATTAAGTATTTTTTTTCTTTTTGTTTCATCTTCTTTGTTCAAATTGACCATATATGGAATTTCGTCCTGATCGAGAAGATCAAGCAAAGCAACTGAAAATGGGTCCCAAAGTGTTGCCCAAATTATCCCAGAATGTGCTGCATGTCCCCCAAATACACATCCACGTGACTGCTGTTGATCGGACAAAAACATCTGAAGCTCAATCGTGGAGAATGAATGGCCGTCTGGTCCGTTACTGGCGAATCCAGAAGACTAGGACAGTGATGAAGAAGATGATGAAGTCGATAATATAGGGGCTGATGAAGATGAAGATGATAATTTAGATGGTAAAGAAGATGGTGATGTAGATGATAACAAAGTGGCCATGATGATAAAACCATGTAGGGAATAGTAAAGATGGCCGTGAAGATGATAACAAAGGTGGCAAGGATAATTAAGACGATGAAAATGATGATAAGGTAGGGGACGAAGTTGATCATATAGACAGGGGAAGTTGATAATGAATATGGAGATGAAAATTATAATAAAGACCTGAACGTACCAATAAAGATGGTGTTGAAGATGATAATGATGATAATAAAGGCTTTGAAGATGATGAAGAAAAAGAAGGTGATTAAGATAACAAAGAGGATCAGGGGATCAGGACGATGAAGATGATGATGTTGATGATTGTGATGAAGACCACATTGAAGACGGGGATGAAGAACACTGAGGTTCGAGCTTGGCGTGGAAGAAAAGAAACTCACATCGGGGCTATCTAGTGGAGCTCCGGTGGCTGCTCCAGGGCCTAATTGGGCCCCCGGGGACCTGGACAAAAGACCCAGCTGGTGCAGATTCTCCTCTCCTTAAAACCCACTCGGAGCTGCCTGTTTCCCTCGCTCTCTGGTGCTCTATGTCTCTCTACCTCTGGAGAGAGAGAGAGAGAGAGAGAGAGAGAGAGAGAGAGAGAGAGAGAGAGAGAGAGAGAGAGAGAGAGACACATACACAGGGAGGGACTTTCTCTCTCTCTGGTTTTCATATCTCTGGAACTCTATCTCTCTCCTAAATTATATCTCTCTGGTTACATTTACATTTACGTTCTCAATATCTCTCTATTTCTCCCTGTTTCCATCTCTATAGTTTTCTATATTGCTCTGCCTCAAGAGCTAGAGCCAGTGATGGGCTCTCTCCATTTCACCTCCCCTCTCTTTTGCTCTCTCTCTCACTCTCTATTTTTCTTTCTCTAATTCATTGCCTCACCCACTCACTGTCTTCTTCTCACTGTCTCTTACTCTCTATGCCAGTCCTTAGCGAGAGAGAGACTGAGAGAGAGAGAGAGAGAGAGAATTTGCTGATAAAAAAACGGATGACCACCCAGAGATAAATTCATCGCATATTAATTTGTGAATATCCCTAAATGACACTTACCACTGTTATTAACCAATATAACCTGCACATGTGTCTTTTTACAGTATATTTGAAGTACCAAGACACAGTGACTCAGTGTATTGTCTTTGAAGTTGAGCTTGCTTGTTTAGGGTGAAATTGTATGTAATTATTCCCATTTCATACCATGTTTTAATTAAAAAGAGCATGGTTCCTGTCGGTGCAGAACCTGCAACCCAGTTTGGGTCAGTACCATCGCGATACCAACAACCTCACTGGGAGGGTTTGGGTGGCTGGTTCAACTTCCTGCTTCCCGCTGTGTGTGGCGTTGTCCCTGGCCAAGATAAATTGCTAAGTGGTTTGGAGGGGCTTGTTTGTTGACACAGCTGTGATTGAATGCCAGGCATTCATTGGAAAAGTGTGATTTAAGTGGCCATAATGGACAGCAAAGCGCTGCATAAAAGCCTATGTAAAAGTCTATTTTCCATCAACCATCAGTTCATTATGTTGTCACCCAACGTAGAATACTAGGCCATTAAAGTTTACAACGCAAATAATTTATTTGCTCCACTGCCATCCAAAGGTAGTGTCGTAGCCTGCTGTTAGTTATTAGCAGTTGATAAATAAAGAAATACGTTTAGCAGAGGCAGGAAAAACGATAGTAGGGAAGTCAATTCTGTTTTATAAGCTGCTAAACACATTTTTTATGAGAAAAAAGAGAGAAATCTTTGTCAAAGTCATTTAATTTCCTTGCGCTCTCCTCCAGTCCCAATTTTAAGCAGTACTTCCTAGATTAAATGTGATTTTATTGGTATCGGTCAAAATATATTAAATAAAGGTATTTGCCTGTAGGCTAAATAGAATGTCCCCTTTCTGTTGAAAACCTTGCTGGATGTAGTTCTGGATGGCAAAAACAGGATGTATTAATCTATAATTAATTTATAGCTTAACAATTCAACATTACAAAATGTGTTTCTATATATATTTAAATACTATATGCATTTTTATAAAAATCTATCCTTAAATGCAACTTTACATCACAAACAGCAGAGGGCAGCGTGTCCATTTTAAAGGAAACGCGTCAAGTCATTGGTGCTACACGAAAAGGCCTGAAAGAGGCGCTGGTGATGCGACCGAGAAAGAAGAAGGCGTAGAATTCAGTCAATGCTGCACATTTAGCACAGGACTGTAACAATATTTCCTTTAAAAAACCAAGACTTTTTGTTATGATTTAGCAATCGCTTATCCATTCAAGATGGAGTAGGCATGTACCCTTTCCTTGAATACCCCTTTTCATTCATGTTAATTAATATGCTGTGTGAGCAGTTAAAAGTTAAATTAATTGACTTGCCTAATTCTTACCACTTAAAGTTTAAACATTCAGTTTTTTAAGTGTATGTAGTGTTTTTAGGCCTACTGCCTCTACAATAAATAATAGCATTTTTCATAACACATTACATTCATTTGATTTACTGCTGTGGATTATTAATGAGATACAAAATCGTATTGTTCAAAAGATCTTTAGAAAAAGAGTATTTTAACTGTTTGAATAATATTTTACCGTTAAAATTAATTTTTAAAAACCGAAAACAATCTAATAAATGTAAAATCCTCGACAGATAAAATGTTTTTGGGACCATTGGGGAAACTTTGGGCCAATGGTGCAACTTATCTAGTGGAGTGTACTTTATACAACAACTCGCGGATAAAAATACATGATGCTCAGTCTGTTGCAGTTGCTGCTGATGAGTAATTTATTAGCTTTGTTAGTCATCCAAAATGGTAGCACGATATGCTTCTGAATATGAGGTATTGTCATGAACAGCGATCCTTTCTTATTTTTCTGAGGTTAGGAGGGAAAGTCTGAGAAGCATAGAAGCCCTTTTGGACCGAATTTAAATACATGAAAATAAGTTTTTAGAAATCAGAAATTCTTCGCAGATTTCAACCTTTTGACCAATGTTACCCTGACAATGACCTTGTACATACAATCAACCAGGGAACCCCCACTATGACTTAGTACGCCCTAACGAACAGGGAACCCCCACTAGGACCTGGTACGCCCTGACGACCAGGGAGCCCCCACTAGGACCTGGTACGCCCTAACGACCAGGGTACCACTATGACCTAGAACCCCCTTACACCCAGGATACCCTACCATGACCTGGTACGCCCTAACGACCAGGGAACCCCCACTAGGAGTTAGTACGCCCTAACGACCAGGGAACCCCCACTAGGACCTGGTATGCCCTAACGACCAGGGAACCCCCACTAGGACCTGGTAAGCCCTAACGAACAGGGAACCCCCACTAGGACCTGGTTCACCCTAACGACCAGGGTATTATGACCTAGAACCCCTTTACACCCAGGATACCCTACCATGACCTGGTACCCCAATATGAAACAGTTATCCCATTTGCGTTGTAAACCGTTACCATGAATTGATCCACCTGTCCTAATTACTTAACTGTGTTTTCTGCTTTCTGGTTCTCTTCCTGTTTCACTTTAGTTGTTTTCATCTTGACATACTCCTCCGTTCCTCGGTTCGGCATCCAGAGAGACCATATGTTGCTGCTACTGCCATGGTTATTGCTCTGATTCATTTTGTCAAGTTGTTCAGGCCATGAGTGTGGGCTATAGTGGTCTAGGCATGTGCGTGAGAGAAGGCAGGCACTGAATTTGTGAACACAGCATTTTACTGTTGATGGAAAATTTGAAAAACGTCAATGGCGTGTTTTTTTGTTCAGTCTAGTGTTGCCTTAGCTTTAATCATGCGTGTGTGTGTTTATGTGTCTGCTTGTGTGTGTGCGTGTGTGCGCGTACGCTAACCGTATGCCTATCCGGCTGCCGTATGTGCATATCGAGGTGCATTATTGTGTTTGGCTAAATATAGAGCCAGAGAACCTCAGAGATTGCTGCGACACTTTCTAATTAGAAACGGGAGAGAGACGCGATTGTGAATCTCGTTAGCAGAACAGGATGCAGGTCCACAAGGTGTTGTGTAACGGAGCGAACATCGGATCCGCCGGCGAGTTACCTCACCCCTCGGATCCGATAAAATAAGCATTGACCCAAACACTAGAGCCAACTGAAAGTGACTCTCTCGCAGGTGTACTGTAACCATGGCGCCCTCTGAATTATGCATCCACCGCCGTGTCCACTGCCCCAGCCTTTGGAGTGGGCTCCTATCAGCAGGCCATTCATTAGGACCTGCTAGTTTCGGATTTAGAACCATCCACAAAACCAATTGCTGTTGAATAGCGATCCGTCAACACCTCTGTTTCAGGCCCTGTTTCCTTGTCTTTCTCGCTCTCTCACACTTTTTTTTCTTTTCTCCTCATTCTGTCATTCACGGCTGCGAGGCTTGCAGTAAGTATCTATCAATGCTCGATCTCAGCTCTCGGCGCTGTCTTTTCCAGACACCAATATAACTCTCTCTCTCTCTGTTTCTTTCCCTTCTCTCTGTGTCTCTCTGCTTCTCTCTGTCTCTCTCTCTCTCCCTCCGTCTCTCTCTCACTCTCTCCTTTCTCTCTGTCTCTCTCTCAGTCTCTCTCTTTCTGTCTCTCTCTCTCTTTCTGCTAACTCTCTCTCTCTCATTAACTATTTCTCTCTATCTCTCTCTCTCTCTCTCTCTCTCTCTCTCTCTCCATCTCTCACTCTCTCTCTCTCTGCTCACTCTCTCTACCGTGGTTTGGCACATCCTCCTCAAACTTGTTAAAAAAGCGCAAACTCACACTCAAACAAACACACATTAACAAACACACACCCACATAAACAAACACACAGACACACACGCATAAAAACAAATAAAAACACAAACACAGAGAAAACTCAAGGACATTCTCACCGTGAGAGAATGCCACACACTGTGAGAACAAGCAGTCAAACGGCGACAGGAAGATGGAAAGCGAGAGTGTGTGGATACCCAAACAGGAAACCAGCATAATTAATGTGCCAATTCAAACAAACTTCCTGTCCTTCCCCGATGGCACACAGAGCGGGAAAAAAAACGATCACCAGGGAATTCGCCGTCGGTGGGCGGTGACGGCGGCGGCTCACCGGTGAACAATACGAAAAATGATGGATCTGTAGTCATGGCGACTCGCCAAGCCAGCAGGGATCAGCGATCTCTAGGCCCGTGGTTATTCACGGCTTTATTTGATAATGAGTTTCTCCCTAAACAGGTCTGAAAGTGACTGCGAGCGACGTAGTGATTGCAGAACAGGCGATGTGGGAGTGTGGGAGTGTGGGAGGGTGTTTCAAATCAGAAACCGCTTCCCTTCCCGGACGGCATCAGGGCTTTTGTCTGGCTTCCTGCGCTGGGAATTGCACTGGTAGCCTGTGGCTCCGAAAGTGACTCAGACCTGCCTCGACTGTGGTTCCTTTTTTGTGTGTGTTTATTCAGTTTTCCTTCTCCCTCCCACTTTTTTGTCTTTGTTAAGTGTCTTTATTTGTCCGTTCCTCTCTTTCTATTTGAAAGTGAGTGGATATTGAGGAGGCATGTGTCGGTTGTTTATATATTGTGTGTGTGTGTGTGTGTGTGTGTGTGTGTGTGTGTGTGTGTGTGTGTGTGTGTGTGTGTGTGTGCAAAGGGAGGGCTAAAGCTTGTTTTCCCTCCTCCAGCTTTCCTTCTCTTCTCCTCCTCCTTCTCTTCCAATTTCTGCCCACAGAGAGAGTGAGAGAGCAGTCTTCTCTGACCACTTTCTTACCATTACTCTTTCCATTCCTTCTTTCTCCCTTTCTTGAATTCTTTCCTACTTTCATTTAACCACCTGTGAATCTTTTACTGTTTTTCATGAAGAGTGACCCTTCTGAGCTGTGAGAGAGAGAGAGAGAGCGGGGGAGGGGGGGGAGACTGCTGATTTAACTGCTTGTGTGTGTAAAGACCACAAGAAGGAGAGACAGGAGGTAACAAGGGGTGAGAGAGAGAGAGAGAGAGTTGGCTGATTTAACTGCTGGTGTAATCACAAGAGACGGAGAGAGAGAAAGGGCGAGACGAGGGTAGAGAGACACCAGAATTAAGTGAGATAGAGAGAGAGAGAGAGACAGGGTGAGCTAAGTCGAGCGAGAGAGCGAGCGTGGAGGGAAAGGAGATACGCGTCCCGACAACAATGGAAACTCAATCAGGAAACGGAGACGAGGCGGAGGCCGGGGGGGTGAGCGGCGTGTCACTGACCCCACGCTCCACTTCCTGTCGCCCCCCCGGACCCGAAGCCGCCGCCACGGCAACGGAGGCCAAAAGCAGTGAGCGCTTCGACGTGCGACTGAAAGACCTGCGCAGGGTGTTCGAGACGCCGGCCTCCTCCTCCGCGGTGAGTAGGGCGCCCGCTCCCGCGGGACTTTTACTTTGCTGAGTCGGCTCTTTGCGTCTCCACTGGAAGTTCTGGGAAGGTGGCTGTGTCAGGTCAGGTTTATTGTACTGTTTTTATTGATTTATGTAGTGTTTTAGAGTGTTTTAATAGTTGCTGTTTGATCGGGCCCGACTGGCACCGGCTCTGCAGATGAGACGGAACAGAATGGTGTTTTAATGAATTGCTTGTGAACTTTTATTTTCTTAAACTGAGGTGGAGGGGAAGGTTTACTTTCCCAAACGGCATGTCAGAGAACTTTCTTTTTCGTTTCTTCGATGACGTGTCACAGGATCTTTTTTTTCTTAGAATGAGATGTCAGTGTAGTGTCTTCAAGGAAATTTGACAGAAATTTTAGTATTCTGACATTGAATAGTGCAGAATCTTTCTTTTCTTAAGACGAGATAAGAATACAACTTTTATTTTCTTAAATGACATGTCACCGAATGTTTTTAACATTTCTTTTCTTAAATGACATGTCACCGAATGTTTATAATGTTTATTTTCTTAAATTATATGTCACCAAATGTTTATTTCCTGAGCTTTCAATTCAGGAACTTTTAATTTTCCCATGAGCTGTCACACAACATCTATGCTTCAGCTGAGATGGCACATATTTTATTTTGAACTTTCACATTTCCAATGAGCTGGAACAAAGCCATGGCACCACCTGGGTCAAGAGAAACTGTCAATTTAGCTAACTGATGGTTGACTACACCTCTCTGGTGGTGTATTTTCCACTGGCTGAGGTTTAACTGCATTTTCAACACCGTTGGGGCATTTATCAGATTTTCAATATATTTAAATATTCATGAACTGCTGGACCTTTAGCTTCAGTTCATTCAATGGCTTGTGTGTGTCTGTGTGTGTGGGGGGGGGGGGGGGGGTGGGGTTGTGTTGGTGTGTGTGTGTGTGTGTGTGTGTGTGTGTGTGTGTGTGTGTGTGTGTGTGTGTGTGTGTGGTGATCTCAACTTTCCTATGCAATGCGACACTGTGACGCTGTGCCTGTGTGTGTGTGCGTGTGCATGTCTATGTGTGTGTGTGCATACATTTGTGAATATGAAACCTTTTGAATCCCTACACCGTAGGCAATGGGGGCTGGACCTTGAAGCTAAGAAATAGTTTTGTGTGCAAAATCAGTTTTCAGACGCAGGTTAAACTGCCCGAGGTGTTGCCGTGGATACGGTAGCGTGTTGGTAACTTGGTCGGCAGCAGAGCTATGATTACAGCTCCCGGTTTGTTTCTTTTTTAGTTTTCCGGTTGGGTTCAAATCGCTGACTTGGCCCTTTTCTCTTGCTGGTTGCTGAAGGTCACAGTCAAACTCCTCCTCTCCTTGGCTTTTTGCCTTGTTACTTTTTTTTCAACTGGGTTTTTCGTTTTTTCCAGTTGGGAATTGGCCTCTCCAGAAGGAAAATGTAAGCCTGTCGGAGTCGGTAATGGGGTCGTTCCAGAGAGATATTCTGCTCTCTCCTATTGAACCAGAAGCCTGTGATGGGGAGCTGAGTCTGACACTACATCAGCAGGAGACACTCAAAAAGTTTACCAGGAATCACTGAAATACTCTCTTTCTTTCTCTCTGCTCTCTCTATCTTGCTCTCTCGCTCTCTCTCTCTCTCCCTCTCTCTCTCTCTCTCTCTCTCTATCTCGCTCTTTTCTCTGTCCCTCTCTCTCTCTCTCTCTCTCTCTATCAGTATCTCGCTCATTTCTCTGTCTCTCTCGCTCTCTTTCTCTCTATCTCTCTCTCTCTCTCTCTCTCTCTCTCTCTCTCTCTCTCTCTCTCTCTCTCTCTCTTGTTTCTCTCTGACTTATTCTGACTTATTTATTTCTCTCTCTCCCCCTCTCTCATTCTCTCTCTCTATCAATATCACTCTTCCTCTCTCTATATCAGTATATCTTGTGTCTCTGTCTCTCTCTCTCTCTCTGTCTCTAGCCATGGAAGAAAAATCTATTTCAGGGCTTTGCACTAGTTCCCAAGTTCCTCCCCGGATAGAAGGGTCAACGGTCAAACCAGCTGAACTCTACTGAACTCAGATCAACTGCCCGCTTGGTTTTTCAGTGTCAGGGGGCAATCTGATTGTTAATTAATTGTTAAATAGCTGAATTGCTAATGCTGAAAAATGCACAATAGCAATCTGTGATTCACTTTTAATTATCAAGGTGTGCATTAAGCATCGGGAAATTATGTTCCATCAAGTCCATTGCAACCTCATGTCAATCGATTTCCTTCTCACCTCAGTGATGATTGGAGTCTGCTTCCTCTTTCCCACTTGGCGAATTACTTAAGTACACTCACATGGACAGGTGAATGAAGCAACGTTGATTCAATCCTGTTGTCCATGACTTTAATGAGTATTATTAGTAGCAGAAGTAGGACAAAAGACTGAAGTGAAAGTTAAGTAGATCATGAATAAACTATTTACCTACTACTGCTAGTAGGTGAATTGCCGATGCATTGTGGGATCTGTAGTTTTTTGTTGTCAGAGAGTCGGCCACAGCCATACACACATTTGAGTGGCGGTGCACTGACTGGCAGATGTGGACACTGGACAACCCGTCATTTAAGGATTATTTGGAGGAAACGCACTGCACGGTTGAGTGTAATGTTATAAATATCCCTGTAATTGGCACATAGGCCATGAGGGGGAGAGAGAGAAAGAGTTGGACAGGGGGTGTGGAAAGAAAGAGGGAGTGGAGAGAGTGAAAAATTGTGTGCATAGAAAGAGAAAGGAAGAGGAAAAGAGTGATGGAAAAATTAAGCATCGAGTGAGTGGGAGGGAAAGGGTGGAGAGGAAAAGAGTGGGAGGGAGAGAAAGCATGGAGAGAGAGTGGGAGAGAAAGAGTAAAGAGACAGAGAGTGGGAGAGAAAGTGTAGAGAGAGAGAGTGGGAGAGAAAGAGTAGAGAGACAGAGAGAGTGGGAGAGAAGAGTGGAGAGAGAGTGGGAGGGAGAGAAAGAGTGGAGTGGGAGAGATAGAGAGAGAGAGTGGAGGGAGCGAAAGAGTGGAAAGAGAGCGAGAGAGAGTGGGAGGGAGAGAAATAAACAGAACACGTGGACAAATGCGAGCTGCGTGCCTTTTCATTCCTCTGCAGAGGGATATTAGAAGGAACCCAACGCTATAACGCCACCAAACCGTCATCCTCATCCGGCTGTGTTATTATTCAGCTAGCTGCTGACCGCGATGGACCCCTGACCCCCGAGTGAGTTGAGGCTGCAGCTGGCTGCTCCTCTCAGCAGATCCTTCGGAATAAACACATCGCCAAAGCACTAGACACACAAGCGCCGCCATTAGGCCCTCCGCGCTGTGGCGTTTGATGGGAGTAGATGTGAAGTAGATGGAGAGGCAGGGAGGTGCTTGTGGTAATGGGCTTTTTCTCGCTCGCACTTGAACAGGGGGTTTCAAACAACACTGTTTCGCTTTCTCGCGATGTCATGCCTTTTTGAGCAGAACAGGATGTAAGCATCGGGGGGCGAACCAGGGAACTCTGCTCATGGTCTCTCCTGTGATTGGCTGGTTGATGGTTAACTTGAGATTATGTGTGGTGGTTCAGCTATTTTGAACTTTGTTGAAAATACCGCACAGTATGCCGTAATGAGACTACTCACGGGTTTGTTAAGACCTTAGGTTTACCAACATGATTGAGTCACCCTAAGGACTGTATTAATGTGTAAATCTGATTGGGGGCTTTTATTTTGGCGGAGGGCTTTTCTTCCCTCTTAACTTCCCAGCTGCTGGTTGCCGCTCGCCATTTTTTATTAGCTGAAATTGATACTTGGCCGTGTCATTTAATCTGACCTTTTCCTTTGACATTTTCATTCCTTTTTTTCCGCAAAAGCTAATCAACGTTGCCGTTTGTCACGGCTTTTTGTCACTCGTAACTGTCATGTCGCCAGCCTCAAATGACCCCAGAGTATATTACTTTTTTTTCTTCTGCTATCTTCTTGGTCATCCAAGCCAAGGTCATGTACATGACATCGACGAGTAGGACTACACTACATGAAAAGGGCTTGTAAGGGCTACACTACATGAAAAGGGCTTGTAAGGGCTACATTACATGAAAAGGGCTTGTAGGCCTACACTACATGAAGAGGGCACGAGTTGGCCTAAGCCACATCATAGGGATTCAGTAGACCTAAGCTAGTGGAAAAGGGTGAGTAGACCCACACTACATGAAAAGGTCTGGCAGCCCACGTTACACCAAAGGGGATGAGTTGGCCTATGCCACATCATAGGGGTTGAGTAGGCCTATGCTACCGGTAAAGGCTGAGTAGACCCACATTGCGGGACAAGGACGAGTAGGCCTACGTTATGGGCAAGGATGAGTACACCTACGTTACAGGAAAAGGGTGACTAGGTCCATGTTACAGAACAAGGATGAGTAGGCCTACATTACTGGACAAGGACGAGTCATCTATGCAATTGAACAAGCGTGAGTTGGCCTACATTACAGGCCAAGGGAGAGATGCGGGGCGACATAAAGTGTTGGGCAGGGGGGGGGGGGGGTTCGACTGTAAATGTCGTCGTAAACATGGCCGTTCCGACACACACCTTTTTCACCCCCGGCTTTATCGCGCCTCACGCACACACGGCGACTGCCGTGTTTTTACGAGAGCCCATAGAGAATGCGGGGGTTAATAGAGAGCCGGCGACGTTCCCAGAATGCCACAGAGGAGACGGGAGTGACGCGCGGAAGGACGGGGGCCCGCACGCGGAGTGCTCTGGCTGTTAAACACGACCTTCTATCTCTGCTCCGTCTGCCAACCTTGTGTTTAATATTTGTTGGCGCGCTGCGCGTTTCTTTGCTTTCTTTCTCGCTTCCCTCGCAAGGCTTACGCTGCGGTAATATTTAGAGCAGACCATCGCTCCCTGCTCCGCGCCCGATATCGTGGCAATGCGGGTTGGTCATGGAGACGTGGTTGCCCGCAGGCTCCGGAGAGATTCCCCCCTTTAGACAGGGCAAGGGAGAGGAAGGGGGAGGAAGGGGGAGGAAGGGGGGAGGGGGTCCTGTGATGCGAGCGCGTTGCCGGGCGGCCCCCAGATGTTGGCTGACACCACAGTTTATCTGGAGTGTGCAGCGCGTGTTGCGTGTTGTTCACCCAGCTGCTCCGGGAGGAGGTCCTCCCAGGCTGGCTGGGGTGCACATCATCTGCCTGACCCCCCCCTCCGGTCACTGGTCCACACACACACAGACACACACACACACACACACAGACACACACACACACACACACACACACACACACACACACACACACACACACACACACACAGCTCACACACACATTCACAAACACACACACACAGGCCACATGTACATTCATTTACATAGAAAACGTACTATATTAGATTCTACATTCTACTGCTCACCGGAGTCTTTCAGTATTGTTGTAATGACACTCTCTGGCCAGCGGGGGCCAGTAGAGTATTCATGGGAACGCAGGTGAATCACGTCTCCGATGTGTTGCCACAGAGGCCTTAGGTATTGTAGTATATGAGGCGATATGGAGAACGCCTAGTGACTACGGTGACTTATAAATACTAATTACTTTAATTTCGGCGGACTTCCCTCCCATTCAGGGGCAGTGACGATCTGATACTAAAAGGCTTTGCATAATTACACCGATGTCATTTACTTTGCCAGACAATTCCACACCCAAAGTCACATTGTATGATCAAAGGGGGGCCATAAAGACCGTTTTATTAGTTATAATGGGTTTACAATTCTAAAGGATGTAATATCATCCGAACTAATCTATCGGAGGGTAGAGGAGGAGAACAGGGGGAAGGAAGGAGAGGAGAATGAGATGAGGAGAGCGGTGGGGTAGAGTGAGAAGGCGGGAGGAGGCAAGGAGCGAAAGGAGGAAGTGAGAGCGATCAACAGCAGGTGTTGACCGCTTCTACCCCCATCTCCAACCTCAACCATTTCTGCTTTTAGTGCCCATTCAACTCTTTTTTAACGTTTATTTTCCGAGCGATTGAACTGCCCTTCATTTGAAATATGTTCCATAGTGGAAACACACACCGAAGACACATCAGAGTCCCTCCATCAAACAGAAGTTTTATTTATATTATTGAATTTAGGATCGGTCTCCTTGTTGTAAATAACCCCATCTCAGTCCAGTTCTCCGCCGTAATGTATTTCTAAGCGTCGGATAACGGCAAACAGAACTATCACTCCCCCCGTTTGGCTTATTTGAGGACAATGGGGATCGGAGAATGCTTAATCAATACGCGATAAGCCATACCTCAGTGCACCGCTGAGAGAAAACGACTGAAGTGATGAGTAAATGCTGAAACACACACCGACCACCTTAGATTGATCCAGGGCGCCGGGCGAGAAAGGCCACATTAGTCATAAAAAATAAATAAAGTTGAAAAAAAACGGACAAATTCCATTAGCGTCTTTCCAGACATCTATTATGCCTTCCCACCCTTTTACAGATTAAAATCTTTTAACGGCGCTGGCTGGCATCGCGACTGGAGGGCATCTGACGTCGGCCCCTATAACGAAGTCATTTCAATCCATCTTTCTTTTGGTGTTGCTCCTGAGCGGTATCGATCGCCGGATTAATTAAAAAACTTTATCCTTCGCCTCTCACCGCGATACAAATCACTCGCAGTTCTGGATTTGTGTTTCTGGTTTCCATCTCAGTGAAACACACTGAAACACACGTCTGCCTGTGCATGCAACTTGTTTAATGAATTAGAAACTTAACCTACTAACCCCGATTAAAACCACCTTCTTTATCACCGACTCATTTCCATGGCAACTGTTCTAATTGCGATCGAGCACGAACAAGTGAAAATATCGGTTTGTAGCCTAGTACAGCAAACCTTCAAGTATAATAGTCTGTTTAATTATTCTAAAGTTTTTGCCTAACCCTGATTAACCCCCCCCCCCCCCCCCCCCCCTCCTCTCCCCCGCACTCATTTCCATGGCTACGGGCGTTATCGTAGCCTTTCGCCGTTCCGTGCGGCCATCCAAGTGAACGTCTCACCGTCAAACGCACATCCACAACCTCGGGAAAGGAGCTGTCTTTTATTCTCTAACTCCCAATTTGACCCCTGCAACCTTCCCCGCCCCCGTCCTCCCCCCCAACACACACACACACACGCACACACACACACACACGCACACACACACACACACACACACAATCTACTCTCTAGCGCGCGGCTGCGCTAGCTTAGTGGCGGGTCAACCCCTGAGCTGCAGGCCGCCAGTTTGAATCATTCATGTCCATATTGCTTTCACAGGAAGCCCCCTGGCAAGGCTGCCAAAGCAAAATATATTGGAGGTAATAATTGATAACTATGGTCAAATGCAGATGTATTTGCATGGTCGTCCGTTTAAATCCTTCCCGCTCGTGAGAAGTTCATGTTTTTGGTCACTGGTATTGATCGATGTTTTGTTCTGTAAATTGTTACTAAATTGTGTTCATGGATTCTTCCCGTTCTCTACTTCCTGATTGGCAAACAACAGGGGATTGCAAAGTAGTTGTAAGCCATCGAGCAATCGATAGCCGAAGCCGTCCAATGAGGCTGCAGAAAAATTGCAGATAGATGGATGTAGCGCGCGTGCGTGCGTGTGTGTGCTTGTGTGTATAGAGACAGACACACACACACACACACACAAGCAGCAGTATGTAGGCTAAAGTACACGTAATCCCAAGAATCCCGGGGAGGTATGGAAGCTGTCGTCACGGCAACAGACAGGTGATGGTTCGGATGCCAGACTGTATATGCAATGGAAGGATCTGGAGAGAAGGAGAGGTGGGGGGGGGGGAGGAGTGGGGGGTGGTAGAGCGAGGTGCACGGTGAGTGGAGGAGAGCGAGGGGCTGACGAAAGGGGGTGAAAGGTGTGTGTGTGTGTGTGTGTGGGGACGGGGGGGGAATTAAAGGGAGATAGAGAGGGACTCATGGAGGTAGAGTGACACGGTTGGAGACAGAGGGCGAGAGAGAAAGAGGTAGAAGGAGAGAGGGGGAGGGAGGGAGGGGGGGAAGAGAGACTTGAGAGAGGTGGAGGGATGGAGGGAGGCAGACTGAGAGGGAGTGAGGGAGAGATACAGAGAGAGTTGGAAGGGGGAGGGAAGGAGAGAGACAGAGAGAGAGGTGGAAGGAGGGAGAGAGAGAAAGAGGTGGAGGGAGGAGGGGAGGGAAAGACAGAGAGAGGTTGAGGGAGGAGGGGAGGGGAGAGAGAGAGAGAGACAGACAGAGAGAGGTGGAGGGAGGGAGGGAGAGAGAGACAGAGAGAGAGGCGGAGGGAGGGAGGGAGAGAGAGACAGAGAAAGAGGTGGAGGGAGGAGGGGAGGGAGAGACAGAGAGAGGTTGAGGGAGGAGGGGAGGGGAGAGAGAGAGAGAGACAGACAGAGAGAGGTGGAGGGAGGGAGGGAGAGAGAGACAGAGAGAGAGGTGGAGCGAGGCAGAGATGGACAGAGCATTAGAAGAGCGTAACAAAGTGGGAGAGGTTGAGTCAGAGACAGCTGCAGATGGATGGATGTGGGAGAGATAGAGCGAGAGAGAGAGAGTGTGTGTGTGCGTGTGTGTGGGTGGAGGGCGGGGGGGGGAGGACAGAGCGGGTAATGCATAGGTAAGGGGGTGAAGGGTTGGGGGTGTTTAAGTGTGAAGAAGAAGCAAATCTTCCCTGGTTTTAAGGACGACACTCAGGGGCCTAATAGCTGCCGCTTAACAAGGTGACGGCGACCCACACTTCAGTGTGGCTAATGGACCCCGGCCCCCGGCCCCCCCACCCCTAGCCCCTGCCAAGCAATCATATTCTTATTTCTCAACCGTCTCTGCCCCATCTCGGCCCTCCTCACCCCCTCACCCCCTCACCCCCTCACCTCAGGGCAGGCGGTGGATGACTGACAGTCTTAAGTCCTCATTAATCCACCTGCTCCATAATCAGGCAGGAATACAGAATGAGGGTGTGTGTGTGTGTGTGTGTGTGTGTGTGTGTGTGAGGTGGTGGGTTTAAGCTATTTGTGTATGAATCCCGTGTTCATGATGAACAAGCAGAGTTTGAGAGCGCACCGTTTCTCTCACTCCTCCTGCATGCCCTCCTGGTTTCCTACCTCCTCTCTCCTTCGTTTTCTTTCATCCTTCCTTCATTCCTCCCCTTCCATCCTTTCATTTTTCCTTATTTCCTTTAATCCTTTCCTCCCGTTCTTCTCCTCCATCCTTACTGTCTGTCCCTCATTTCCCCTCTCCCTCCGTCCCTCCCTCCTTTCCTCTCTTCCTTCTCTTCGTTCCCTCCCTTCTATTCCATCCCTGTATCTTTCCTTCCTTCCATCCATCATTCCTTCTCCTTCTTCCTTTCCTTGTGTCCATTCTTCTCTTTCTCCCTCATCTCCTCCCTCTCCTTTATATATTTTCCCAGACGTGTTGTATCCAAAGATTGATACGGTAGACAAATGTTTCGCTTTTTTAGATTTCATCCTTTTATTTTCATCTCCTCTGCTATCTCCTTTGAAAGCCTTATGTGCTCGTATACGTTGGGAATTTCCACCGCCGAAAAAATGGCGGAAAAAAACGCAGTTTGAGCTAAAACGTATTTTGAAGAGCCCTTCTTCTGTTGGAATCAATGCGGTCTGGGATGACTTCTTCATGTTCGATCGAAACCGAATCCAAACCGCCTCTTTCCTACTCAATGTTTCACCTCCTTCTCTTTGCAGTCTCCGCACTACTGTGCGAATGTGTCTCTAATCGGTCTTCTGATAGTGTGTATAGATTGGTTCAGCAACGACCGCACCGTCAAATATTTACACCAACACCTTTAGCACCATGAATAATACCGATGTTTAGCGTTACCCGCGGGCCAAAATCATTTCAAAGATGGATTTGAGAGATCTTCGCTACTCTTGTTGTTACAACAACTTTCTTTGTCAGTATGATATTGCAGACAGTGTTAAGATAGGAGTTAACATTGAATAATATGTAATCCAAAGAAATACAAATTTATGAGAATGAGTTATGATCATGAGTTTTGTGGTTTTTCCTTAGCTAAGGTCACTAGCAGCGACCTTAAACTCAAATGCTTGCTTGGCAACAACAGTCCAGAAGCAACCAAATCAGCAATGAGAGAAATCTTGAAGATTTGTCTCATCGCGGAATCGTTGTCCCAGGTGAATCAACGAACAAAAACAAACAAAAAAAGACGTGCACGTTTTATCTGTCTTGCGTACTTCTGGGAATTGTAGTCTTTTTCAAAAAAAAATGTATTAAAAGAAGCCCAACCACTCTGATTTCCTTTGAGATAGTTCCAAAGATTGCCCCTTGATGGAAGCGTAACGCTAAACAAATAACATAGTATAAAACGTTTTCCAACACGATGAAACTCCTGACATTTTAGCTGTTATTTTGAAATGAGAACGCACTTTGTTGATGTACTATCTCTTTCACTTACTTACACACAATACAAACAAACCAACCATAGCACTCTACTTGTTAATTGTTAAAAACAGCGTTGGCGTCTTCTGTGAGCGGACGGAGCAGCTTCATCGAAACAGCGAGAGGAAGATGCCCTGTGTGTACCAGGTGTCTAGTTCCTCTTCCTCAAGTTCCTCTTACTGTCTATTTATTATCAACAAACAATGCCTTACAAGGAACCAACGCACATTGTCTATAATTTCCTCATCGGGGCGGAGGGATGGAATAATGTCAGTGACTTTTATTAATATGTTCTTTCGGGGCGATGATGCAGTCCTCATTGTTAACTGAACGTAAGTTTGAGACGGGAGGAGTCATGAAGTCTTCGTTTTGCTGATCCCTCGTAGGCGCCATCCCTCCTGCTGTCCAGTGAGTTATACAACGTTCATTGTGTGATAGATCTCCGGCTAACTGCTGAGACAGAGCAGGGAACCACCAGCGATATATATTAAATACAGAAGCGATATATCTGGTGTGCGCTAGACAGCCCATCGTTTTTTGATTGATTCACAGTGGTGATTCAAACGATAGACGCAGCGGAATTGCCTTGAACTTGGTTTTAATAATACTGTCATGCTTCTGCAGATAATCTGAGATAAGCTAGGATATGTGTGTCAGTGTGTGTTTCTGTCTGTCTGTCGGTCTGCGTATCTGTCTGTCTGTGTGTGTCGCTGTTCAAAGTCAATCCATGGCTTTTCCTGACTTCTTGCCCTGCAGACTCACACACTTGGGCACACGCGCATGCGCGCACACACACACACACACACACACAGAAACGACTATGTTTCTCTACCCCCCTCAAACCCTCTCTGTCCCTTTGATCGTATAAACTCAGCTTTGCTATATTTATTCCGTGTCCTCAGCATCACACTCTCTCTCTGTTTCTCTCTGTCTCTCTCTGTCTCTCTCTCTCTCTCTGTCTCTCTCTCTCTCTCTCTCGCTCTCACACACACACATGCATACTCACATACATACATACACACTCATATACACACACACAAAACACACAAACAAACACAATTGCTAGATTGCATTTCATGTTCTTCTGATCCAGCCATCCAGGAGCGGGTCGTTGGAAGTGCAGTTTGGGCATTTTCATAAACCACCAACAACCAATCTGCTGCCACTGGTGTGTCATGCGTTTCAACGCTCTGATTGGTCGTAGGTCCGTCCTATTGCCTCCAGAGGCATTCTGGTCTGTGCCCGTCGGTGCCACCCCTTGGAAATCTAAAATTAAGTGAAAATTCAAGACTTCCAAGCGTTTGTTTGCGAATCGGTCCGGAGAAGTTCCGGCTAAGTGAAACCACCCGTTCCTCCAGATTTGAGCCCATCTCCCATCAGACCTTAAGATATTCATCTCAACACCTAAGGATTATCCCTCTCCACCTCTTTTCTTTCCTTGTGCCTTCAGTCCCATTCTTTTCACAATAAAATCCCCCAAACACGCGCGTTGATAACACTTTCCCCTGATATCAAATCTCTCTACCAGGGGAGACGGAGCGAAGCAGATGGTGGGACGGCGCGCCCAAAACAAACCCAAAAAACTCCGTGAACACGATGCCACGCTTCTGAGTCCAAATATAATTCATTCGATTTCTGGGTGTGCTTATGATCGACTTCTGCAGTTTATAGATTTCAGATAGCCGGGATTAGGTTTTCGCTTCGGGGACGCTTTTGTTGAGGGGGGAATTACTTTTCTTTTCGTCTGCAGCGCAGAAGACAATGGGTTGATATATATCAGTAAAGCGACGTGGTGGAACTGTAGGAACTGTTTTTGTTGTTCTGTGGATGAAATCGGGGCACTCTGGACTCAACCAAGAGGGATAACTGAACAGAAGCACCACAGGGGTTTCCCGATTGTCTGTTTGAGAGGAGAGGAGACAGTGAGAGGAGGACAGTGAGAGATAGGGATGGAGAGAGGGAGAGATGGAGGGACTGAAGGAGGGAGAGAGGGAGAGTAAGGGAGAGAGGGAGGGAGGGGAGAGGGAGGGAGGGAGAAGAGAGAGAGAGAGAGAGAGGGAGGGAGAGAGAGAGGGAAGGAGGGAGGGAGAGAGAGAGAGACATGATACATTTAGTATTTAGATAGTGAGGGAGGGAGAGAGGAGGAGAGAGCTAGAGAGAGAGAAAGAGTTAGATAGATAGAGAAATAGAGATGGAAAGGGATATAGATAGATGGATGGATAGAGATAGATAAAGAGATAGAGCTAGAGAGAGAGATGTATAAATATGGATGAATAGAGAATTCAGATAAAGAGAGAGGGAGAGGCAGTGAAAGAAGGAGAGAGTCGTTTGACACAAGCTCGGGAGATGTGTCATTTCATCTCAGCCCCATAATACACTCACTCTCCATAATGGCAGATGTGGTGTCACGAACCCCCACCCCCCCCCCCAAAAAGCACTAGAATTGAAGCATATCCTCAAACCTTGTTCTGCTGTGTAAACTCTTTACAAGCTGAAATCTCGCAAATCGTTTTCTGAAGTGCTGACTGCAGTCAACATTTCGTTTCGGGGACAAAGTGACATCGGCTATAAATTATTTGTGGCATTGTCCCGACTGAGCCGCTGGCCGTGCATGAGGAGGTGTGATGTCATCTGAAGATATGAACATATGATGTATCCTCCCTCGACACGGTATGAGGTCACGGGACGCGGCACATTGACGTGTTTTACAGCGTGTGGTGTCATTTGACCCGGTGTGAGTCCGCGTTCCACTGTGTGATGTTATGTGATGGGGTTTGACGTCATGTGACGTGGTGTGATGTCACGTGACGTGTCAATTATCAATGACCTGATCTGAATTTCTGATGTCCTGTGATGGCATGTTACTTCACTTGGCGGTGTTCGATGTCATGCTACAAGAGCAACTACCACAACGCAAAAATATATCATATATTTATATTTACGTAACAAGACCATAGTTAGATCTAAAGGTCTTTTGTCAGAGCAAGTTCTTAAAGTGTCACTGACATTTCCTCTATTCAACGCTTTCATTTGTTTCACAACTCTGTCATTTCTATGACACACACACAGCTGTCCTAAACCTAACCGTGAACCTAAATACACACACACACACACACACACACACATAGACACTCATACACACACCGATTTCCTAGCCTTAACCCTTAACCTAAATACACACACACACACACACACACACACACACACACACACACACACCCCACACACACACACACACACACACATATGAGGGGCCGCCTGGGACAGAATTCATACTTGGTCTTACACACACTATTATAATCTTGCATATACACCAGTATACTGATACACACACACTATTATACTCCTTTTACATGTATGTATGAGAGTGTATAGTCTTGTATGTGAGAGAGTATAGTAATGTATGTGAGAGAGTATAGTAGTGTATGTGAGAGAGTATAGTAGTGTATGTGAGAGAGAATAGTAGTGTTTGTGAGAGAGTTTAGTAGTGTGTGTGAGAGAGTTTGACTGAAACGGAAGTGAGTTTGATTCCTCAGTTCCTGATTGGCTGACAGAAGAGGCGGTCGCTTCTGGCACTCAAAATACTGCGCTGTCATTTCACTCTTGAATCTCCAGCGATGTTGTTATGCTGCTCAAGTGGCCGCCTGAGTTTGAGAGAGGCTTCCTCTTGTGACCGCCAATTCATTCTCAATCATGGCCGGTCCCTACGTGTTGTGGAAGTACCAGAGACGTCATTAAGGATTCATAATCTCATCCGTTCTATAAAATATTCTAATCTAGAACACTCCGGGAACTCCGGCGTGAGTCCAGGAGCTCTATATCTATCTGTGTAATATAATATATAATATAACGGTCAAAAGCTGTGTGCGCCTCCGGAAGATATCATGAATCTTAACGACTGCGTTGGATTCTCGGACGTCTCTGGTCCTTCCACATCAATCTGAAGTCCAGATTGAACCATGACATGGAGGAGAAAGGGATTGTTGCCGTTTGCGGACTCCCGGAGCTCCTCCGGCGAGGAGGTGCAGAAGGTCCCGCCGGCCCCCGGAGCTGAGCTTCGGTCCCCGCCGGAGGAGCTCCAGGAGTCCGCAAACGTCAACAACGCCCTTTCTCCTCCATGTCGTGGTTCAATTGTAATGACCATGGAAGAGGCAGTGAATGAAGTATTGCTTAGACAGCGATTTATTAGATACCATCGCTAATAAACCGTTGGAACACACACAAGACCGGTAACCACGACAACGCCGGTAACCACAACAAATCCTGCGGAGCCGAATCCCCACGAAAGCTTCCCCTCTAAGGCCCGCCCCCATCTCCCAAACCCTGTGACGCTACAATGTTATATTATAAAGATATCTATATATTATATTATCTTATATTATTTAGATATAGAGCTCCTGGACTGATGCCGGAGTTCCCGGAGGTTTCTAGATTTTAATATTTTATAGAATATTATAAGGTGATATTATGAATCCTAAACGACTTTTTTCTGATGTCTCTGGTACTTCCACAACACGTAGAGAGCAGCAATGGTTGACAATGAATTGCCGGTCACAAGAAGAAGTCTCTTTCAAACTCAGGCGGCCACGCGAACAAGCGACCAAATCATGTTTTGGTGCGAACGCAGAATCATCGCTGGACATTGAAGAGTGAAATGACAGCGCAGTATTTTGAGCGCCAGAAGCTACCGCCTCTTCTGTCAGCCAATCAGGAACTGAGGAATCAAACTCACTACTGTTTCAGACAAACTCTATCACGCACACTACTATACTCTCACACACAATACTATTCTCTCTCACACACACTGCTATATTCTCTTGCATAAACAACTATACATTCTCACATACACTACTATTCTCTCTCACATTCACGACTATACTCTCTCACATACACGACTAAACACTCTCATACATACATGTAAAAGGAGTATAATAGTGTGTGTGTATGAGTATAGTGGTGTATATGCAAGATTATGATAGTGTGTGTAAGACCAAGTATGAATTCTGTCTCAGGCGGCCCCTCATACACACACACACACACACACACACACACACACACACACACACACACACACACACACACACACACACACACACAGCTCTCTTAAACCTAACCCTAAACCTAAATACACACACACATACATAGATACTCATACACACACTGCTCTCCTAGCCTTAACCCTAAACCTTAATACTCACACACAGACAGTCACAGACACACATAGCTCCCATGCTGTCTAAAACTAAATACACACCCATACGCACACATGAACACACACACAGACACACACACACACACACACACATAGCTCTCCTGCTGTCTAGACTTAAATACACACATAAAAACACACAACCCTCCTGTTGGCTAAACTAAATACACACCCACACACACCACACACATAAACAGACACACACACATACACACAGCTGTCTATGTGGAACAGGTGTGTGTGTTGTATGTGTCTTTCTCTGTTTGTGTCTCATTCTCATACATACAAACAAATTGTTTGTCCATGCAGTGGGAAACATTTGAATATGTGTATTATGGTCAATTATTGTGGTCTGTAATAGATTTGCATTTGGAGCTTATGTGAGTTTAGGTTGCTCTTGGTTAGATATCATGAGAAAAGCTTATTTAGTTAGTGTCAGTTACTGATTCACTAGGTCAAAGCTTCCGTACACACACTTACACAAACACATGCATGCACACACACGCACGCACGCACGCACGCACGCACACACAAATGCACACATACACATGCACACACACACACACACACACACACACACATGAGCGCACACACACACAGACATACACACGTAAATACAAACACATATGCTCATTCATAAACACACACACATATTCACTCTCTCTCTCACACACACACACACACACACACACACACACACACACTCAAACACAGATGCCCATGACTGACACACACACATGTGCAAAGAGACAGACACATCCACAACGCAAGGTACACATAAAATACACCCATGCACCCATCATACATATACACAACACCAAAACTATTCCACTTTCCCTGCTTAAGTGCTTCAGTCCTCCTCAGTTCAGCAGAGAACAACAATGGAGAGAGTGATGGAGAGACAGTGACAGAGAACAGTAGAGAGAGAGTGATAGAGAGAAAGTGACAGAATAGTAGAGAGCGACGGAGAGACGGTGACAGAGAGTGGTAGAGAGTGACAGAGAGACGGTGGCAGAATAGTAGAGAGAAAGTGATAGAGTAAAGATGACGGAGAATGGTAGAGAGAGAGAGTGATAGAGAGACTATGACAGAGAATGATAGAGAGAAGTGATACAGAGGCGGTGGCAGAGATTGGTAGAGAGAGAGGGATAGGGGGACACTGCCAGTGCCCGGGAGAGAGAGAATGATAGAGAGAGGGCGACAGGGAATGGGAGCGTGAGAGTGACAAATTGAGTGAGTTAACTCGAATCGTCCGCTGGCAGCCAAAAAAGGATATCTGGCACGTAGATAAACGCAGACTCACACACATATCCTTGAGTGTGTGTCTGTGTGCGTTGCTCTAGGGCACATTGGGGACTGAACACAGAACCTTTGGTCTGAGAGTCAAACAGCCTAGCCACCAGATTATCCCCATTTTTATATTTTTCTCATTTAACTTCATTGGTGCAAACCGAATGTCTAGAGGTTATTTAATGTGTGTTGTTGTATGTCATCTTGTATTAGTTCAGAGAGAGAGAGAGTGATAGAGAGAGAGTGCGAGAGAGAGAGAGAGAGAGAGAGAGTGAGACAGAGAGAGAGAAAGAGAGCGAGAGAGAGAGAGAGAGAGAGAGTGTGTTCATGGAAAGACTGTCACTGTTGTCCTTGCAGCTTGAAGATCAACTACAAGAAACTGCTACAGGGAATATATTTGGTTTGCAAATATTACTGAATACACACGCACACTCCAAACACACACACACTGGGCTTCACACATACATACACACACACTGAGCTACACACACACACACACACACACACACACACAGTTGTTTCCCTTTTGTAATGACGTGCGCCAGCTTGGCACAGATTTAACAAAGTGGTTCTGAAGAGACAACAGGAAAACGTGTTATCTTAAAACACACAATTGATCCAGTAACACATAGAGAATAATATGTGAAGGTGGGAAAGACAGTGTGGGGGGCTGGGGGTTCCAACCCCCAGCCCAAAGGTTGTGGGTCCGGTCCCCCAATGTACGCCGCCTCAACGGTTGGCATCCTTGAGTAAGCTACCCCCTGATAATAACCATAATGTACCTGAATCACTGTTAGTCGCTTTGGATAAAAACAGTTGTCAATCGCCTCTAGATCAAACAATGCAGCTAGCCATTGGGACTTGCCTTTCATGACGCCACATCAAAATGACCGCAACCATTTCGGCCTCACAGGAGTGGCGGTGTAATGTTAGTTATTATGTTGGTAGTTATGTTTTTTTTTGTTGTTTAGTCTTTCATTGTGAAAGGATTTTTCCTTATGGGAAGGCATTGTTTGGTTTGAGTGTGTGTGTGTGTGTGTGTGTGTCTGCCTTTTCTGGGAACACAATTTCAGCCTCAATGCCACTGAAACCTTGACTGTGTCATTGTTCAACTTTATAAAAACCTGTTATGTAACGTTATCTGTGTGTGTTCGTGTGTGTGAGAGTGAGTGTGCGTGTATGTGTCTTTGTTTGTTTTCTGTGTTTGTTTGTGTATGTGTGTGTGTGTGTGTGTCTGTGTGTATCTGAGAGAGACTATTTGTGTGTATTTGTGTGTGTGCGAGTGTGTGTTTTTGAGTGTGTGTGTGTGTGTGTTTTTGTGTGTGTGAATTTGCATTAGAGAGTTCAGGGCAGTTGGGCAGTTCCAAATAGTGATAATGACACCCTAAACCCCTCCTCCCACCACACACACACACACACACACGTGTACACACACACGCACACACACACACACACACACACACAAACACATACACACACACTGGGGAAAAGTACAGGTGTTTCCTCTGAACTTTCTCTCTCTCTCTCTCTCTCTCCCTAACTCTGCCTCTTTGTCTCTCTCTCCAGGAAGTGAGAGACGTCCAGCCATCGCTGCCACAGCGGGGGCTGACCAGTCCCAGCCGGTTTGACCAGAGAGCAGACCTCTCTAACAACAAGATGGCCTCCGTGTCGCCAGAAACCTGTGAGTACCTCACTCCTTCTACTTCCTGTTTTGTTCAGAGCTCGGCTTTTTCAAAAGGGAACTTTTTCTGCCTGTTTTGCTTTTTGTGTTATCTTGTTCTTTCCTCTCCTACTCCCTTAGTTCAATGTTTCTTTTCTCCCTATTTTCCATCGGGAATTCCTTCTTTTGCAGTTTTGTAGCCTCACCTTTTTCCAAAGTCAGTTTTCTTATTTTTTTATTTATTTTTTGTGTTTGCTCAATTCGCATTCTGCAATCGTCTTGTGTTTTTTTTTCCCATTTCCCCACTGGATTTTCCTCTTTTCTCTCCGTTTCCTTCCCCGTTTTTGGATGACCTCTTTTCTAAGTGCCCCCTTCTGGAGCGCTCTGGTCCGTTGTGCGGCAAAGTGTCCCAAAGTAAGGTCATTATCGCAATCAGCCCCTTGGAGGTGCATAATGCTGCCAGATAATGTGCTGCTGCCTCCCTGGCTGCTGAGCCCTCTATGATAAACGTGTGCTGAGCTTACGCCGCGCCGCCAGGGCTAGCCTCCCAAGATCCCTCACTGCCAGATAAGGCTCCCTCACCGACGTGGCAGGTTTTTAATGGAAAGGCGGGGGGAGGAGGGGGGCGGGTGGTTGCCAGATAGTGGGGCTTCCATTACGGCGATAGCGGTGCGCTAACTGCGGCTAACTTTTTGGGTTTGTTCTCCTAGCACTGCTGATAGCGCTGTGCTAGGAGATATGGGGCCGCGGGGCGAGAGACACTATTTTTGTATGAGAGAGAAGTGGAGAGAGAGAGAGAGAGAGAGAGAGAGAGAGAGAATGAGAGAGAGAGATTGGAGAGGAAACACACATTGATACAGTGTCGCTGTGGGAGTTAGTACGCATAAATTAGCGGATTGTTTGGTGTTTCTGTGTGTGTGTGGCTGTGTGTGTATGTGTGTGGGTCTGTGTGTGTGTTTGTGTGTGGGTCTGTGTGTGTGAGTGGGTCTGTGTAGGTGTCTGTGTGTGTGTTTGGGTGACTGTGTGTGGGTCTGTGTGAGAGAGAGATGGGGGGAACGAGAGAAGGAGAGTAGTTCTAGGTAGTCAGGAAGTAAACATTCTTGTAATGCGTGTGTGTCAGAGAGTGTCTGGAGTAATCATTACGTACCAATTCTTGGGTTGTTTGGTGTGTGTGTGTGTGTGTGTGTGTGTGTGTGTAAGACAGAGAGATAGACAGCTAGAGAAGATAGATGGAGTACGGGGGAGGCAGGGAGGGTATTTGTGTGAGAGAGAGAGGGTGCGAAAGTGAGAGGGAGTTGGGCAGAAAGTTAGATGGAGTGTGAGAGATAAAGTGTGAGCAAGATAAAGGAGAGATGGGCGAGACGAGAGGAGTGAAAGAGAGGGAGAGAGGATGTGTTGATAAGAGAGAGAGGAAGGGAAAGGGAAGGGGAGAGGAAGAGAGAGAGGATATGTTGATAAGAACGAGAGAGGTAGGGAGAGGGAAGGGCAGAGAGAGAGAGAGAGAGAGGATGTGTTGATAAGAAAGAGAGAGGTATGGAGAGGGAAGGGGAGAGGAAAGGGGGTAGAGGGAGAGAGAGAGCATTGTGTTGAGGATAGAGAGACTACAGTGATGGATGTGTTGACAGGAAGTAGCCTCAGGGTGGCAAAGCGGAGATTTAAGAAACCAAAGCCTGCAGACACTCTTCTAAATATATACACTCACAGACAAAAACACACACACACACACACACAGACACACATACAGACGCAGACAGACACGCACACATACACACACACACAGACGCACACACACAGACGCGCACACACACATACACACACACACACACACGCACACACATACACACACACAGACGCGCACACACACACAGACAGACGCACAAGAAGACGCACACACACTCACATATACACACACACATACACACACACACACACACACACACAGCAGACACACACATACACACGCACACACATGCACACGCACACACACACACAAACACCTGTATAAATCTCGCCGCCGTCTGTGGTAGTGTCGGGTTGTCAGGCAGGCCAACAAGCGCCCGGCAGGCCAACCATTCTGGAAATGACTCAAAGGCCGTCTCCGTTCTCCCCCCACCCCCCCCCACCCCCCAACACTCCCTCACCAACCCCAGACCCCACCAGCCTCACCTCGACCCCCCACCCCCACCTCCAACCCGCCACCACCTCACTGTTTAAATAAAGCATGGGCTGGTGACTAACCGGGCTTTAAAAAGATTGACAGGCTCACCTTCAAGCGTATCTCAGCCCCTGCGCTCCATTTTAAACAGGAGACCCCGTTTGCTCTGTGGCGTCTCGCAGGGCAAAGAACATGAGACCCGCCGCCTATTGTTAAAGTTATAGTAGGATATATATATAGTAGTATGACGGAGTTAGATATGATTTGGGACATTTGTGGGGTTTTCCATAGGTATATCCAAAGTTATTTAAAGAAAATATGAAAAATGTAAAGAACATAAATACAATTTACATTAAATGTTAGCTTTTTTTTCTATACAGTATGAGGGATGAACCGCTCTGGTCTTTTTAGGATGATACCAATCATCTATTTGTTAGTGTGTGATCAGCCGATACTATAATGTACTATACTATACACCGGTTTTATTTACAGCTAAAGATTGTCCAGAATTTTCAAGTTTCCTCTCTGTAAAACCGGGTTATAAACCCAGTGCTGCCACACACTCTAAGGAAACCTAGTACTATATTATGAAAGATAATCAAGATCATTTCATTATAATACATTCAATTAAATAATTGTAGAATAATTTAGCCTATAGCATTCTATGAACAAAACATAACATAGATGGAACTCTAAGAGATGTATTCCCTGTTTAATTAACAGACTTGAGCAAATGATGATTACAAAGACTTAAAAAGGCTGGCGGCTGCGACAGATGATATAGACTTCTCTCTTCAGTTGCATCCTTTTTCCTATTTTCAAAAGACTCATGAATGTCTTGCTGTTTTAAACCCTGACCAAAATAACTGTTAATCATTTGTAGCATTTACCTTTCGTTCATTATTGTTTGGGATTTATTGAAGGACTTCTGCACACAGGGAAACAAGTTGATGAATGCATTGATGCATTGATACAAATTAACTCAGTCAAAACGACCATTCAGATAGGAATAAACATCAATAACTGGCATGATGAGGGAGTGTTTACAGTTTCACATAGATTAAAGGTGCATTGGGCAGAATTGAGTGACGTCCAGAATGGACTAAGGATTAATGGAAGACAATATTCATAAGAAGGTTTAAATGAGTGTTTAATACCATGAACATAAAGGAATTTTGTGTATTCATTACCTTGGAATGAGCCCTTTATATTTACATAGTGAGCGGGTCCTCTTCCATGGACCCAGGGCCCCAGGAGCAGTGCATACTTCCGCAATCCACCAGTGCTCAGCGGCCAAGCCTGGTATTGCAACTGTTTTAGCGGTCTGTGGACGGGTCCCTTGATTCATGGAGGTCCGGAAGTAGAAATCGCTGTTCACTCCAATACAAGTGGGGAACAGGAATGTGCCTCCGCAAAAAATGTCTGGATATCAATCAAACGCTCAGTATTATCTTTATACCATGTACTAATAAAATGTAAGTTTTCTCTTTTCAAAACGCCTCCTCAAGCGTATAATTAGCCGTTGTTTGCAGGAGAAGGAGGGGTGGGCAGCTGAAAGGAGCCGTAGTGAAACAAATGTCGTTCCGGCCCGGCATCCGAGAGGGCTCAGTGCACGTCTCCGTTAACTTCTCGTGTTAGTCTCGAGTGGTAATTAACCCCCGTCCTTTCTTTAATAGGTCCATGGCTCAGACCTCTCCCTTATCATACTATAATGCTAACAATGCTAGAAAACAAGAGTATTTCTGCATCTGGCACGTCATGCACTAGGGCGTGGCTTGAAACCTCCTTGATGCGGAAGCAAATCTCTCCTTTATGTTGCCCTGCGCCATTGAGCAGTTTTCATAGGAATGACTGGGCGGCCATGTTTTAGTCCGCTGTCCTTTCTTTAATAGTTCTATGATGGAGCCCGACATCTTGCACTGCCATGTTTCTACAGTAGCCCCAAATGGGCAAATGGCTTTGCAGAATTACAGACTAAATAACTAAATACTTATGTAACTTCATCTTAATAATAAATTAAAATCTATTAAGGAACCTCATGACTTGACACTTGGCTACTCGATGCTGTCACAGACGATCAAATCATTTTGGAACATCTACTGGCATCTTGCAGGCCACCATAGCTTCTCCTATGTTGTTTGACACGGAAGGGTGAGGCGAGGGTATTCAGTTTAAGGCAAGGGTATAGGCTGCCTATGCCAGATCTTCAAAATAAAAGTGGAACTGTAATAAATACATACAGTATGATGGATGACTCTTTGTTCACTCTTTGGGAGTCCAGCTACAGCAGCCAGCGCTTTAGTAAAGTCTAACTTTTAAGAAAGCATTGTTTTGTTTTCACATTGTAGGAAATACGTTGAAATGTAAGTGCTGTGGTTGTTATAATTTGCTGCATAGCGCTTTAGTTATGCCACTTCAGTTATGAACAATTATTTTTGAAATCGCTGTCTCTCATTTTCTATTAAAGTGGCGGATTCGCCAGTAAGTTTAACATATAGCAAAAGTAATTATCTGGGGCCAGCTTTGTCCTCTGAGGTTATAAATACTCTTATAGTTTGAACTAAAATGGGGATGTGTGAATAATGACAAGGGAAGTACTACTCTCTATTGAACATCCAAACCGGGAGACTGAAGCCCATATCCTCAAAAGAAGTGATCGGCAATTGAGAGGGTGCTCCAGAAAAAGAAGGCTTCCAGGCTCCTCGATTCACCCAGCCGCCAGCCCAGAATGGAGGGCCAAACCTGGGCAGAGGGAGGAGAAGACAGGGGGAACGGTGTTGGAGGCCAGCTCCAGCACTGTGCGCCAGGCCTCAATGGGACCCCTGGCGTCCAATGACAGCTGGTTATTGCATCCTTTAACCAAAATCAATGAACTGGGCTGCATGTCAATGGTCAAGTGTAGCCTACCTTTATTGAATGTCAGGGCCTTTTAAAAAGGAATTATGTTAACTGGAGCCTGAATTATCTCAGTGACTGACATAATGACGGCGTGTCTTGTCGCCAATTCGTCATGTGTGCAATATTATGTTTTTTGCTCTTTGTTTTTGGCACATTTTAAAGTCGACCGGCCGGTCACAGACTCCATTTCAGTGGTAGACATTAAATAAACATTTCCTAAGGGGCTCAGTGGCATTGTTTACCAGCGACGAAAGGTCAGCCGTTCAGGCAATAAACCCTGAGTTTGCGGGTCAACCCCTCTCATCTTGTGAGGTCGTTAATCGACCCTTTATGTTTGAGAATTCCCCCGGGGATGAATAAACTACAGCTACAGTCAAGGCTACGAGTCATTACAGGGACAAAAGCTATTGAATGTCGATTGGTAATCGTTAAAAACAACCCAAAAGTATTGAGAGGCGGTTAAGCTAGGGTTAATAACATTGAATAATGTCTATTTTCTCTGCAGGTGTCAATTCAATCGTCAATTCCCTAAATAAATGAGGGACTTGTTAAAGCGAAGTGGATTCCGCCTGCTCCTTTTAATTAACTTTTTATACTTTTAGTTTACTTTTCCCCTCCAACCTCCACAAAATAAAGTTTTCCCCACAGCGTGGAACATGACTATTTGTCTCCCGCTTCAGTGCAATGGAACTCCAATTGCGGCATAGGCATTTATACCGTATCACTGGGGCTTTCTCTCGCTTTAATCTGACGGTGAAATCTGGAGACAAATTACACGCACCCACCACAAACCCTTTAATTTCCTGAACCGTTATATCTGGTTCAAGCTCTCTGTTCCGTTCCAGAATGCTCTCCGGCCATACCACCCACCCACCCACCTCCACCTCAACCTCCGTCCGTCCCCCGTCCAATCCCCTGGCCTGGTCGTTGTGTATTCCACCACGGTTTGCAGTGGGTTTGCCTTCTCACATACGGAACAGGAAATCCATGGGCAATTTCGACACAGGATTATCAGCCCTGGTGCAGCCTCTTCCCCCGAAGCTTGATGAAAAAAAAACACTGGCCCTTTCCACCCGGGCCCCACACCACCGCCAACACCCCGGACCGAGAAGCCTGGGAGGGCACATAAATCAACACCATGTGGGGTGGTGGTGCTGGTGTTTGGTAGTGGTGGTGCTGGTGCTGGTGGTCGAATTGGAAACCATCCAAAAACAAATGTTGTAAGAGGAAGTGGACCCCCAGTAGTGAAGTATACAAGTAGCAAAGGGATTAGAGTAAGGATTTGGATGGTGTAGCGGTTGAGGTGTTGAAATCAGTTGAAAAGTTTTGGGTTCGAGAACAACAAATATATGTGGTCTAACCTTTGGGCATTCTTCATCAAGGCCCCCCTTAGCTGCTCAGAAATAACACCCACAAATTCAAAGAATACTTTGCCTACAAGCCATGGGTCTTGTACATTTTTTTTCATTGTTATGAACTATCATTATCAAGTCTCTTGAATTATATTCACCAATTGAACAAACTAATTTTTACTCATTTTTTGCAGTCACTCGTTACTTCCTGTCAAGCGTACCAAACTATTTTCCTGCTACATTGTGTCACTGAGTCCACCCAGGTTTCGTACTGTCACACAGTCAACAAACCTCACACAACCTGCCATCTATTTGTCTATCTCCACACCCATCCGTCTATCCGTCTATCTCCCCATCAATCCATCCGTCTATCTGCCTCCATGTCCCAGTAGACGTGGAATCGTGTCACATGACAGGCTGGGCTCCGAACCGCCAGGGAGTGTCGGGAATTGACACTCCCCCGACAGACAAAGAAATGAAAGTGAAAGCAAAGAATGAATTCCGAATGCAACCACAGCAGCAGCAACCTGTCCTTTGGGGACCACCCAGCTGTACACCCTGACATACTGTGGGTCAAATCAGAGAGAAAAGGCCAGAGGAAGTGAACCAGAGATGTGTGTTCTCCCTGGCAGAGACTCCAGCTGATGGTTCAGTTCACACAGAGAGAGAGAGAGAGAGAGAGAGAGAGAGAGAGCGAGAGAGAGAGAGAGAGAGAGAGAACGAGAGAGAGAGAGAGAGAGAGGGAGAGAGCGAGAGAGAGAGAGGGGGGGGAGAGAGAGAGAGATTCAGTGGTTCATCCCACAGCAATGTTATCCTGGAATACATGAATATTGTTGAGACGTTCAGATGATCTCCAGCCCTTGGTTTCTTTTCTTTTTTTCTTTTTGAAGGAATGGTTTGGGATATTCGGCTGTGATTCCAAGGGAGAGGCCCATGTGTGTATCGTTTCTTCCTACAAAAATAACCATTTATTTTGTTTGGTTTGTTTGCTATTGTTTATGTGTTTGCCCAAATGCAGTTCTACCTGATCAAATATTGTTTGTTTCATATATTCAACGTGTCAGACTTAAATCCTTCTCGGAACATCCTTTATCAAATAATACTTTCTCACTGGTACTTCCAATCAGATCTGCTTACATATATGGGATATTAATACCAACTGTCACATAATTTATCATCCAGACAGGACTTGGGCAGAAACCATACCGGATTCCTAACTAGCTTAGGTTTACGGAGCTCTTTTACAGGTAAGGTTTATGAGGACAGGGGAAAGTCCACTAACACCCCTAATACTATTCCTGATCAGCCCCAATTTGGTCATTAAAATGTAAGTGAACCAACTGTTTCAGCTCAATGTCGAATACTATGAGATTTAAAACAATGTGTTTTGGTGCTTTGAGTTCTAGGAGGCAGTGGGGCGTGTTATCCCCATGGTTACGACCCATCGCAACTTTTAAGCACAGTCGTTGTGTTTTGGTGTTATAATGAGAGCTGTTGTATCTGAAATGATTTACACACCGTGACCTGGTCGGAGCAGAGTAGAACGTTCACTACATTTTTGACGAAGACTGGCAGAAAACGCAGGATTGTATTCCTGTGTTCTCCAAATTAAAGTCTTATTTTAGTTATGGAGACAAAATGGCCTAGATAACTATGTTGAACATCATAAAGATATTTAACTACGTTTAAAACAATAAAATAGTATTTTGGGTTCACCGTTTCTTTAAAGGGGGACCAGCACACTCTGCTGTTTTGTAGGTTGATACATTACTGCCTCATACACATTTTGTAAAGAAGTCACTATGTGCAAAAGAATTGGAGAGAAAATGAAATGATGTTGTTTTTTTCAAATCGGAACAATAGAGAATGCAAACCGCTTTTTATATTTGTCTAATAGCAGTACTCTGTGACATTAGAGAATAGTGAGCGTTGCGTTCTCCGTATGCGGTTTGAATATAGCAGTACATATAATATAATTGCTATGTAGAAATCACGAGTAAGGCGCCCTGCTGTTGGTCTCAAAGCCTGGGTAAATCCAAGAACTGGTTCTTTTAAATAGGCCATCACGACCATCAGCAGCCTTCTAAAGTAAAGCAGCCTCAATCATTAAACACTATCCTCAATTATTTAACCACATGGCTGCAAATTAGCGACATGCGCTACTGTGAAATGTGTTTGGCTAATGTGAACGCAGCTTCAAGTGTTTCATACAATCCCCCATATCCTCCGCAAATCAAACAAGTAGAAGTTTTCCTGTCTGTGCCATCCACACACACGCACACACACAAACACACACAAACTCACACTCAAAGACACACAGACACTATCATAAACAAATACATTCACACACAATCTCACACTCACGCTCACACACAGACACACACACAATCTCACACAGTCACACACACACACACACTCACAGAATGTATCTCACACTCACGCTCACACACACACACACACACAATCTCACACAGTCACACACACACACACACTCACAGAATGTATCTCACACTCACGCTCACACACACACACACACACACTCTGTCTCACACTCACTATCTCACATTCACACTCACAAAATGGTGAATTACCTAGCGTAGTATGCAGCAAGTCCTACAGAAGACAGAGCGGGGCCATTAGCCAGCAGATCTGCTGCCTCCAAACGCAAAACTAGCAAATCAGCGTTAGCCGCAAAAACGCCTTTCGGTCTATCGATCGGATATGTAAAAGAAAAGGTTACCGTTCAATTTAAAGTCTCACTCAAATTGGATGATTCAATTTTCAAGCAGTTTTCGCAGCCTGACACTTCCGAGCTATTTTAAATCGTAGTTGCTTGGGGATGAGCGATGACGACCGCTACAACGCTAACAATCCAATAAACCGCACCCGACACTTCCCTCGCTAAGTCATCGATTGCGCCATACGCATGAGGACAGGTCTATAAGACCGGCATGACGGAAGGTTAAGGACATGTTGGGTGCCTCTTCTAAAAAAAGACCCAAAACCCCATCCCGTTAACCCTACTCACCCCACTGCCCCCCCCCCCCCCCCCTAACCTCAACCACCCAAATCCAGGCAGGGGACGGGGACGGTGGTGGTGGAGGATTGGGGGGGGGGGGCGGGGGTCTAAAATAAAATCAGCTGTCATCGGACGCCAGGGCCCCATTGAGTCGTGGCGCACATAGCTGGAGCTGGCCTCCAACGCTCTACCCCCTGTCTTCTCCTTCCTCTACCCAGGTTTGGGTGTCCGTTCTGGGCCGGTGGCTGGGTTGAACCGAGTTGGCTGATCGCCTTCCGTTTTTCTGGAGCCCCCCCCTTCTCAACTGTCGATCACTTTGGGATTTATATTATACTTTTTGGTACTTTTTTTTTCGGCTGAGTTTTTGGTTGAAGCGACACATAAAAGGAAGCCACTTCAGTACAGTTCAGTAAGGTGAGCGTCGATAGAGTGAGCTGCGTGTTTGATGAGTTGAGTTTGTTTGCTACGATCCAAAGGGGGCATTCTGTTGTGGCACTACAATTAGAGTGTTCCCAGTGACTGGCATGGAATGCTTTCTGAGGGGCTGGGTTACTTGTGTGTGTGTGCCTTTTGTGTGGTGTTTGCTTTGAAAACTGTTGTTACCCTCCATCAGGGGTGACCCAGATGAGAGAAAACAAGGGCAGGGAAGGCAAAATAAGTTGACAGGGTAGTACGTCTACGTCAAGTGTGTTGGGTTCTGTGTCGGCGGGTTCTGTGTTCGAGGCCAGGAAGTAGTCTCCTTCTGAGAAGCCTTCACCCCCCTACTGGCTCCGTAATGCCCTGTAGCTGTGCCTGCTGCAATGCAGTCTCTTCGGATGTGAGTGTCTTCACTTATTACCGCGAGACAGTAACACATAGCTATATATTATGGAGGCCCACTTAATTCTGTCGAAACCTTTATGCATGTTAATTCAGAAGAAAAAAACCTGATCTGGCTTGTTCTTAGCCGGTTCCATTCGGCTGCTGTTCTGTTTGAATGAGTCATCAAACATGAATGGAGATAGGGGGGTGGTGGTCTCTCTCTCTCTCTCTCTCTCTCTCTCTCTCTCTCTCTCTCTCTCTCTCTCTCTCTCTCTCTCTCTCTCTCTCTCTCTCTCTCCCCAAGACCAGACAAGCCCAGGGGCCAGCTGCACACAACTGAAATATTCTGAAGAAAAGAAGCGATAAAAAAAATAAAAGGAGCGAAAAAAGAGAGAAAACGTGGCAAATCAAAGACAAAGTGCTTTGCTTAGCGCCACGGAGAAGCGCTGCGGGGCAATACAGGCGGGCGGTGGTAAAAAAAGAAGTTCTTTTGATGGATTTGACAGCTCAATTATTGCGCGCCTGTTTTGCCTGAGTCACTTAGGAACAAATTGCCCTGCGTGGCTGACATATCAATTAGCGTTTCTCTTTGCTCCAGCTCTCTGCGGTACACCTTGAGCCCACCCAGATCCCTTCTTCGTGTTTTTTTTTTTTTCCCGCCTTGGAGTGTAGCAAAGCCGGACGGTTTCATTGTAGACGGTTTTATTTTTTAACGCACGTTTCGGAGGAGTTCATGAAAGTCGTGCGTGTTCCCAGACCAACCTGTGGACGTCTTTTATTTCTCAGACAACACTTGTTGTTTCTCTCTCTCTCTCTCTCTCTCTCTCTCTCTCTCTCTCTCTCTCTCTCTCTCTCTCTGTCTCTCTCTCTCTCTCTCTCTCTCTCACCCTTTCTGTTTCTAAACCCCTGTCCCTGTCTCTCTTCCCAACCTTGAACCCCTGCCTGTCACTTCCACTTCCACACGTATTTAATTAGCCTCCCCTCCCCCCTCACTCCCCTTTCTGTGATCATTTATGCACCACCAGTGCCAAGCCGATAGTGACAGCTGGGTCATTGCCCCCCTGCTTTTCTCCTTTCTTTTCTCGGCTCAATATAACCACTGGAGAGTGCACTGCCCCTCGATTGACTTTTCCCGGTACCAGCCCTCCCCCCCCCCACTGCTAGCGCCAGCTGAAGCTCTTCACCATTGTGCCGGTGGTGGTGGTTTCCTGCCATGCTAATACCCTCACCCCCCCCCCCCCCCCCCCCCCCCCCCCCCCCCCCCCCCCCCCCCGATGTCTGGAGGAGGTCTTCCTCCTCTGCGCCAATTGGGTTGTTTCCTCCCCACCGCTGGAGCTAGCTCGCCCCCTTGGCATTGTGCTGGTGGCTGTTGGCTGGGTACCATTCCACTCAGTTAACCCCCCTCAAAGCAGCCAGCAAATCACCCAATGAGCCATTAATCGTTGTGTGTCTGGAGCGGGAACAAACATGCCCCCTCCCTCTGAGAATTTCCTCCTTTATGTTTTGTGTACACCCCCTCCTGTCCATAAATGAAACTAAAACCTACAATGATGGGGACCTGGGAAGACTCAGCCGGCCGGGACCACGAGTTAACCCTGGAAATAATAGGTCATTGAGTTTTCTTCTTCTTCTTCTTCTTCTTCTTCTTCTTCTTCTTCTTCTTCTTCTTCTTCTTCTTCTTCTTCTTCTTCTTCTTCTTCTTCTTCTTCTTCTCTCTTTCTCTCTGCCGGTCATAAAGCCCGGGCGTTGTAAACAGGGACTAATGGTCTCATTAGGGCAGGAGGGAGGAATAGGCAGCAGGCCATCACGGGTAAAAGCCAATTACAATGCAAATGAAACATCAGTTGTTGCCAAGGCTAATTAAGAGCTGGTTAGTGGTCAGGAGAGTGTGGGTGTGTGTGAGTGTGTCATTTTGTGTGTGTGTGTGTGTGTGTGTGTGTGTGGGTGTGTGCGCTTGAGAAATGTGTCTGATGGAGGAGGCGAAGGCGAGATGTGTGGCGGAGGTAGAATTTAGAAAAAGGGTTGGTCTCCAATTAACAGTCCTTGAGTCTGACCTGATTTTCTCCCTCCTCGCTCACTCATCATCATTCGTCATTCTCTCCATCTGTCTCCACACAGTTTTTCTAGAGTCACACACCCTCCCCATGGCGTCCATCTGACCCCCTAAACAAAGGCACACACACAAACACAGACACACACACACACACACAACCCCTGCTGTAACAGTGCAACATGACTCCCCGAGACAGAGGCATCGGACAAAAACACTTTGTACGCCTTTTTTGTATATTTTTTGCTTGCTTGCCGGTCGCTATGACCTCATCCCCGGCGCTACGCTTAGCTTAGCATGCGGTATGCCGCCTAAAAAAAAAAAAAGCCCCGAGATATTCTGTGTGTCGTCTATCTGCTTCAATGACAGCCGAAGAGCCCCCCACGTCCCCCGAATACAGCTAGGACACGAATACTTCTTCTCCAGTGATGAATGTCGCGGATTTATTTTGTTCCGTTTTTGTATCCCTGTAGGGCCTTGAGAGTAAGGTTACAGTCAGACCTCCGGTATTGGGTGGCCGCAACGTATTTATAGAGCAACGGCGGGGCCGAAAAAACCCTGGTTTATTTTCAGTGTTTGCTGTCTCAGAAACGACTGTCTCTCTCCCTCTGTCCCTGTGTCTCTCTGCCTCCTTATTGGCCGGCCGAACATTCCGAACGTAGCAGGGTTCTAAAATAGCAGCACGGTTGCATGGATGCAGCGTCATTAAGTCACAGGTTTAAATGTGATTCGTTGAAGGAGTGATGACTCTTAAATTAGTGAATAATGTCGACCTCAGTGTGTTTTGTGCCAGTCAATTTGGGAAGGTAACTGGACCCCAATGTCTTTGTTCTGGTTAACCTGGATTTATATATCTAGAAACGTAATACCATTCATTCCTTTTGGGCAAATGTCCATCTTCTTTTATAAAACGTTTCTAATAAGACACGTCTATTCAACGTCCTCTTCAATACATTTTGAACCCATTTTTTTGGGATAATGAATACATGTTTTCACCTTAATTCCTCTGCATGGCAAAAATAATTCATAAACATATTTAATATAAAAAGAAAAAGTTATAGTTAATCAAGTCTGGTTGGATTAAGCCCTTTGCAGTGATTCAATTATTATAATAAAATGTAGCTATTTTATAATGAACCAGCCATTGAAAAGAAACGATTATAACTGGACTGCAGTGGCAACACTAATAGAAAAGCCTCTAGAATATTCTCAGAATGAGATGAGACGCTCTGGGAGTAGCCGGTATATTCATAGACTTTCTGTCACGGGGCTGACAGGCTAAGCTAACATCCTAGCTCACTCTGCACAGCGGGAGGTTAAAGTAGTTACACGCTACACTGAGAACAGTATCCTGCTACTGCTAACCCTTTCCCAGTGATGGGCAAGCTACATGGAACCGGTAGCAAGTTAAGCCACCGGTAAGTCTACATTCAACAAAGCTTCACTACGCTGGAGCTAGCCCCCAGGGAAATGTAGCACACTAAGCTAAATCAACCCTACATAGAGGCTATTCATATATATATATATATATATATATATATATATATATATATTTTGTTACCAATAAAAATACATTGAACCAACTGATTGGCAGCCAAAACATTTTGATTCATGTTGTTTAGTAAACAATAAGCTGTTCTCTCTGCTCTCAATGCTCTAAAACCAATTTCAAACCAATTCCGAAACAAGCATCTGTATTCCCCTGCAGCCGACAAGTCACAGGATTGGTGTGGGTGATGTGTAAAGTGCTTCTGTCGGCTAAGATGCTTGGGTAGATGTAGCTTGTGTGGACGCTAGCACACTTCATCAATAAAATAGTAACTGAAAAGCCTTTAGATTCAGAATACAGAGACGCTTCCGCCACGCTACTGACAAATGTAGTTCAACTGGTAATGATGCTACTTGTAGCAATACTCCCACCATGCTGCTTACAAAATAGTTAAACTGGTAATGCTGCTACTTGTAGCAATGCTACAAGTATGCTACTGAGACATGTATTTCAACTGGACACGCCTCTTCTTGTAGCGACCCTAACACAATGCTACTGACTAATGTAGTATAACTGGTAACGGTGCTACTTGTAGCTACGCTAACACCAGGCTACTGACAAATGTAGTTCAACCGCAAACACCGTTACTTGTAGCAATGCTACAGCCCAACACTGCCCTTTCCATGCTTTGTACATTCAACTTTAAAGGATCTTTTTTTAACCGAAGGAGGAGGAGAAAAATATACAAACATTTCAAGCATGATATCCATCAAAGCACCGACAGCTAACGAGGACATTATTTTATTAGACCGTTTGTGCATAGCTGCATACCGCCATGTATATTTAAAATAACCCTGATATGTAAGCTGCGTGTGCTACACACACACACACACACACACACACACACAGAGACACAGACAATCACCAACCAACAGCGGGAATGGAAGCCAGAAGCAGGAGTCAGGAGGTTACGGGTTTGTGAATATAATGAGGGAAGATGGCGACCGTGTGCTGGGCCGCGAGGGGCTTTCATCCCACCAGCTATTTGTTAGCGCGGAGGAACGTGCGCGCCGGTGGCTGAAAGGTGGCGGAGTGGGAGGACGAGGCCGATCACGAACACTGCGTCTCCCTCAGTAGCTTAATGACGCTTTGAAGAACGGGGGGAGTCAAAAAGTACTGGGAAAATCAATGTCCTCGTCTAACTTGCCGTCCGCCGGGAGGCCCTGACGAATGGGGGGAGGAGAGGGACGGGATTTGTTTGATTGGGCGGAAGCGTTGCGTGGCTTTGCTCCCCGTCGACCTAATGGATTCCGTTTTGTCTGTCTGTCTGCGGGTCTGTTTCTATCTGTCCCTCTCCCTCTCTCTCTGTCTCTCTCTCTCTCTCTCTTCATCTCTGTATCTCTCTCTCTCTCTTTTTCTATAAATTATTCTATCTTTGTCTCTCTCTCTCTCTCTCTCTCTCTCTCTCTCTCTCTCTTTATCTATATATCAATTTCGCTATCCAGCTATACATATCTCTCTCTAGCTTTGTCTCTTTATCTATCTCTATCCATCCGTCCATCCATCTATTGCTCTTTCTATGTCTCTATCTATCCATATCTATCTTTCTCCCTCTCTTGATCTCTCTCCCCCCCCCCCCCCCCCTCTCTCTCTCTCTCTCTCTCTCTCTCAGTCTCTTCCTCTCTCCATCTTCCTCTCTAAATGCATGTATCATGTCTCTGCCTCTCTCTCCCTCGGCCACTGTCTCTCTCCCTCTCTCTCCCTCGGCCACTGTCTCTCTCCCTCTCTCTCCCTCGGCCACTGTCTCTCTCCCGCTCTCTACCGAGGCAAGCCTCCGACCGCAGGGTGACTGTAGAGTTTCATGTCAGATCTGTATCTCTATTTGTTTCACTCAAGGCCTTTGAAAAAAAAAACGACACATCAGATATTTTCCCCCTCCTTCAGCGGCATTGTGTAAACCGCCCATGCGTAAAATTGTACCATCGTCATGCAATTATGTTTCGTTGTCGCTTTGAGGAGTACAAGAAATATCTATTATCCCCAAAACAATTTTAACGTCTCAGTGGGTGTGGAGAGGCTGTCTTTGATGCGATTGGCTGAAATGGTCACCAGGGTGACCGGTGATCTGAATGCAAAGCAGTGAGCAGTCGACTTCCTACAACACCACTTAATGAAACAACACTACAACCCCCCCCAGACCTATTTACCGCTACACTTCACAAAGTTGTGTCTTTTGTGTGTATGTGTGTGTCTACTGAATACATGTGTTTGTGCATGTGAACCTGTGCTCATGGGTCTTTATATATTTGTGTGTATGAGCGTGCGTGTGTACCTGTGTGTGTGTTTGTTTTTGTGAACTTATATCTTTGTATCAATTGTCTACTGTTAAAAGTTTTTTTTTTCTCTTTGTGTCTGTGTGTGTGTGTTTGTGTACGTGCATGTGTACTCATATGTGCACTTGTTTACATGGATGTGTGTGTGTGTGCGAACATATATGTGTATCATCTGCCCACTGTTAAATTTATTTCTGTTTTTGTGTGTGTGTGTGTGTGTGTGCGTGTGCGTGTGTGCGTGTGTGTGTGTGTGCACAGCTGCAGGCAGCGTGTCAGCGGGTCTGAAGAACGGGTCGGGACCCCACCGCTCAGACCCCCAGGACCCCCAGGACCCCGACGGGGAGCCTCTGTCTGTGAAGGAGCGCCTGGCCATGTATCAAGCGGCGCTCAAGAAGGAGACCGGCGCCGCCACTTCCTGTGTGGCGGTAAGACGATAGTGGGGGGGGGGGGGGGGGGCGGGAAACCTGATACTAGTGCGGACGTTTCCGGAACACAGATACAGACAGATAGATGGTTAAGTAGACAGACAGACAGACAGACAGACATACAGATAGACAGCCAGGCAGCCAAACAGACAAACAGAAAGATATTTATGCAGACTGATACACAGACAGACGGATAGATGGTTAAGTAGTCACACAGTCAGACAGACAGACAGTCAGACAGATGTTAATCGCAGACTTATATCCAGACAGACAGATACACAAGCAGGCAGCCAAACACACAGACAGAAAGATATTTATGTAGAATGATATACAGACAGATAGGTGTACAGACTGACAGACAGACATAGGGCCCTATCTTGCATCCAGCGCAATTTACTTTCCACACTGACACATGTGTCGTTGCTAGTTTGCAACTGGCGCAGAGCTTTCTTTTCCCTCCACCGCCACGCGTCGGTATCTTGCGCCCCAAGGGGCGGTTCGGCGAAAGGAGGAGGCGTGTTCTGGCGCAAACGTTCCCTGGTGGTATTTTGCAGTTTTAGAAACAATTCCGCCACAAACCAGGAAATACGTGGTTTAAAGTCAGTGGCGCGTTTTTCAGATGCTATTTTAGGGGCGCATGCATAATGTTGCTTGTGCACCTCACGCCTAACCTTTGTGTCTCTCATCTACCTAGCCACACATTATTGGTAAATTATTTGGGAAAGAACAGTTGATACAGCGGTTATAAGTTGTACTTTTAAATCAATGCATATGCAAACACTGTACAGCAAACATATATTTTCTTGACACAGACATCGTGCACAAGCCCATCACTTTTAGGATTGATGAGTATTTGATCGTGAGAAAACATTGTTTTACCGCGAGTGAGTGTTAAAAAGATTGAATGAATGCAGGCGCGCGTGTGTGTATGTGTAAAATGATTAATGAATGCGGGCGCGCTTGTGTGCGTCCATCCATACGTTAAACACGTAACGCATAATACAGTCCATGGCAATGTATAATAACGGGGGGACACATGCATATTAGGAACACAAATCGATAATGATAATGCATACAATACTGGTAAGAAACAATGTTTATAATGTATTGCGTATATCATTAAATAGAACCACAGTTACCGCATATCATATGTGTGTTAAGTCTTCTTTGCCGAAATTTATTTGAGGATTTCTGAAGTTGTGGAAGAAAACGCTATTCGATGTGTGAATTAGGCCATATTATTTGGCCACAAACTGAGCCATTTGAAGTTTGAAATTCATGTGGTCATGCATCTGTCTCATTGGAGACTGCGCGCTGTCAAAATATCAACTCGTCCGATTCAAATGCGCTCATGGCTCTTAAAGGGGATGGGAGATGGCACTCTCATTAGTTTATTGGACGTTACGCCCAAACCACACCTACAGGTAATTAGGCTACTTCAGACCAACCCTTTTTAGATTTGCGCCGGGCGCAAGAGTTATTTATCTGCCAGTAAAATAGCAACATTATACAGACTGATAGGTAGACAGCCTGCTAGAAGACAGATGGATAGATAAACAGACACATAGGTTGACAGACATACCGACACACCGGTAGTCAAAGGGATACATCAGAAATATCAGAAGCCTGTGGGAACCGAGGTGTGCTGTAGCTGTTTGTTATCTGGAAGTACATTTGGCGTATTCATATTTCATGAGTTAAAGTGTCCTCTGCAGGCTTCTGTAGTCTTTGATGAGTCATCAACCCCGCCCTCAGACAAACTGGTGTATTGCATAGTGCAGCTGTGTGTGTGTGTGTGTGTGTGTGTGTGTGTGTGTGTGTGTGTGTGTGTGTGTGTGTGTGTGTGTGTGTATGTGTGTGCCACTACCAGTTTACATCAGGCCTTGAACTTTGAGCTTGTGGGATCAAATGGGGGGGGGGGGTCCAAATGCTAGACAGTGCTAGTCTCTCTCTCTCTCTCTCTCTCTCTCTCTCTCTCTCTCTCTCTCACTCACCTCGGACAGCTGTTGTTGTTGTTGTCAGTGGACACGAGAGACACCCGGGCCCTGTTTCAAGTAGCAGGTTCAGATGTGTTTAAGTTTAAACCAGAACCCTGGACCCTGCACTACGTCTCCATGAAAAGGCCCTGTGAGACCTGTTAAAGCCAGCTAGGTACCTCAGACAGTGTTTTGTAACAGAATATTATCCAATTGTTTTGATGAAAGGTGAAGCTGTTTCCAGAACAGCCTACTGTATTGACATACTTTGACCATGCATCAATATACATTGCAAAAGAATGATGATAAAGTTTATTAGTCCCGTCTCACTCAAAAGGCACTATGGTTATATAGCACATAGCGCTATGGCTACAGTACGGCTAGTGCAGCTAGGCTACGATACAGATAGGGCCACAGTCAGGTGTTATGATCAACACAATCTGTTCATTCTTCTAATTGGTCAATTTCTAAATGGTGTAACCAATTGGCTGTCTGAACCATTTATTACTAGACTAAAAGTATGTTTCTATTTTTTGATTAAACAGACCGCAAGTGATGTAAGTGAATAAAGAACATCCTGCCATGCATGTGTGTGTGTGTGTGTGTGCGTGTGTGTGTGTGTGTGTGTTTGTGTATGCGGACGTGTGAGTGTGGGTGTGTGCGTGCAGGTGTGTGTCTGTGTGTGTGTGTGTATGTGTGTGTGTGTGTGTGTGTGTGTGTGTGTGAATCTGTGTGAATCTATGTTTGTGCGCGTGCATGTGTGCATGTGTGCATTGAGTTGACCAGATGACAGAAATAACCGTTCCTCCTACTTAACTGTTGCTATCATGCTATATATAGCACGTGGTGTGTTGGTGTTCACATGCTCCCCTGACTCCTGACAGCCTCTAGAGGACAGAGTTGGAACTCCCCCTCAGCAAAACGTTCATGTTAGCGATAGAACAAATGATAGAGGGAGAGCGAGAGAGAGAGAGAGAGAGAGAGAGAGGTATTGACCAACTTATATTTGATGTTCATTATACACAAATTGTCGATGTTGTTCATTTTATCATTTAATCATTTATGTATTTGTAATTAGTTGTTGTTTTATTAGGATTGTCAAATGCTTTGCCAATCGTGTTACTGGCATCATTCATGCCAATAAATCAATTGTAATTAGAGAAAGGGGAGAAAAAGAATTAATCATCAGAGTAAAACACCAAACAGGAGACAAAGTGTGAAATGTGTAAAGCCAAAATGTCTTAAATGATCTTCAACAAAGCCATCTATTCCATTTTTGTCAGTGTTAAGACAATAATACCATCATTAACAAAACACAGGAGTAAAATATAAATCCTTAACCAGTTTCTGCCAAACCGTCTTGGCAGGCAACGTCCCACTCTGTTTCGAACACAAGTGCTTTTTAGCATACTCTTCGATGTCAAGACGAGGGGACACTGGTGGCGAGGAGTGTGTGTACAGGGAGAGCTCTGTCTGGCCAGCGGTTGATGTTCATGTTCCCGTCCGAGAGAGGGTTATGCTGCCCAGACACTCGTTTCTACACTAGTATAACGCCATGGTGTTAAAGTGTGACACTGTGTTTGAGTACGAAGGCGCTAAAATGTATCACAAAGTTGCCGTCGCCGTAACCATGGGGATACGAGTCGCCCCCTCTTCCTTCCTAGAACTCTTAGCCAAAGAGATTTTATTTATTCTTATCTCATAGTGTTTGAATGCGAGCTGAAACAAGGAGTTAATGTACACTTTAAACGGACCATATTTAAGTAGGAGTGTCCGCCCTGCATTTGGTTGGTTGTGATTGGTTCTGCACAATTCTAATTGGTTGTGATTGGTTCTGAATGGCTGAGTCCTCTCGTGGTTCTGATTGGTTCTTCTCCCCTGCTAGATGATGGAAGAGTCGGAGGCCTGCTCGTTGCCCGGGGGGCTGGCCAGCGTGAAGAGGCAGTTTGAGAGTCAGCAGTTCGCCTCTTCCTCGTCCTCTTCCTCCCACTCCCATAGCACCGTCACCCAGCACCAGTACCAGCAGAGATCAGTACAGGTATAGTCTTCATCACCATCATTAACATCTTCGCCATCATTCACTTCATCATTAACACCATCATCCAAATCAACCTCACCATCATCATCATCAAAATCCTAATCATCATCATCATCATCATCATCATCATCATCATCATTATTATCATCATCATTACCATCATCATCATCATCATCATCATCATCACCACCATCATTAACATCATCATCAACATCATTAACATCATCATCAGCATCATTATCATGACCTAACCCATCATCATCATTCCTCGAACTCACTTAACCCACCTTATCATCCATCATCCACATCCATCATCCACCACCGTACACCTCTCTCACCTAGTGTCCATGTTAGTAAGTTGGGTTGGTAACATTTGTAGACTCTTTCGAGAACCCCCCAACCCAGGTTGCCCAGGTTAAGAATGCATTTCAGTTTGTGTTGTCATGGTTTCCCCATATTTTAGAAGGCCTACCGACCCTGACTAACCAATATGGCCGCCAGGTAAAGATAGTCTATTGAATTGTTTCAGTTATGATCTGCAAGGTTTACAGTTTACTATTTATTCCTTTTTGTGGACACTTTTGTTCACATACAGTAACTCAGATACGTAAGGAAATCTAATCCATTTTTATGAAATGGATTATTCCGCTTGGGATACAGTTACAAACAATGATTAGATATCAGTTACTGCCAAGGAAACATCAAGTTGACGTTCTATCTGATCCTTTTTGTGAACGTCGGATTCATGGCGCATTGATTTGGAAGCTCCAAAGGATGAGGTGTGCGTAGTTTAAGCAATATCACGCGAGAGGGAGTGCTTTTCAACTGTTGACAGCCTCTTTTGTGGCATTTGTGATTCTGATGAGCTAACAGCTGGAACAGAAAGTGCGTTGCTCCGCGATCGTTAACATAATTCACGGTTATTAGAAACACCTGCACTGCAGACGGATGATACATGTGCAGTTCAAAGTCACGGTGCCGTTATACTCTATCACAGCTCATGAATGCCTCTCGCCCAATCAAAACAATCAATCAGAACTTACTGTGGCACAATGAATAATAATGGACTTGCTCGGAACGTTATTGGCAAATCGGAATCAAGCATTCAACTGTGCCGTGGTATAAATTTCCTTAAAGATGCTTTGTCGGATTCAGCAGAAACACTTTGTTGTTAGCACAGAGCATTGCACAGAGTTTTTTGACCATTACTCGATAAACATGCCTTTGTTTATATTGCTCCCTAAAAGGACACGTAAAGGGTCAAACTTATTCATGAGTTATGTTATTTTTGAAGTCAAGCTCATTGCTTCTATAGGATTACCAAGTTTTGTGAAAGAAAATTAGAACGACATCGCTACGAGAACAGATCATCATCCCAACATCCTGAAGCATGTTGGGATGATGATCTGTTGCTTCATCTCCGACACAAGGTATCCATCGAATAAACCCAGCTCAAAATTTGAAAACTCCTAACTCCTAATAAGATAAAAATGTGTTTTACATGCTAATCCCTGATGCGACCGGCCCACCAAGCAAAAACCAATCAAACGCCTGCAGCAAACGCCTCCGATTCAGAGCTGTCCAGCATCGTAAGCGGGCGAGGTGTGCGGTCGGTCGGCGCCAAAAGCAGTTCGAAGTTTGCGGTATGTGTGTGTGTGTGTGTGGGGGTCGGTTGGGAGGTGGGGGTGCGAGATACGGTCAATTCGGCGCCCGCTACGGATTTAGTTCTTGCTTCCTATGGCATCTGCCCGCTGGAGCGAGGGACAGAATGGATTCATTGAGCTGAGCACAAGATCCCCCCGCGGAATACTAAGAGAGAGAGAGAGAGAGAGGGAGAGGGAGAGAGGGAGGGAGGGAGGGAGGGAGGGAGGGGGAGAGAGAGAGAGAGAGAGAGAGAGAGAGAGAGAGAGAGAGAGAGAGAGAGATAGGAGTGATGATGGAGAGGGAGAGAAGAGGAGAGAGGAAGAGAGGGACATAGAAAGAGGGAGAGAGAGAGAGAGAGATGGGGGGGGGGCGTGAATGTGTTGCTGATGGACCCCCCCTGCTGCACATCAGCTCCTCATCGTCTCCAGCGTGTGTGAGGAAGGTTTAAAGAAGAAACATCAGGTTTTCTTCCCATGTGGTTCAGAGAATGTCTCGGAGAGTCTAGTTTAAATTACTATCCCCATGCCTTATCATCAGGCTGTACCTCGACGAACACACATTCAGTCGTGGATGCTCAACACAAAATTCTCGGAGCAGTGAAATACTCACAGCAAATGCACACATTTCCCTTTGTAAATAAAACAAAACAACATGCCAAATTAGGCCCTGAATACAATGTGAATTCTGTTAACGTCTTTTCATATAGAGTAACATCTGAACGGACAAAATTAGCATCTAAGTGAAATATGTGTCACTTTATTGCTTTTGTATGGCTACTTCAGATGCTGCTATTGAGGATTCTCTCATTTAAATGGACTGCATTTATGTAGCACTTTTCAAACCAGTGGCCACTCAAACCAGTGGCCACTCGCTTTACAGTAATGGCCTAACATTCAGCCGTTCATACACCGAAGGCGGTGTCAACCATCCACCAGCTCGTCAGGATCAGCCAGGGTGAGGTGTCTTGCTCAGGGACACGCGACACTCAGCTAGAAGGTTCTGGGGGTTGAACTATCAACCTTCTGGTTACAAGTCCAGCCGCTCTACCTCCTGAGGCCCAATGTGCTTTTCTCTTTCAATGTCCAATCGAAAAAATGTTTTTTAAATGCTCATCCGTGATGCGACCGGCCCACCAACCAAAAACCAATCAAACGCCTGCAGCAAACGCCTCCTGCTCAGAGCTCTCCGGCATCAAAAGCGGGCGAGGCGCCAAAGAGCAGTTACAAGTTTGCCTCAGGGGTCCGTCAGGGGGGGAGCGGTGTGTGTGTGTGTGGGGGTCGGGTGGGAGGCGAGATACGGTCAATTCGGCGCCCGCTACGGATCAAACAGTCAGTACTTCCGTCAATTAGATCAATAGTTTGGATGACGTGTCACATTGTGTCTTCTGCACACAAAGTCTGCATCGGCCTGGCAGTATTTCAGACACAGCCCAATATGTTCATATCAGGCTATAGCGTGTAGCCTCCCGCTTTTTGACAAATATGGCTTCCGGTCTTTGTAAACTTCGTGGGAAGCCCGCACCCAGATGGCTCACCGAAACAGAAGGATTTCATCGGGCTCAGCCCCGGAATGTAAAAATACTTAAAGGCTCCCTCACAGAGCCAAGACAGGGGAAGGAGTCACAGGATGAGGAGAGCATTGGTGTCACTCTTGGCCTGGTGGGAGAGAAAGAGACTGAGGGTTGGGGCGGGGGGGAAGAGAGAGAGAGAGAGAGAGAGAGAGAGGGAGAGGGAGAGGGAGAGAGATGATTTATCCGTTAATAAAACAGTTTTTATGTGTGTCTGACAGGCAATGTCCACCTCCTCTGAGACGCTGGTGAGGAGCAGCGATGTCAACCAGACCTCCTCCTTTCAGAACCAACAGGAGGTACAGAGCCCGACCCGATCTCGGCTGACTGGCAGCCCATTTTGCTGGGAACCGACTGCCAATCAACCGTCCATATATAGAAAGACATGTACTGTATATACGCCTTCTACTCCTTAATTACCCCTTAGGGATGGAAAAAATGATCTCTATCTCTGTCTCTGTCTCTGTCCCCATCTCTCTCTCTCTCTCTCTCTCTCTCTCTCTCTCTCTTCTATATCTACAAATATATCCAGCTGTCGACGAATATCTAATATCTATGTCTAATAGAAATAAACTATACATTGAATCTAATATATACAATATACAGTATTCAATACATCGAACAGTTTCTACGGGTAATAGTTTATTATACACATACTTTTCCGACAGATAATGATCCATTCGTCGTTAACGATGAACAAACCATCATCGACTACATCACCGTCATTAGCCGCAGCCTTTGAGCGAGGCGCACTGGGCGACTCTCGATGTGTACATATACACGTGTGTCAGTGAAAGGCACAGCAGCCCGGCTATTTCGAGATTACAGTAATCCCTATCATTACAGAGACGCGGAGGGCGCGCTGGAGCACAGTTTATTCATCGGTCATCAACATGTTTACATCGTCTTGCGGTGTGTATCTCCCGCTGCGTCTCCTCACGTTGTTCTGTGCCGACCCTCCCCTTCCCCCCTCCCTTTTTCCCTCCCCCCCTCCCCCTCACAGGTCACCCGGCAGCAGCAGCACCACGCGGTTCAACAGGACAGCGTTGCCGCCGGCTACGGCAGCCATTACAATGAGACAGGTGGGTCCACCCCCACCCACCACTCCACCCCCGACCCTCAGATCGCCGCCCTAACCCTCGCCCTGTTCATTTCTGTGTTGTTGTCGTTTTTTTTTCTTTTATCCCTACCCATCTGCCCTAGCAACCGGCTCTCATCCGTTGCCGAGCGTGAGTGGATGAGCTGTTCAAAAGAAATAAAAGTATTATCGTTAAACAACGCAGAATGTAATGATTCACAATGAGATCCGGGGCACCACAGTGACTCTAATGAAGGCGGTGCAGGTGGGATCAGGGATGGGTGAAAAAGAAAATTGGGAGAGGGGAAATAGGGCAATCAGTGCTGCGTGGGTTTAGAGAACAAACATGATGAGAGTGATTCATACGCCTGATCTGTTCAGCCCCCCCAACCTCCCTGCTCCCACCTGGCCCCCCTAATCCTCCCGTTGTCTCATCGCTTTGCAGTGACGGTGGTGGGCGGAGAAGACCTGCCCGCCTTCTCCACCCACGCCCTGAAGACGCAGTACGAGAAGACGATAGAGGAGGCCACGCCGAGCAAGCAGGTCAAGGTGAGGGTCGAGCGCAAGCAGAGGAAAACACCGCTTTTTAAGATTTTTTTCTTTTTTTTAAAACACCCTTTTTAAAAACGTCCCCTTTTAAAAAAAAATCCTTTTTAAAAGACACCTTTTAAAAAAACACCCTTTTTAAAAACGGCTTCTTTTAAAAACCTCCCTTTTTGAAAAACACCCTTTTTAAAAACATGTTGCGTAACAGCGGTTTAATGATTAAAATAAGTTCATTCTTCCGGATGGATCCTGTGTTGAAAGACTCTTGATTAACCTTGAGAAGATTCCACCCACAATCAATTCCCAGTCAATGGTTTGTCATTAGAGGAGTACTTGTTCAAAGCTGCGACCTGCAGCGCTCTAACTAATCGTGTACCTTGTAATTAAGTCAGGGAGCTGATTTAACTCTTTTATGTGTTCATCAGTGCTGCCTTCCTATGTTCTCCCCATGTTCTGATCAAAGGATTTTTTCTATTGAACTATGTAGCTGTACTATGAGCTGCTTCATTGTTCATACTTCCGTCACCATCTATAATCTATTCTGGAAATGTTGTTTGTGTTTGTAGAGAAATTGAAGGAAGCCAAAGTAACCATGATAAAGATAGATACATAATTAGAAATAGACGACATACCTTAAACAGGGGTTACCTTAGATACAGCAACATATTTAGACGTCTTCAATACCAACATCTGCTTCTTGGTATTCCATAACCATCTACATGTCTGACTGCGACCTATCCACTTTAACTGCCTCTCTCTCCTTACCCTGACGCTGCTCGTGAACCCTGTAGATTGATGTGGATTTGAATGAATTCCAATGGGAGCCGGTCAACCGCCATGCATCCAAAAGCGCTGCCGCGACCAACTACCAAAGTTCCTCCAACTTTGTGTCCTCCAACTTTGCGTCCTCCAACTCTGCCTCCTCCTCATCCGCCCTGGCCTACGAGGCTGTGGATCCTTTCCCCCCGCCGCCCACAGAGCAAGAGCTGCCGGACTACTGCCAGGCCTGCAGCCTTCACAGCCAGAGCCAGGTCGCCGACCAGCGGTCCTCCGAACACAAGGAGCACTACTTCAAGCACAAGAGTATGGCGGAGCTCAAGCGCCTCTACAAGCACATCCACCCGGACGTCCGCAAGACCCTGGAGGCCGACTTCCTGAGCCAACTCACGGAGGAGGAAAGAGTTCGCTTTGAGAGCGAGGGTGGGGAGCGGGTCGAAGGGGAGGTGCAGCAGACCTGCTATCTGTTTGAGAACGACGGGGGCAGTCCCGACAGGGGTTCGAGTCCCGAGGGGGACTACCTCGAATGGGAGGAGATCCTTAAAGGCGAGGTGCAGTCCATGCGCAGGATGTTTGAGAACAAACCGCTGGACGCCATCAAGGACGACACTCTGGACGAGCGGGAAGATAACAACATCGCCCAGCAGGAGATAATCGCCGGCAAGGACGTGAGGTATACCGCGTGGATGTTTGAGAACCAGCCCATGGACGCGCTCGGGACGGAGACCGCCGAGACGACCAGTCAAGTTAAAGAACTTGCTAGAGGCGACGTCCGTACCGCCACCTGGCTCTTTGAGACTCAGCCCATGGACTACATGAATAAGATCTATCAGGAACAGGATGAGCAGGTGATAGAAGTGGTCATCGACAAGGACATCAGCGGCGGGGACGTCAAAACGGCCCGCTACCTCTTCGAGACGCAGCACTTGGACTCGCTGGGCAAGACGGAGACCATCGACGAGAGCAACTTCCTCAACCTCAAGTCGGAGCTGGAGGAGATAAAGGGGGAGGTGAAGACCACCACCTGCATGTTCGAGACTCAGCCTATGTGCGTCATCCGGGGGGACTCTGGGGAAATGCTGGAGATCACCAAGATCCGCCGGGAGGAGACGGAGAAGGGGGACGTCAAGACCTCTCGCTGGATGTTTGAAACCCAAGCGCTGGATATGATCCACCAGGACCCTTCCAAGGTGAAGCTCATCTGTGGGGTTTCCATGGAGGACGACGTGCAAGGAGGGGTGAACAAAGGGAAATGGCTCTTCGAGACCAAGACCCTCGACGCCATCAAGGACGAGGATTGGGAGTGCTCCAAACGAGAGAGGGAGGAGATCATCGGCGCTGACGTGAGGCAGCACTGTCGGGTGTTTGAGACCCAGCAGATGGACACGCTGAAGGACAACGCCAACGCCAGGCCGGCGTGCGCCGAGGAGATTGTCGGCGGGGACGTGCGGTCGGCCAAGCATCTGTTTGAGACGGTGCCCATGGAAAAGCTGAAGGATCTGCTGGAGGTCGGAAAGCTCCAGAAGAGGGTCGCGTCAGAGGAGGAGAAAGGCGACGTGAGACATCAGAAGTGGATGTTCGAGAGCCAACCGCTGGAGAACATAAGAGAGGAAAAACGGGAGATCACGCGCACAGTCAACATGGAGGCTCTCGACAAGGGCGACGTCACCAATTACAAAGAGAGGTTTGAGGCCATGGATCTGAGTAGGTGTGAAGGCACACAGAGGATACAGGTGGAGGGTGTTACGAGCGGATCTGTCCGGTCGAACAAGGTTCTCTTCGAGTCCACTCCTATGTACGCGATGCAGGACAGCGCAGGTCACTACCACGAGGTCAAAACCGTGAGGCGCGAGGAGGTGGTGAAGGGAGACGTGCGCAGCTGCAGGTGGATGTTTGAAACGCGGCCTATTGACGAGTTCGACGAGAGCATCGATAAGTTTCAGATCATCAAAGGCATCTCCAAACAGGAGATTCAGTCTGGAGATGTGAAGACAGCCAAGTGGCTCTTTGAAACTCAAGCTCTGGACGCCATCAAGTATGAACACGAGGAGCGTCAGGCCAAGGAGGACATGGAGATCGAGAAGGGAGATGTGAAGACCTGCCGGTGGCTGTTTGAGACCCAGCCGATGGACGGCCTCTATGAAAAGGAGGAGAAAAGCGAGACGGATGTCCAGCAAGTCCAGAAGGGCGATGTTAAAACGTGCACTTGGCTCTTTGAGACCCAGACCCTCGACAACATCCGCGACCACGCCGAGACAGAGTCTGAGACCATTTTGAAAACTTGCACCATAAACCAAGAGGACATCCAGGGGAAGGACGTGGGCCGCGCCCGTTTTCTCTTTGAAACTGAGAACCTGGATAGCCTGACCGGGGAGGACTCCAGCTCCTTCAGGAGGGTCACGGAGATCGACATAGACTCGGGCGATGTCTCTCGGATGAAGTACATCTTTGAGAACAGCTCCTCGGACATCATGACCTCCACCTCAGGAGAAGTCATGCAGCTGCTCAAGACCAAAACGGCCGAGGACATCCAGAGAGGCAATGTCATCAACAACACCCGGATGTTTGAGAATCAGGCGATAGATACAATCAAAGAGGATGAAACAACAACAAGGGAATTGCGCACGGTGACGGACGTGCAAGGTGGAAACGTGGACAAAGGGCGCTTTATTTTCGAGACGTATTCGTTAGATCAGATTCAAGATGAGAACACAGAGACTGATATTTCAAAGCTTATCGGTATGTCGAGCGAAGAGATACAGAAGGGGGATGTGAAGAACTACACCATGATGTTCGAAACGCAGCCGCTCTACGCCATTCGCGACAAAGACGGACACTACCACGAAGTGACCACGGTGACAAAAGAAGAGGTGATGAGAGGAGATGTGAAGGGCGCTCGGTGGCAGTTTGAGACCAAACCGCTGGACTCGATCCGGGACTCGGAGGAGGTCTACGTGATCAAGGCTGTGACGGAGGAAGGCGTCAACAAAGGAGACGTCAGCTCTGCCCGGTGGAGGTTTGAGACCCAGCCGTTGGACGAGATCGCGGAGGACATGAAAGTGAGGTCCAAGACCGTCAAGGACGTGCAAGGTGGGGACGTGAAGTCAAACACACAACGCTTCGAGACCGACGAGATGTCCCAAAAGTACGTCAGGACAGTGAGCGTGAGCGAGATCCAGAAGGGGGATGTCCGATCCGCCACGTGGATGTTCGAGACCCGCACGATGGACAAGATCCACAGCGAGAACACGGAGCTCAGCGGCATGGAGACTGTGACGAAGAAGGACGTGGTAAAAGGGGACGTCACGCAGTCCGTGTGGCTCTTTGAGAAGCAGCCCCTCGACAAGATCAGAGAGAAGGGAGACGACGATGAAGCAGACCGCGTCATTACCAAAGAGGCGATCCCGCAGGCCGACGTCAAATCAACAACCTGGCTCTTTGAATCCACACCCGTCCACGAGTTCAACGAGAGCAGCACAGAGAGGTCAGCGGTCACCGGTAAGAGCATCAAGGAGACTCTGGAAGAGCTCTACTGCCAGAAAATGGTAGACTCGCAGGGGATTCTCATCGAGGCCGATGAGATTGGAGACGTCCGCATGGCGAAATACAAGCTGATGAACCAGAACTCGCCTGAGATCCAACGAGAAGAGATCATCAGGGGCGATCTGAACAACATCATGATGAACTTGTTGAACCGCAGCGACGGCACGGGGAGGGGGATCACCATCGACGTGGAGGAGAGGGGCAACATCGACACCACCGTGCGCCAGCTCTTCAGCCAGGAGAAGGGGGCCAGCGTCGAGAAGGAAGCCATCGTCCGCGGCGACATACAGGAGGCCATCAACAACCTGCTCAAGCAGGAGGGCTCCTCAAAGCGCGGCCTACTCATCCAGGAAGACGAGAAGGGGGACGTGAGGATGACCATCTACTCCCTCCTGAACAAGGCTGAGAGCGACAGCGTCGAGCGGGAGGACGTCGTCCAGGGCAATGTCAGCAAAACGCTCCACCGGCTCATGTCCAACCCGGACGCGGAGAAGAAGAAGATTAAGGTGGGCGAGACGGAGAGGGGCAACGTCAGCTTCTACTCCACCTGCATCGAGTCCGGAGCGCTGGACTACCTCCGTAATCTCCGCGGCGAGCCGGACGACGAGCCCGAGAGGAAGACAGAGAAGGAGAGGATCGTGGGCGGGGACGTGGAGGAGACCAAGCTCATCCTGAGGAGGAACCAGCAGCAGGTGGGCCGCACGGTTGCCGAGGGCGACATCGTCCCCGGAGACGTGCACAGCAACGTCCAGGTGTTCATGAGGGAGCCCAGCGTCAACTACCGGAACCTGGAGAAGCAGGACATCGTGAAGGGCGACCTGTGGGCCGCCATGGATTCGTTGACTCAGGCAGCCAATCAGAGGGTGGTGATGGAGAGGGAGGAGGTGGTCAAGGGGGATCTGAGCACCACGCTGAAGTCTCTACACGAGGCTCGGTATCAGGCCAAGGACGTGGAGAAGCCCGACATCATCCGAGGCGACATCAGAGGAGCGCTGCAGTCCCTGGAGAAGTCTGCGACGGCGAGGACTGAGGCGACGGTGGAGGATTTAGTGCCGGGCGACATCAAAGGGACGCTGAGGAGTCTGGAGGAGGCGAAGCAGGCGGTGAAGGAGGTGGAGAAGGAGGAAATCGTCAAGGGGGATATTTACACAGCCATGCAGAATCTACACGAGGTGTCGAGTGAGAGGAAGCTCTATCAGCATCAAGCCAGTGAACAGGGGGACATCAAAGGCACCATACAGCTCCTACTGGAGCCCCCAGACTCTCCCAGGATGCAACGGCGACGCAGCATCGAGGGGGACGTCAAAACGTCCATCAAGACACTGTACGAGGGCCAGGAGATGACCCAGACGGAGAAGGAGGAGGTGATAAAGGGTGACGTGCAAGGCGCCATAAAGAATCTGATGCAGAAGAAACAATACGCCAATCCGAAGCGTATGTATTCCTCCAAGAGGGTCAAAGTGACGGCGAGGGCCCCGGAACACAGGGTGCTGGAGCATACGTGCGCGCATGGGCACAAGAGCATGAGCATGACAGCGCACGGGACACCTGCTGTGACTAACCTACCCAAGGCCGCCGAGACACAGAGGCAAACACAGAAGCACGCCGAGAGCCGATTGGTGAACACCAAGGCTGTGATTCAGGAGGAGAGCTCACACACTGTCGCTATCGTGGCCGCCACATCGGAATCCTCTAAGCGGATGAGCACAAAGGAGGAGAGTGTGACACAGAAAGGGCCGCCCCAACCCCAGCCCCTGCCCCAGCCCCAGGCACAGATAGTGCCCGCTAAGCCAGTTAGCGTGAAGAACAAGCCGACACTTCATTCACAGCAGACAGAGATGAAATCCGTGGTCGACATGAACGTGAAACAAGGCACTGTGCAAAGCGTGTCCACCAAGCAAACCAATGTCTCCACCAAGAAAACCCAGGAGACGAGGACGGTTAAACAGGTGCACACCACCGTGATTGAACAACAGGCTACATCGTCTATGTCGTCATCGTCGTCGTCCTCGGCGACGCAGGGCCGTGCTGTGTCGGAGCATGTGTCTACCTCCCAGCGACAAAGCGCCGTAATGGAAAACAAGGAGCTCGCTCAGAAGCAAGACATCAAAAGCGCCAAGGGGGAATACCGTAACCTTGAGAACAAAGCGAAGGGCCTGATCAAAAAGAAGAAGCCAGAAATTAATTTCCCCCCTCCGCCTTCTTCCCCCCCTCCACCATCCGAGTCAGAGCTCTCCCTCCCTTCCCCACCGTCCCCGGTGACAGAAGGCCCAGGCTCTGCCGGCTCCCGCCCTCCCATCATGAGGCAGGACAGCGACCTCCCACCCCCGCCGCCACCCCCTCCTCATCCAGCGGAGCCCGAGGCCGAGTTCTTCCCACCGCCGCCGCCGCCTCCGCCAACCTCGGCAGATTTCCTCCCTCCTCTGCCCTCCCAGCTGGAGCTCGGTGCCCTGCCTCAGCCCCCGCCCCCAACCAAACCGGGGAAACCGGCGGCCCGGCCCCTGTTCAAAATCCCCAAGCCGATGGAGCCCGTCAAGCCGCCCGCACAGCCCAAACCCAAGTGGCAGAAGAAGCAGCTGATCCCTGCTCCTCCTCCACCTCCTCCACCTCCTCCACCTCCACCACCCCAACCCGCTCCGGACCAACCAGCGACCGTGACGGAGCAGCCAGCGACCGTGATGACACGCGTGGAGGAAACTAGGGTGCAGCAGGTCCAGACCGAAACGACCCATCACACGGAAACCGGGAAACAAACTTGCACCCAATCCATGGAGTCCACCGCAGCACCGAAGCCGCCGTCCGGGATCCCCGTGGCGAAATCCTTTGAAAAGGAACCCCTGCAGCCGCCCAAAAAGCGCTTTGTCCCGCCTCTGATACTGCATCAGACGCCCGAGACCGCGGAGGCTCCGAAGCCCCGCCCTTACGCCCGTAAATTCAAAACGCCGCTCATGCTTGCCGAGGAGAGGTTCCGTCTCCAGAGAGAGAAAGAGGAGATGGAGAATCTTAAACCCACACCGCCGACCTCCCCGCTGGCCCACTCTGAGGCGCCCCCCACCGGGGAACGGTTCCTCATGGGAAACACGGGGGAGGCCGAAGCGCTGACTACCCAATCCATGCAGTCCACCGAGGCCAGGTTGGAGGAGAGAAGGGCCGTCGCCGTGGAAGAGACATCGGCGCATGATGCTCCTGTGGCAAAGAAGCTGCCGTCACACATCCCTCCCAGCAAGCCTTTGATCGCCCCGCTGAAAAAGAAATCACAGCAGGCATCTTCAAACATCACCTGGGATAATAAGCAGGGCTCAAGGGGCCACTCCTCTGTGGTGTCAGGGCAGAGGGCTCAGAGCTCGTCTGATGTCTTCAGAGAGAGTCAGACAACACAAGTCTCTGTGTCCACCACCAAATCCCCCCCCTCACCCAAGCCCGTTGATATCACAACCCTGTCAGGTGCCGGCATTGTCAGTGGCGCCGTCACGGAGCAGAAACAGTTCATGAAGAAGTCCAGCACGGTCAAGTGTGTGTCGACCACAATGAGTTCTGTGCAGGAGAGCATCAATGTCCAAAGTCAGTCTGAGGTCACCCTGAGAGCAGAGGAGGAGATGAAGGCTGTGAATGTGGCCGATACACAGGAGGGGAGGAAAGGAACGGCTCAGCCCACTAAAATCCCGAAGGTGGCTCCAAGTTTCAAAGTGAAAACCTTCAAGATGCCCCCCGAGATGAAAGATGGGAAATGTGATAGCGTGGCGATGAAACAGGCCGTCACAGGTGGCACTCAGCCACATCTGGACATGGCTGATATATCACAGCATAATGAAACCAAAGTGATGCAGAAGAATTGCCTTGCGAGCTCGGCAGTGCTGAGAAATGAAGTCGAAGTCAAAATGGATCTGAAAGCACAAGTGGCGAAACGGCAAATGAGCCCACTCCCTCATCCCAAACCATCCCATAAATCAGCAGAGCATTTGGGGAAGAAGCAAACGGCCAAGAGGGAGAACGAGGAGAAACAGGCGGGGCCTGTCCAGGTTGTTTCCATCACGGAGACTGAGGCTGCATTGGGCCCCCAAGCGCCGGGCTACGGGGCCGTTTCCCGCAGCCTGCACAGCTCCAAGACGGAGCACAGGCAGGAGGTGGTGGTGACGCAGAGCGTGACGCAGCAGAGCAACCAGAGGCAGGAGGCTGTGAGTGTGCACACGCAGAAGACCAAGAGCTCACAACAACAACAACAACATCAACAACATCAACAGATATCCGCCACGACGACAAGCAAAGTCCAGGGCGTAAACGTTCGATCAATGACAGCTAAAAGCGAGGCCGGAGGCACAGAGATGAAGGTGTCTGCAGAAAGCATGGAGATGGATCGATGTAGACTACTGCAGCTGCTGGCTCACATTAAAGCGCTTCAGGGCGGGGCTGGGAGGATCGACTCGGACGCCGTCAGGGGGATCGTGAGCGAGGTGCCCGATTGGATGATGGGCGCGGACGAGAAGAGGAACCTGAGCGAGATCGCGCTGCATCAGAGCAAGAAGAAGCTGAAGGAGATGACGGCCTACATGAGGAACATGGCCGAGGCCAAGCTCACCTTCCTGGTGGCAGAGAGCAGAGCAGCCGTGGAGCAGCAGGAGAGGGGAGCACAGACCCCACCGCCTCCACCTCCCCCGACATCCAAGAAGCCCGACACGAAAGCCCCTATCGGCGGGCCCTCTGCCAAGACCTCCAAGGTGACGGTGGGCTCGCCCGTGGTGGAGTCCCGGAGGGAGGTGGTGGAGGAGAGGAGGAGCACCAGCCAGCATCACAGCGTCAGCAACACCCAGGAGCTGACGAGGGAAGGCGTCGACCACAGGGGGTCCTCGATGATGACTGTCCGCACCCCTTCCCCCACCTTCATCACCATCGAGTCGGTGCGGCGGACCGACAGCCCCCGCCACGGGGTGACCCCCTCGCCGCCCCCCTACCGGGCGGTGGGAACCCCACCGCCGCCGCCGCGCAGACCGTACGCTGCCCAGTCGCCGCTCCTCAACCGGGCCACGCCCTCCCCCACGCTCAGCCGCTCTGAGAAAGTGGTGCAGCTGAAGACCCCCAGGGGCGGGACCACCCCTACGCCTCCTCCACCTCCTCCTCAACCCATCGTAGAGGAGGTGATGGCCGAGAGGGAGGGGTCCCCGGGGTTTAGCTTCGTGGCGAGCTACACGGTGAGCGAGGAGGAGGGGCCCGGGTTGGAGGTGGATCTGGAGGGGTGCACCGAGGAGGGCGACTCCATGAGGACCGTCCGCGACAAGAAGTCCTTCTTCGAGGAGGCGCAGAGGGCGGAGGTGACCAAGGTGTACACCCGGAAGGACCCCATCGAGATCCCGGAGCGGCTGGGCGCCGACGCCGAAGAGCCCCGCCTGACCATGGTGTCCCCCGAGGGCCTGCCTCCGCGGGTGGACCTGTCCAAGCTGGTCAACCGCTTCGAGTCGCCGCAACAGCCCCCGGCGTTCCCCAGGAAGGAGCCCATCGTGATCGCCGAGCGGCTGGGCAGCGACACGGAGGAGGACGCTGAGGCCGAGCCCAAGACGCCCCGGGCCGAGGACGTGCCGGCGTTCAATGTGCGCGCGCTCAAGGACGTGTTCGAGACGGGCGAGCACGGCTCCCAGGCCGCCCGGGACCTTCGGGAACACATCGAGAGGAGGGAGTCGGAATCGGAACCCCACGGGCATTCCGAGACGTCGACGGTAACAACGGTCCCCGAGCTCTTCTCCGGCATGGACGACTTCGGAGGGTCCAGGTGCAGCGAGACGCACGCCACCGTCCAATGCTCCGCCTCCTCCTCCGTGGCGGTGGTGGCCAGCGGGCGTGGCAGCCCCCCATCGTACGCCGACGTGGTGCGCGGCGCCACGGAGATCCTCTCGGAGGCGGCAGAGGAGATGCTGCGTAACTATCAGCAGTCGTGGGCCGAGAGCCAGGAGGCGCTGCAGAGCGCGGGCGTCACGGTGACGGAGCAGAGGAGCTCTCAGAGCGTGACCCGACACCACCAGCAGCAGACCGTGGCCACGGGTAAACTCGGGCGGCACGGCATGAGGACGCCGTAGCCTAACACCCCTGTGTGTGAAGTTGTGCATTACGGTGTGTGTTTAACCAGTCTTGCTTGTTTTTCTGTTCTAAAGAAGGAAAAGTTGCACCTTGGAAGAAAGGTGACAGAGCATGTGACTACGAGTGTGTTTAATGCTTGTTGTTCTGGGTACTCACCGTTTGAAACGTTTTCAGTCTTTGGTTTGGTCTGAACTGACACAACTTTTTTTGCCTGACTGTGCACTTGTTTTGACGTTGATGTTTATAACCAGAGAAATGCGCTTTAATTAGTATTATATTTCTGTGAAGAAGAGACATAGAAGAAGAGAGTAGCCCACATTTGCTTATTATTTTAAAGGTAAGATTATGGATCAAAAGCAAGATAATATAAGTACTTATAGTGTACTTTATGTACTTTACTTTAAAATGACATTATGGTATCACAGAAAAATAACAGGCTGTATTATTAAGAATGATGTTTGAAAAATGTAAATATACATCTCAAGTCAAATTGAGTCCTATACTTATGCCGCTACCATACTAACTTAAAAATAAATAAGGATAAAAAATAAAAACTCTGAATTTATTATTAGAACGTGCATCGACAGAATGGTCTACAGGACATTAAGTGAAAATAATAAATCATAAACAGTATTTATTAACCACAGCGAAATGCCTGCCTTGTTAGCACATTCTCACACAGCGCAGCCCTCCGTGTTTCCAACTGCACCTCGCGATGTGAAAAATGACGGCTTGCCTCCCTTTCTTTGTGCGCAGAAAATCAGGGTTCCCGACTCGGAGCTGTGCGTGGCATGCCGGAAGAGGGTGTACCCCATGGAGGCGCTGATCGCCGACAAACAAACGTTCCATAAGAGCTGCTTCTGCTGCCAACACTGCCAAGGGAAACTAAGGTCAGGGCCGCAACGCTTCTCTCTCTCTCTCTCTTGCTTCTCTCTATCACATCTCTCTGTCTCTCTTCTCTCTCTCTCCACTGTCTCTCGCTTCTCTATGTCATTTATATCCAGTGTTGGTAATAACGCCGTTTAAGAGAACGGCGTTAGGTAACGCCGTTATTTTTTCAGAAACGGGGTAATCTAACTAATTACTATTTCCGTCGTTACAACGCCGTTACCGTTACTGTACAATAAATGCGGTGCGTTACTATGAATTGATTGAATAAACTGCGTAATCCGAACGCACCCCTGGCTCCACACACAAACTGCTAGTGAGGAGGCCGGGTGGGTTAACAACGAGATAAGCGATTATGATTGGCTAAGGCAGAGTCATGTTTCATGGTAGCCAATCGGAGCCAGTGTTTTTACACACAAGCCAGGACACGCGCGCCACACACACGCAAACGCACACACCAAACAGATTCGATAAAGCAGCAGAAATGGCGAGTCCGGAGCAATCCGATGAAAGTTGGCATTTTCTGTTGTATTCGGCAGATGTTCCACAGCCTTTGCAACCAAGCAAATTGAAAATCAGGCCCCATCCACACTAACCCGGGTAAATGTTCGGAATATTTTGCATCCACGTTTCATGCTGAAATTATTTTGATAAACATTCTAAACATTCAGTCTCGTCCAGAACTGTCGTCTTTCGGGTTTTTTACCATCACTGAAGAACATCAAGTACAGCGCTCGACTCCGGCGTTGGAGCAACGAATATGTTTGAGCCAATATGTCGAGTTGTTTCTGGAGATAAATTAGTACATTGTTCAGAGATCATCATTTGATTTCACCTGCCATTTTTTTGATGAGCGTCTTGGTCTCGAGCGCAAGCTTGTGGCAGTGTCATGGCAGTGTCATAGCAACCGAACGTCATCGTTTCTGATAGCCTCCGTCTACCCTGTCCACACTACAACGCAAACCCAGCGTTTTCACATTCATTCACCTCAGCGATCGTCTTTGAAAAGCATCTCTTTCAGTGTCGGAATTCTGGGGCTAAACTGATAAATATTTATGCGTTTGTAGATTTACCCGGGTTAGTGTGGACGGGGCCTCTGTTGGAAGCATACCAGGGCCTTGAATGGGCAGTTCAACCATTTAACACATTAAGGCCAAGTGAAAACTACTCAGAAAAATCCAAATTCTTTGACATATAGCAACTTTTTTTTTTGTACAGTAACGCAAATAGTTACTGTAATTAGTTACTGGTAATTAGTTACTTTTATTATAGAGTAATTCAGTTACTAACTCAGTTACTTTTTGGAACAAGTAGTGAGTAACAATAACTAATTACTTTTTTAAAGTAACGTTCCCAACACTGTTTATATCTCTCTTGCTTCTCTCTCTCTCTCTCTCACGCTTCTCTCTATCTCTCTCGCTCGTGCTTCTCGCTCTTTCTCTCACTTCTCTCACTCTTATCTCGCTCTCTTCTCTCTCTCTCACTTTGCTCTCTCGCTTCTCTTTCTCTCTCGCTTCTCTCTCTCTCAATCTTTCTCACTTCTCTCTTTCTTGCTTCTTTCTCCCGCTTCTCTCTCTTGCCTCTATCTCTCTCTCTTGCTTCTCTCTCTCACTTCTCTCTCTCTCTTCCTTCTCTCTCTCGCTCTCACTCTGCAAATAATACTTTGCAAAGTAACTGCAAATAATTCTCTGCAATTCATGCCGAAAGTTAAACTCAGCAAAGAATTCTTTGCAGAGTTTACTTTTGACATTGGCATGAATATATGTATTTATTGATGTCCTTGGTCACTCAGCAGAGGCTTTTAAGCAAAAAGACCTGCCGTGAATTTGAATGTTTTTTTGTTGTACGTGTCAATGATGAGTAGCTGTTATTAGTGGGGGCTTCGGGCATCGTACCCGAGCATGCTTATTGGTCGGACATCGGAGGGTTTTGAACCAAGGACCCGTTTTACTGGTCCAGCCCCTTCACCCTTGCCACTATCCTGCCACGCTTTTTACGATTATGCAAAGCCACGTACAGTACAAGTGAGGCTGAAAGCAATCAACGCAGAGAATCAAAATTGGAGTAGCTATAAAAACATGAACCTAAGTGCTGCATGACCTAGTTAACAGAACAAGCAGTTAGAGTGCCGAAGAATGGCCATAGGAATCAGTTGCATCATCATCGTCAACGTCACTACTGTTTAATTTCTCTGTGTCCTTGGTCGTAAAGTGTTTATTCCCTTTGTGTTTATCTCGCAGCCTCGGCAACTATGCCTCTCTCCATGGACGGATGTACTGTAAGCCACACTTTAAACAGCTGTTCAAAGCCAAAGGGAACTACGACGAAGGATTCGGCCAGAAGCCACACAAGGAACTGTGGAACTCTAAAACACAAATGCCCAACGCAAACCCCGCCCACAGCACAACGATAAAATCCCCCACGCCCCAGAAGAGAAGTCCGGACCCCAAACGCACCACCCCGACCAGGACCACCGCCACACCCACCAAGACGGAGCCGCGCACCGTCGCAAATGAACCGTCGGAAGAAAACAAAATGGCCACCAGTAAGATCACGGTGGTCTGGCCCCCGCAGACGGACTCCCCGAAGAAGTCCTTCAGCGTGGAGGAGGATGTGAAGCTGGTGAAGCCCGCCTGGCCCCCGCAGGAGGGGGACGCCGAAGCAAAGAACTCCGAAGACCGCCGCCGCAGCCAGAACATCGGCCCTGCGCAGAACGATAACAACGCTGCAGTGAAAACGGAAAACGGACACCAGCACGAGAAAGATCCAGTACCGCCGTCACCGGTGAAGGAAGCAAACACGGCGGGGAATACAGAACCGCCAATCGAAGAGAAAGCCCAGGCAGGAAAGGAGGAGGGGGGGAGAGTGGAGGACAAGCAAGTGACAGGAAAGGAAGAGCAGGGAGGTGGGAAAGATGTGGAGGTGAAGCAGAAGGAGGAGGAGGAGAAAGTGGAGAAGAAAGTGACGGCGCACAGCGAGCAGAACGGAGCGGGACCCCCAGGTGAGATGGAGAACGGGCAGGCGGAGAAAGCGACCACTGACGAGGCCGTGAAGGTCACGGCGATAGACGGAGAGACGGCGGTAGCGCCGGCGGAAAGGAAAGCGACCAACGAGAACGGCAACAATAATAACAACAATAGCAATAGTACCATTGCACCAGAGCATCACCAGGAGGCGGCGTTCGACGGGCGAGGGCGGAGAGAGTCAGCGGGTGATCGCCTCCTTCCTTTCACTTTCGATTTGGGGGGAGGAGATGGAGGGGTCTTCCATAGTGAACAGCCTGACGACAAGCCCCCCTGGATGCCAAACCACGTGCTGCGGATGGCGCAGAGAGACGACGCCTTTGTGACGGAAAGTGCCAAATGTTCAGACGCCGACCTCGGTGTCCCCGGACTCCGGGACGTCGTTGAGTTTGACGAGGTCGCAACCGCGGACGAGGAACGTCCGACCGACAGCCTGGGCGAGAGCTTCACGGGGTCAAAGGTCACGGCGTCCAGCTTCCTGGAGGACATCTTCGCCGGGTTGACCACCAGCGACCTGCTCTGCGACTTTGATTGCGAAGCCATCGCCGGCGAGACGACCACCGCGGCGACCACGACTGTGACCTCGCCGACCTCCAGAGCAGCACTAGAAGACCTGTTGGACTTCGGCGCGTGGGGGGTGGAAGACGGCGTTGGTGGCGACCTCAACTCATCTCGGGGCACCCTCGGCGGGGACGGCTCTCTGACGGTGGAGGAGCAGATCAAAAGGAACCGTTACTACGACGACAGCGACGACTAACTTCAAAGGCAGTTAAACCTTGGAGGCTTCTGAACACTTTCACCCTTTCAATTTATATAATCCATCTAGAAGATTCTGAGATTAAACCAGGAAAATGAATCAAATGAGTCAGTATTTTGCTACACTTTTGTCCATGGTGAGATGAACTAAGATCACATATTACAATGTTTTCTTTTGATTTTTTTTTCGAATGCATTTTTTCCTTTTCTTCTTTTTTTGTACTTTCAAGTTTTAGAAACATATATATATTTGATCTTGGATTCCTTATCTATTTTCTGTTTGTTTGGATGCTGTTTGTTCGAAGGCACCTGGTGTGCAGGGAGTACACCGATGGGAAATCTCATGTGTTTGTGTGTGTCTCGATTCTAACGAATAATTAAAAAAACAACGATTATTTTTCTCGGATGCTCCCGTTTTCGGAAACCAACCTTTGTCGGCTCCCTTAAACCCTCCCAATAAAGTTTTTTCTCCCTCAGTTGTTAAACCAGAATCTCCCAGCGCCTCTGTGTGATGAGACATTTTGATGGCTGCTTCCAGCCGGTAGGCGGAGGTGATAATAGCCTGCGCTGCGGTGGAGGCCCGGCCGGTCTGTTGCCGGTCTGTGTGTGTGATGTATGGCTCACCTTGACAACCTATTCCCAGCCAGTTTTCTGGCAGCTAAAGTGTTATTGATTTCCCCGTGGTCTGTGGCTGAAGGGGGTTGTCTGAGTTATATACACATGTTTTGCATGAGACAGCTTCCCCAGTCCCCCTTGGTCATGTGTGTGAGTGTTAGTGTGTGTGTGTGTGTCTGTGTGTGAGCGCATCAGAACGATAGGGCGTGTGCATGCATGCGTGCGTACATTCCCTGTGGCAGGTGTGTGTGTGTGTGTTTGCGCACTTGTTTCCCTGTGTGTGGGTGTGTGTGCACACTTGTATCCCTGTGTTTGTGAATGTATATGTGTGTGTGTGCTTCTATTCCTGTGTGTGTGTGCGCACGCTTGTATCACTATGTGTGTATTCCTGGTTGTGTGTGTGTGTTTGTCTGTGTGTGTGCTTGTTTCCCTGTGTTTGTGTGTGTGTGTGTGTGTGTGTGTTTGTGTGTGCTCTTGTATCCATGGGTGTGTGTAGTGTGTTATTTTTAATTGTCCATTACAGATTGTCGTCATGGGAATGGTGGGTCTCGAGCAGGAAATATGTCTGTGAACCTTAATAACTTGTGAAAAGACAAGGGGGCAATAGAAAACGGATGAATGGGGATTGGTCGATTCAGCGAGAACCATATTGCACTTGGCCTACCGTGTGACACTCACCACAACAACATCACTCACTGGGATCTAGGCCTAGCCCTACACACAGACAGCTGTATTATATTACATTAATGGTCATGAACTCTAGACCATGTTTTCACTTCAACAAGACAAAATAACTTGATTTGTTGCGATATAATAATAATAATAATAATAATAATAATAATAATAATAATAATATAGTAATAATAATACATATACAATATAATAATATAGTAGGCCTATAATAATATAATAATACACTCTATATCACGACCTAGGGACTATTTCAACAAATTAACACATTGAAAACCTCATTGAAAGCCAAGTTAAAACCTTCGGTTAAAAGGGACATGATCATCATAATGTCCCCTTCAACACAGCCATTTGGTGCGCTATGACATGCCTGCAACCTCGCTCCCCATCCCGATACAAACACAGCATCATCTCTCGCTCTCTCTCTCTCTCTCTCTCTCTCTATCCTCCCCCCCTCCCACCGCTCTTCCTTCCCCGTCTCGCTCGCTCTCTCTCTCCATCACCCTCTCTCTCTCTCTCTCTCTCTCTCTCTCTCTCTCTCCTCCCCCCCTCCCACCGCTCTCCCTTCCCCGTCTGGCTCGCTCTCTCTCTCCATCACTCTCTCTCTCTCCCTCTCCGATGCTTTTGGACGTCTGGATAGGCTGCGATGGTTCTCCTTTAACGCGGCGCTGATTGGATAGCTACGCTGTCATCTGCGGCGTACACACGCACATCCACACACACACACGGTCTCCTCCACGCTCCACACTTGAGACGAGAAAAGCGAGCGCAGAGCGCGAGCCTGCCTGCACAGTGCACACAGTCAGTCAGTCATTCAGTCAGTGAGTGAGTGTCGGACACGCCGGAAGCGGGACGCAAGTTGGGATCCAGACGTGGTAGGTTACGTTATATTCCTCTACGTTCTTGGCTTGCGCGTAGCGCGCTGTACTCCGCGTGTGTGCAGACCCTTTGGCGGAGAAGCGTGCGTTGTGTGTGTGTATGCGTCAATTGACCCCCCCCCCCCACACACACACGCACACACACACACACACTTATTAATAATGTCCTTTGCCTCCCCGTGGATTGTTGTTTGGAATGTCATCCGCTGAGCATACCTAGTTTACATTTTTCTCTTCCCTTTATAAAATATCCTAGTTGCATTCCGCAAGTGGGAAGCGTGGGCACAAATCTATCGTGCGGCCAGTTGTTGAAAACTAATGCGTTGAACGTACAGACTTCCGTCTGCCCTCTGTGTGTGTGTGTGTGTGTGTGTGTGTGTGTGTGTGTGTGTGTGTGTGTGTGTGTGTGTGTGTGTGTGTGTGTGTGTGTGTGCGTGTGTGTGTGTGTGTGTGTGTGTGTGTGTGTGTGCTTGTGTTTGCGTGTGCGTGCTTTTCTCACACTAACTCTGCTCCAAGGGATCCGATTTTTGGCATTCCGCGGGTGCGTATGAGCATACGCGTGCGTGTTGTGTGCGCGTGTGTGTGTGTGTTGCGTGTATGCGCGTGTCTGTGGCGTGCAAGGGCAGGAAAGGGAGAGAGACGCGCGCCACGCCGCTGAATAATCCCGGTAAGTCGATGAGTAGTACATAGTGGATTTGATAACGCCGCCGCCGCGTGCTGTGTGGAGCCTAATATCGAGCGGAGTGATCCCGCCAGCTGTTAATCTCCCGCCACGACAACATTAGCTGGTGAAGAAAAAAAAGAAAAGCTGCCTTCGTTCAGTAAATCGCATCTGACACATCATGAAAAGACGCTTAAGTTTGAATCAAAAAACCGCCCACCGCGATGTATAGCCGTCAGACCGGACTGGAGTCGAAGCGTCTGTGAGAGGTCAGAGCGTTTCATGACTCAGCCGTCCTCTCTTTATGCAACCGGAAAAGAAAAGAGAGAGATAAAAAATAAGAATCTATTGAGGGAGAGGGATTAACTTGACTGGCTTTGGAGCAGCGGGGGTCCGCGGCTCTCAAAGTCATTTCTCCGCTACGGTGCGGGACTCGGACACTTATTTCGGCGAAAAACCCTTGTTCGCTTCCGTTGTGTGTTTGAGAGAGAGAGAGAGAGAGAGAGAGAGAGAGAACTCGCGCCAGGGTTCCTCAGCCTTATATATTCTTTGTTATGTTTAATGTTTTTTTGTATCAGTGTCTTTTTCGACCTTACATTCCTGCCAAGGCTTTGACCTGCACGCCTGCCAACATTCTCCCATTTAAGCCTGCGCTTTTGGCATCCAAGCAGAGACGAATATTGTATGAGTGACCGAGTATAAGGGGGGGGGGGGGGGGGGGGGTCGAAAAAAGAAAATGTGTTCCCTTTAATTTAAAAAAATGTCCAGCGGGCCCCAATTCATCTCCGGTGACAAGGTATTGCACCGGTTTAATCTAGATCAGGGCACGACGAAATCATCAATGCGAGACACGCACCTACACGGGACAGGGTCGGGGTAGGTGGGGGGGGGGGGGGGGGGTGGCCTTGTCAGACCGTCCTGATCTCTGAGCTCAGAGTCTCCTCCCCTCTGACAGACCGCTCCGTTCCCCCCAGCCCGATAAAAGCCTTTATCGAAAGTGTAGCAAGGCCCTGGACCAATCAGCGCCAGGGGGAGGTATGATAGCAGCAATCAGAGCCGAGGGGAAGGTATGATAGCACCAATCAGCTCTGTGGGGGGGGGGGGCGGGAGTTTCAGTTCACGATGGACAAAGATCGGCCCAGTCCTGCCCGAAGTAAAAAGAGAACGGTTTGAGTCCGAGAAGATTGTAGCAATCCAAACTGTTTTATGTCCGAAATAGACCGAATACAACAAATTTTTGCTTGACTTCCAAACCCCGAATTTAACAATAGTAAAGTCAGCTTTACTAAGGTTTGGGTTAGAGTGTTAGGGTTAGTGTGTGTGTGTGTGTGTGTGTGTGTGTGTGTGTGTGTGTGTGTGTGTGTGTGTGTGTGTGTGTGTGTGTGTGTGTGTGTTACGTTAGGCCGAGACGATATTGTGAAATCAAGACCTAGTGGTTTTCTCCCACGGGGGACGAGGGCCGTGTGTATGGGGCCCTTGGTGACACGCACACCCCCATGGTGTTATCGACGGGTCATGGCGTGAGGTATACATACTCACACACACACACACACACACACACAAACACACACACACACAGCCAGCCCAACCATTGACTCCTCCGTTTGTATCTTTAATATTTACATCGGTTTTGTACATACATTTTTCACCGTGCGCAAGTTGGCCGCACGCACACACACGCACAAGGCTTACCCACACAGGCTCATACCATGGCTGCTTCTGCATTTCTGAAAATGAATTACTAGCCGATTATGGATCAATACGTGGCCGGTGCCAAACGCCCTCGTTGCTGACTACCATGGCTCTGATCGATGATTTAGTTGATAGCTTATTTCTTTATTTATGAAAATGGCCACCGGTATTTCATTCCCTTTTCTTGTTTTTTTTTCGCTGCGAAATGCGAGAAAAAAACCATTTGCAGTCAGTCATGGAGACAGTCAGGACAGATTCCTGATTTGTACCACAGTTTTTATGTTGATTAATTTTGTTTGTGTCTGTGTGTGTGAGTGTGTGTGTGTATGTTTGTGTGTATCTTTCTGTGTGTGTGTGTGAGAGTGTGTGTGTTTGTGTGTGTGTGTGGTGTGTGTGTGTGTGTGTGTGTGTGTCTCTCTCTTTGTGTGTGTGTGTGTGAGAGAGTGTGTGTGTGTGTGTGTGTGTGTGTGTGTGTGTGTGTGTGTGTGTGTGTATCTTTCTGTGTGTGTGTGTGTGTGTGTGTGTCTGTGTGCAGCTGGTGGGGCGATCAGGGCCGACTAATTGTCCCGGTTTTAACTCGGCCATTATCCAAGTGGCGCGCGAAGCGCGTGAATTGCCATGCAGAGAGAGTGAAAGCTGGTCATTGGATTCATTTGACACACACATGCACACACATGCGCAAATACACGCACACGCACACACAGTGAATTGATCTTTGGAAATTCACCGCGCTGTGTGACAGCGTGTTGGCGTGAAGCCTGCGAATTGAATGGTTTATGTGGGCCTATCGCTGCCTTCTGAATGCAGTGCCCTTGGGGCAAAGAGAAACACATTTGAATGACTATCTCGTTTAAATGCTGTTTTTATGTCCTCATGATGTCTGCTTATTTATTATCCATTGGTCTATTTTTGTTCTAAGTTTGTTGACGAATCAAGTCTGTCTGTCTGTTGGCTCATTCAGTCTGTCTCTCAGTCTCTCTTTCTATCTTACTGTCTGTCTGCTCATTCACTTTGTCTCTCTGTCTCTCTGTCGGTCTGTCTCTCTGTCTGTCTTTCTGTCTGTCTTTCTGTCAGTCTCTCTGTCTGTCTGTGTCTCTGTCTGTCAGTCTGTCTGTCTCTCGGTTGGTCTGTCTCTCTGTCTGTTTCTCTGTTGGTCTGTCTCTATGTCTGTCCGTCTGTCTCTCTGTCTTACTTCTTTCTGCTCATTCAGTCTGTCCCTCTGTCTGTCATACTGTCTGTCTGCTCATTCAGTCCGTGTCAGTCTCTCTATCTTTCTCTCTGTCTGTCTCTCTCTCAGTCTCTCCGTCTGTGTTCTCAGTCAGTCTGTCCTTCACAAGCGGCTGACATTGAATCTGCGTTGATGCCGGTGTGTTCTCACCGCCACATGATGCGGAGCAGCAGGCAGAAAGTGACGTTGATGAATGGCGAGGGTATCGACTGAGGGCGCAAAGATGTCTTACAAATCGGCTTATTAACACGTCTCGCAATTAACATGCGTTCCTTCTGCTGCTCGCCTGCTCCTGTCATCGGCGCGTAATTGAAAACCGTGTCGCTTTATGCGTTGCCATTTGTTATTGCGGCTCCTGGCATTTTAGTGGGCCCTCGAGGGGATGAATTGCCTTCGAGTGTCCTGCTTTTGGCTTCTAGAATGTCAGCGCCGCTTGGAGTCCAAATCCCCTCCTTAGATCATCTTTTAGGAGGACGTGGGATGCGGAAGACCTTTTGCATCCAAGCAATGTTTTGCGCTCGGTTTCGCCGTTGAGGCCAGCAGCCGCATGAATAACCACGGCGTACTTTCCGGAAACGCACATGTTTGTTTGTTTGTTTGTTGAACCAGCCGTCTCATGGACGTCCTCTTAAGTGTAATCAGGCGTGAGACTGTGGGTTTTTAGATGACTGGGCTATTATTGTCTTGATCCTTCTTGACTCTCTCTCTCTTCAGCCTCCATGCTCCAATGTTGTTGTGTCTGTGCATCCAGGATTGTACACTACGTTGGTTGTTAGGCAGAAATAAGGATTTTTATTTCAGTAAGGTGAGGTCTAATCCACTTTTGTGTTATGATTAAAATTCTGTCGTTTAAACAAAATAATAATTTGGAAGAATGACATCACAAACACGATTTGTGATGTCATCAACATGCGCCAGTATACTCAATGAGGCGCCGTACTTTACAGTACGGAGGCCAGGCGCTAACCTTACGTCAGCACTGTGAAACACACGCTCCAACACCTCGAGGAAAAGTTACAGTGCCGGGTTGCAAGGTCACGGCGGACTTTTAGTGCGGCTTTAAAAAACACTTTTAAAAATTCCTTAAATCCAGCAGTGAGTGTTTCCCTAATGAATACGCCAATAAAAGCTTAATAGTACAAGCGGATACAGGGTGTTTGGATTGTTGACTTTTTTTTCCGTCAAGTGATCACTGTTAACCGTCATAGCTAACCTCTGCGAGTGCTACGTAGCTTCAGCACGAGCAATATGTCTCTCAACAAAAAGTTGTTTTGCGAGAAAACGTCTGAAACCTCCAAGCCAGTTAGTAGGAGTGTATATTATCGATTGATGTATTTCGAGACATATTATTAAATGGGTGATATAACATTGAAGGCTACAACAGCCTTTTATTGTTGGATCTACTGAAAGAGGAAAATAAACCACCAGATCAGGTTCTTGTTCTTGTTGTCATCTCAATGTCATCTTGACATTAACATTTCAAATGGAATGCAATATATTTTTATACAGAAGAATCAGTATGCATCTGGAAAAGCTTGTGTTACTGAGTCCTTTTTATGTGATATTACTGGCACTTTGTTTCAGAGGTAAGGTGGATATAAGAATGTGTTCTAAATAGGTCATGCCTAAGCTTTACCTTTTTCTTTTCATAGCGAGTGATTTTGACATCAATGTGCTGTGACCCATACTGTTCAGCTGCCGCCGACTTTCTCTCAGGCTTCTGTTTTTATCCCTCACACACACACACACACACACACACACACACACACACACACACACACACACACACACACATATACATACACACATACACACATAAACCCCACACACACATGCCCACACACACACACACACACACACACGCACGCACGCACATTCCCCACATTGTCCGAGAAGAGACAGATTAAAAAAAGCACCATGCCAGGCGGCCATAATAGCTGGCACCTCGTCGTGTCATCCCCTCCACCTCCTCCACCTCCTCCACCTCCTCCGACTCCTCCGACTCCTCCACCTCCTCCACCTCCTCCACCTCCTCCACCCTGACCATCTCCTCCACCTCCTCCACCCTGACCACCTCCTCCACCTCCTCCACCCTGACCATCTCCACCTCCTCCACCTCCTCCATCTCCTCCAACTCCTCCACCCTGTCCATCTCCTCCACCTCCTCCACCTCCTCCACCCTGTCCATCTCCTCCTCCATCTCCTCCAGCTCCTCCACCTCCTCCACTTCCTCGAACCTCCTCCATCTCCTCCACCTCCTCTGACTCCTCCACCTCCTCCACCTCCTCTATCTCCTCCACCTCCTCCGACTCCTCCACCTCCTCCACCTCCTCCACCTCCTCCACCTCCTCCATCTTCTCCTCCTCCATCTCCTCTACCTCCTCCATCTCCTCCACCTCCTCCATCTTCTCCTCCTCCACCTCCTCAATCTCCTCCACCTCCCCCATCTTCTCCGTCTCCTCCATCTCCTCCACCTCCTCCATCTCCTCCACCTCCTCCATCTTCTCCTCCTCCACCTCCTCCATCTCCTCCACCTCCTCCATCTTCTCCTCCTCCACCTCCTCAACCCCCTCCATCTCCTCTGACTCCTCCACCTCCTCCATCTCCTCCACCTCCTCCATCTTCTCCTCCTCCACCTCCTCCACCTCCTCCATCTCCTCCACCTCCATCTCCTCCACCTCCTCCATCTTCTCCTCCTCCATCTCCTCTACCTCCTCCACCTCCTCCACCTCCTCCATCTCCTCCACCTCCTCCATCTTCTCCTCCTCCACCTCCTCAACCCCCTCCATCTCCTCTGACTCCTCCACCTCCTCCACCACCTCCACCTCCCCCATCTTCTCCATCTCCTCCACCTCCTCCATCTTCTCCTCCTCCACCTCCTCAACCCCCTCCATCTCCTCTGACTCCCCCATCTTCTCCATCTCCTCCACCTCCTCCATCTTCTCCTCCTCCACCTCCTCCATCTCCTCCATCTTCTCCTCCTCCACCTCCTCCATCCTCTCTATCGAGGATCTTCTGATCATGTGACGTTCCCACTAGGCATGGGCGATTCGCGAACGATTCGGTCAGAACGACGAAATCCCGAAGCTGAACGACGAGAACTGATTCCCAAAACAAGAGAACAGATCCTTTTTTTTTAAATATAAAACACAAATATGGTCACGTAAATAAAAGACACAAACGAACAGAGCTTCAGACCTTATATTGATTAAGTCTAAAACGTTCTCATGGTGGTTGAGGCAGCTTGGGCTTTTCTTCTTAAAACCACACACGTGTAATGCTCGAGCGGCGTCGTAGGCTAATGCTACAGAAATTTTCTGTTTTCCGAGCACCGTCACCGTCTGAGACCTTCTGGTGTTTTACAGTTCTTCTCAGTCACTTTGGTACATTTCTCGAATCATCCTCAACATTTGCAAAACAGTAAATGCACTTCTCAAAACAATTCGTACAAATAGCAAAACACCATGGATAACCTGCAGAAGCCTATCTCTTGCTCAAAATCCTTAGTTCATCTCTCAAAAGTAAACTGTCTATGTCAAAGAACATGTCAGTGCCATCAGAATGACAAGTCCTTGTGTCATTGTGTACAGATAAGACAGTCAAATTGCTTAGTCATATTGATTGTTGATTGTTGCCTAAAAATCAATCTGACAGTGTACTCTGGAGGGATGTTCTGATGTAAACTATGTCTAAAGTTTTGAAGACAATTATTGTAAATTGTAAGTTACACCTTAGTTTATGTGGGAGATTGATTGCAAGAGACTGGACAAGAATCACATTTACGCTTTGACTGTTTGTACTGTAATTTGTTGACAGACAATGTCATTGCTAGGAATGTGACCATAGGACAATCTCCTTAGGGTAAACTGTACATGCATTGCTGTAGGAATTACAGTGCAGTCTTCCTACACCTCCTGACGTTCCTGTCTGTTGGGCCACACATTCTCATTCTCACGCAGTCTCACTCCTCTTCCTCTTCTTCTTGTCTCTGGCTGTTGACCCTGTCCAATTCCTTGTCCTTCCATTGTCAGACAAAGTAACATTGTGTTGTGCTCCAGCTATATATATACTTGCCAGTTCATGGTTCATGAGATGCACCTTTGAGCTATTTCAGTAAACTGGTTGATCGTTGGTTAATCTAACACTTCGCACATTTCCCTTCTTTAGAGAAAGTCAAGATTCACATGGTAGCAAATTACCAATTCAGGACAGATTTAGAAAAACAGTTCAATGGAAATGTATAGAAATATGCTTGACCTATTATGACAACTTGTTCAACCATTTTGCAAGTAAAGACTTACGCAATGAACTAATCCCTAAATATTGTGGTGGTGAGACTATTCAATAGAGACCCATTGCAATACATTTTGATCAATATGACATAAGAAATTGATAATGTAGGAAAAAATATAGAATTGTACATAATCATTTGCATGAATGTACCAAAGCATTTGCAACTTGTTCAAAGAAATGAGAAACTGCTTTTTTGATGTGCACAAGTGACACAATGATGTGAAGATTGAACAGGTCGTTTTGAGAATTTCAATTCTGATCTGAGAAATGTACCAAAGCGACTGAGAAAAACTGTAAAAGGCTCCATATGCGGGCGTACCTCATATTAAAAAAGCAAAGGGGGGAGGCCAAACACCTGAGATTCCCTGCCAAATGACGTAACAGACCATATGACTTAACAAACGGTATGTACGAATCAAACAAACGATTTATTATAGTGAAGGGAACTTAAAGAACTGACTCCCAGAAAAGAATAGTTTTGCCCATGCCTAATTCCCTCTTGGCTGTTCCTGCAAAATATGTTCCCACGCAGTTACGCTCCTCCTCCTCCTCCTCCAGATACACACACACACACACACACACACACACACACACACACACACACACACGCAGTAACAAAAATAGACACAATCACAAACCCACAAAACTCACACACATACACTAACAAAAACAGACACGTACACACACACACACACACAAAAACTTTGGCATTTAAAGAACAAAGTACCTGGCTGGTATTTGAAGGGCCCTGTTTTACCACCTGGTGTGATCGGGATTAGGCTCTGCACTCCATTTCAAAGAAGACCCACCCCCCTCCGGGGGAACCAGCACTGGTCTGGTCCACCCATCCCGTGTCGGGCCGGACTCTCGCACTTGTGCTGTCACTTGTAAAGGCCAATCAGCATCACGCAGCGAGCTCTTCACCCCCGACATACACCGGGAGCACACTGACTCTCCTCTGGGGGGGGGGGGGTCTGAATAAAGGCTCGGTTGTGGTTGCGGTTGTGTGCGTGGTGGGTGGTGTTCCACGGCAGGCAGACACCCCAGCCATACCAAGGGTCACTGAGGGTGGTGCTGATGGAGTTTGATGACGGTTGGGTCGAGACGGAGATGACAGCGGTGGTCAATGCGGTGGTGTTGATGGAGGCGGTGGGGGATGGCGAGGACAGTGGTGGACACCACGGTTGGTGGCGTTGGAGGTGCTTGTGGTTATAGTGGTGGTGGTGGTGAATGGATGATGGTGGAGGTGATCGTAGCGGTGTGTTTCTGTGTAGCTCTGTGGAGGGGATGATGGGTTCAGGGGGATTATGGTGGTTTTAGTGGTAGTGGTGTTGATGGGGAGGGGGGGTGTAATTGTTATAATGGAAGCGGTGTTGGAGGTACTATGGTTGTAATAGTGATGGGGCTATAGGTGGTGGAGGTGATTATGGTGGTGTCCTCTCTTATAGAGAGAGCAGTCGGGGGTCATGACTCATGACCCCCGACTGATGGGCAAAAAAGAAAAGCTGATGGTGTGATTCAGCGATTTGAGAACACATTGCTAGCTCGCGCCGCAAGAACATGTTCCGTGGCTAGCGTCCCTAGAGCTAGAGCGTGCTAACGTAGTCCATTAGATCCCTCATTAAAGTGTGTGTGGCTTCATTGATGTTTATGCATGTCTATGATGCACCTGTTCATGTGTCTGTCTCTCTGCATGTGTGTTGTATTTGTTTGTGTGTGTATATGTGTGTGTTTCTGTGTGTGTGTGTGTGTGTGTGTGTGTGTGTGTGTATGTGTGTGTGTGTGTAGGTGTGTGTGTGTGTAGGTGTGTGTGTGTGTGTGTGTGTGTGTGTATGTGTGTGTGTGTGTATGTGTGTGTGTGTGTGTGTTTGCGTGTGTGTGTGTGTGTGGGTGTGTGTGCGTGTGTGTATGTGTGTGTGTGTGTGTGTGTGTGTATGTGTGTGTGTGTGTAGGTGTGTGTGTGTGTGTGTGTGTATGTGTGTGTGTGTATGTGTGCGTGTGTGTGTGTGTGTGTGTGTGTGTGTGTGTGTGTGTGTGTGAGTGAGTGAGCATCTGTGCATGTAGATCTTTTTGAATGTCTGTGTAAGGGTAAGGTCCGGGGGCTGTAGCTGTGTTTGTTGATGCATGTGATTATTTGTGGGTGTGTGTGTGTGTGCGTGTGTGTGTGTGTGTGTGTGTGTGTGTGTGTGTGTGTGTGTGTGTTTCTCGGTGTGCGTGTGTCAGTGTCAATGTGTTGGTTTGTGTGTCAGTTTTGGTATCTGTGTGTGTGTGTGTGTGTGTGTGTGTGTGTGTGTGTGTGTGTGTGTGTGTTTCTCTGTTTGTGTGTGTATGTCTCAGTGTGTGTTTCTTTGTGCGGTGAACTACTAGCCTGAGTGCTAAACCGTGTTCTCCCACTGCGTCACCACCACACCGGCGGGGTCAGCGCGGCAGCGGTGGCGTTAGCATGGCGTTGTGAGCGCACAATGATGTAACTAGCACTTTATCTAATCACCCTGTTACCTCCTAATAGCCCCTGTTGTTAGCTCACAGCACAAAGCTGCCTGTTTGACTCTCGGTATAAACGGTCTGGGTTCGATCCCTGACGTCCTTAGAGAAACCTGTAGAGGTCCATTAGTGTGATGTCCTTTGCCCTCCTAGCCTTCTTGCTCTTTTCCCTGTTCCTATTTTCCTATTTAAAAAACGTTGATGGTGTTCATGTTGACACGATCATGGTGATCCTTACGGGCCCAGATGACCTTTAACCTTGGGATGCTGCGCACAACCTAGCAGTGTGATTTAGATCGTTTTTCCTTCATTCAAATCCTCCAACACGTGTGTGTGTGTGTGTGTGTGTGTGTGTGTGTGTGTGTGTGTGTTGGTGTGTTGGTGTGTGTGTGTGCATTGGTGTGCATGGTAAATGGATTACCAATGCATGTCATTGTTTTTCTGTGTCCGACTAACCCATAGTATTTCGAAGCAGTCGTGGCTTCCAGTTGTAGTTGTAAAGACACATTAGAGTGTCATTCGTAACGTCTTGACAGCAATTACAGAATCCATTCCGATGCGTTTCCCAACAAATATAAAACGTTACTAATAGTAAACAGACAAAAAATAATTCCAAAAACATCACTGTGTTAATGATGACCTAAAACGCACCATATAGAAAAATACTCTCCTTGCAACAAGACCGAACCGAGAGTTCTAAATTCTAAATCCTAGAATTTTCCTATAGCTTTTAGCTTGAGTCCGTTTCTGCTGGATAATGATAAGGTGCTGCACTACAGTCCAGATTCATCACATCTCACCCCATCCCCGCGGCCCCAGGTGACCTTTGACCCCGACCGGGGGATGATGTCTTGCTGCAGCACAACCTGGCTTTGTATTTGAACTCTTTTATTTTCTTTATCATTCATTAAAACCTTCCTGTGTGTGTGTGTGTGTGTGTGTGTGTGTGTGTCTGTGTGTGTCTGTGTGTGTGCGTGTGCATGTGCGTTTGTGTGTGCGGTTGCATTGGTGTGTGTGTGTGCACCTCCCAGACATGAAGTTTCATCGCGGCGAAGTATACCCCAATTAAAACAAACCACTCGTATTTTCCTTCCGCTACAAACACATCCTCCAGTACTCGTGCCCGGCACACTCAATCTACGACTACGTGTTCCACTCAGTGGCGGGCACTTAAAAAATGCACAAAACAATCCAAAGTTGCATTCATAAGAAAATCCTCACTGATTTCCCACTGCTTATCGCTAATGAAGAAAGAAAACTCAAGCACTCGACTCCTCGTTGCACTGTCGGCACCTTAAAGCGCTTTTTCTGCTTCTCTGCGATTCATTGGTGCGTTCGCATGCTTCTGTGGGAGCTACGCTGCCATCTGTGCGGGGAGGGGGGGGGGGGGGTCCCACATTGCATTACAAGTTGCTGGGTCCGAAACCGTAGCCCAAATGAGTAGTCATGTGTGGTTGACTCGTCAGACTAATTATAGATTCGGAGAGGCCATTGTGTGTGTGCACACACCGTGCAGAAGAGAATTAGTGTAAGCCTAACTACTGTGGCTGTAACGTTTTACCTTATCTCCTCCTGAGGTGTGTGTGTTTGTGTGCGTGTGTGTGTGTGTGTGTGTGTGTGTAAGAGAGATAAGGTGCGTACATACGTGCGTACATCCTCGGTGTGTGGCTTTCTGTGCACATGCGTTTATTCCTGGTGTGTGTGCTTGTGTGTTTGCTTGTATCTCTGTGTGTGTATGTGTGTGTGTGTGTGTGTGTGTGTGTTTGTGTGCGTGTGTGTCCGTGCTACACACATGAATACTATTAATTGCCACCATTGTTTGCCGGCGTCGGCCTGAATCAGATATTTTCTCCTCAGTTAATACTGAGCAGCCGGAGTCTCCTCCCAGTTGTTTAACTGCGTGGCCCGGCACTCATCGCTTTTAATCAATTTAACTACGCATACAGGAGGCGTTCGATTAGACACAGGCCCTGCCAATACAGGCATTAGGTTCACACGTGTGTTTGTATGTACTGTATGTATGTGTGGGAGTAGTGGCTGATTTCAGGGGGGAGGCTTAAACGTTTCATCGACGCAGACGCAATTCACTCAAAGGACACAGGTTCCAATTTGGTGTTCAAACCTTCCATCCGTAATCCTGTGGAGGGTAACACAACATCAGACGGTCTTTGAAGGGAACGGCTCATGGGTCTTTTTAGAGAGAGAGCGAGAGAGAGAGAGAGAGAGAGAGAGAGAGAGAGAGAGAGAGAGAGAGAGAGATTTCTGAAGGTTTGTTTGTTACACTTATGATGACAGCAACTATGAAGTCTGACTTTTAAAGGTTAGGGTGGAATGCAACCTGAATGTACTAAGTGTGTGTGTGTTTTGGGTCTTCTTCTTTCCATTGGTTTTCTTTATAAACTTCTCATATTTCAACCCACAATGCAACATGGTACAACAAGTTGTGCATCTTTAAGGGTTCAGCAGCAAATTGTACTTGTGTGTGTGTGTGTGTGTGTGTGTGTGTGTGTAGGGCTTGTGTGGGCGTGTAGGGCTTGTGTGTCTGTATGTGTGGGTGTTTGTGGGGCTTGTGTGTGTGAGTGTGTGTGTGTGTGTGTGTATGTGTGTGTGTTTGTGGTGTAAATACCAACATAGAAGCGGGTAGAACCAATTAATCTTGGTATTTTATGTGTGACCCGGTGGCTGTGCGTAGCTTGTGCTAATCATAGCTGTCGCTCGGTTAGCCAAACAGAAAAGCGCCAAACATCAATCTTGTTTCCTATTCAGTCCACGAGGAATGTGCAAAACATTTTATATACACCGTGCCTATCCTCCCATGTTACTCCAATTTATTTTCCAACAAGTTATTTTTCTTTTGCTTTTATTTTTTTCTTTCCCACCCCCTCCCCCGTCTATGATTCTCCTGGAGCCTGAAAGGAAATGTTTTGAAACTATATCCGCTTTCCCCTTCCAAAACCCCGCTGTGACTACCGTGCCATCATTATTTCTGGAAATAAAATCACAGTTTGGGGGTTTGTAAACTACATATTTATATTCCTCCATAATACACACGGCATAATCTGTTTTTCTGTATTCGGTATCGGGGGAGAATGAGGGGGGAACTCAAAACATTTCCCTTTGTGTCGACTGGCTTTTAGACCGCAGATACCAGGCGAGATTCATAGAACCATGAAAGGCGGGATAGAAAAATAAAAATAAACGGCGGTTTGCTCTTAGCTCCGGTTTTCCGAAGGTCCGCTTGCCAAGACGGATTTCTCGGGCTCCACAATCAACCAAAACTAGAGCCTAAAACTCCCGCACTTTTCCCTTTTGTTGATCCCACAGTTCATTGCGGTTCTCTGGGCCATTTTTCATACTTCATATTTAATCGTGCGCCCGGCCTCCAACGGTTTTACTTACGCAAGAAAGAAAAGAAGGAAAAGAAAGAAAGAAAGAAAGGCTGCCAGTAAAATAAAAACAAACAGCAATCATTGATAAATAAAAATAACGCGGTACTCCGCAGAGCGCGCAGGAGCTAAACGACGGAACGCTGATGCTGTGTTGCATCGCTTTAACTTGTTCTGACGGATTCGCCGTGGTGTGGCGTGAGCGACGGACCGATTAGAGCGACGCGAGTAACAAGGCTAAACAGTTTGACGTCAGGCCTGATATCGCACTCGATCCTTTCAGTTCAGTAGCGCCGTTCGCCCCAACCGTAATGTATTCTTAAGACCCGCCTGACATGATGTGTAGCCGTATGATTTTCCCCCTAATGAATCTCTTATTGAATTTAGCAACGAAAGGGACATTCATCTTCGTCGGACGGCCTAATCTTGTTTTGTGTTCCATATAACACCGGGATTTGCATTCAATGCGGTACGGTTTTTGATTCATAATCCCCAGTTTTTCTGTGTGTGTGTGTGTGTGTGTGTGTGTTGGATTAGGGAAGAGAGTGCTCTTTTTTTGGTTGCTGTGTAATCCATTCAGCAGTTGTGTGTCTCAGTTGTTCGTTTCTGGGTACTTTTGAGGTCAATGCTAATAAAAAAGGAGGAGATTTTAGGCTGGGGTTTAGAGAGCTTTTTCAGGTAACGTCTTTGTGAATTCCGTTGAACACAGGTGCGAAGGGGTTGTTCGAGGGAAAAGTGCTCGTCAGAGATGTGAGCGTTGAAGCAAGAAAGAACAAGATTTTCTGTCGCTCTCTCTCGCTCTCGCTCTCTCCATATATAAAAACAAATCCAATCCATATTTAACGGATAATTACCCATGGAAGCAGCAACAGAAACACTGGTAAGCCACCACAATGCTGTTCTAAAAATAAAGCCCATGACGTTATAAATTTGCCTAACGAGCCTTGATGAAACCCGGCGCATACGATGAGGTTTGACGGCTTAGTTTGTCGAAATCATCCCACTTCTGCGGTTCTCCGCACTATAATTTGATCCTCGATAAGATAATTGTAGGTTTAATGTGACATGGGACAGCTTCGACGGACGTTATCGCTCTTTAACTTGTTTAATTCCACCGTGATTTAACTGTATTAGTCATTTCGCGAATGCTTTTATCCAAAGGGACTCACTGTGTGTTCAGATACGTGTTGTTCACCACCACAGGGTTATGGGTATCTTGCTCAAGGGCGCTGTCACAAGGACAATCCCTCACGCAACCTAGGTGGCTGCCACGCTCCACCAAGGTTCAACATGTGCACATTGATTGCTCATTGCTCAACAAACAAGTGTGACCCCTCAGCCAGCCCCAGAGTCCAATCAGTCTGATTCGGGCCAGGTGAGGCTGCTTAAACCAGCCATCATCCCCACACACACTCCCACAGATGCCTACAAGTATTCTTGTAGATATTGGGAATCAAACCCAGAACTTTCCCAGTACCTTGGGAGTAGAAATACCGGGTTTGATGGCCCTGATTTACTTGAAAACAACCATGGGCATGATGTCTAACTTCTACCTGCTCCTTAAAGACCTGTCTGCACTGTATAGCCCCTACCTGCTCCTTAATGTCCTGTCACTTCACCATCTCACCCCTACCTGCTCCTTAATGACTTGTCTCTGTACTGTCTAGCCTCTACTTGTTCCTTGATGACCTGTCTCTGTACTGTCTATCCCCTACCTGCTCCGTAATGACCTGACACTCCACTGTCTAGCCCATACCTGCTCCTAAATTATCTCTCTGTACTGTCTAACTCCTACCTGCTCCTTAATGACCTTTCACTCCACTGTCTAGCCCCTACCTACTCCTTAATGACCTCTGTGCACTGTCTAGCCTCTACTTGTTTCTTAATGACTACTTGCTCATGAGTCGCTTCTTAATGATCTGACTCTGTATTCAAGCAGACAAACGCATCAAGCTAAATATATTCATTGCTATCTTCAGATCTGTAGAACCGAAACAGGTTTTTATGAATCAAGAAGCAACAAACAAACATATTGCTGTTGGATACCGAATGATCCACTCAGTCTTGATTTAGCTTTTTCGTCTTTGAAAAAAATAATAAGATATCTGATAATGGGGATGTATGAATGTGGCCGGGAGAACACATCCAACTCATTAAGTTTCCTGATGAAGCCATAAAGTGACACTGGTTCCATGGTGACCTCTCTACGACCTCCTGGGCGACGCGACGCACTGACAAGAATTAACGGCGGAGTCGTTTAATATGTCTGCATTAGCCACAGCATCTGTTTGGAGCTAGCTCTCGGCGGAACCACGACAACGGTGGCGTTATGATCTCAGCGCTGCTAAATGGAAACTATTTGGCTGAGGGGGGGGAACTCATTTGAACCCTATTTTCGCAGTGCAAAATGAGCTTTTATTCAAAGGTACATACGGACACACAGAGTCTGTGCTGTTATTATTCCATACGCCGAGATATGCGAAGGGTAATGTGTTTTTTACATTTTTTATGTTTAAAAAAATATGTACTTTGGAGGGTTATATGAAAGCAGCCGTAAAATGCCATATTATGATTACATTATGCGTCCATCAAACAGCATATATATTGTGAAAATTATCCGTTCATCGAATGGAATATATATTATTGAATTATGCAAAGTGAGCCTTTTTAAGACGCACCGGGTAACGCTCGGCCTTCTGGGATTTCGCCCGCCCAAACGAGGGGGTCTGTTTCCTCCTCCGTCGTGCTGCTCTTTTGCCTAGACAATGCCACCTACATAGGGAGCATGCGATCAGTTGGGACGTAGCCGACGCAAACTTCAAAGCCAACGCGTGATTCCTCCGACGATAATTAGGGCGCCGGTAAAAGTGTTCTGAAGCCGTAGCTAAGAGCCAACATCACCTCACTCTCTTTCTTTCTTTCTTTCTTCCTTTCTTTCTTTCTTTCTTTCTTTCTTTCTTTCTTTCTTTCTTTCTTTCTTTCTTTCTTTCTTTCTTTCTTTCTCTTTTGTCTCCGCCTCTGTGTTCGTGTGTGTGTGTGTGTGTGTGTTTTTGTGTGTGTGGGTATGGGTGTGTGTGTGTACTTGTGCCTGTACCTCTGTGTGTGTGCTGGTGCCTGTGTGTGTATGCTCGTATGTGTGTGTGTGTGTGTGTGTGTGTGTGTGTGTGTGTGTGTGTGTGTGTGTATGTGTGTGTGTGTGTGTGTGTGTGTGTGTGTGTGTGTGTGTGTGTGTGTGTGTCGGCGTGTGTTGCTCCAACTATATGGAGTTGGTTAACCTCAACACATTTATTTTTTATAGTTATTCCCTCTCACTCAATATATATATGGAATCACACGCTATCTCCGCCCTCGACATGTTTATGAGTGACTATCCTCGACCGCGTGTCAGAATGCTCACTGAGAGAGGATAATGAATGCCGGCGTGCGGCGTGATATTTTACAGATGATGCTATCCTTGTTTTATAGTTCAGCGTGCAATGATATCAGTGTGCGTTGATCCAGGCAGTCTCCCCACGCATGCACGCAGGCACGCAGGCACGTACTTACGCACACACACACACACACACACACACACACACACACAGACACACACACACACAGCCACACACAGCCCTTGAATGATGGCGGCGTAATGTTGAGTAATCGCAGCGTAGTGCCTGAAGCTTCTCCCAGGGATGTTCGTCACCATTAGGTTGGCGATCAATGGTGTCAGAGATCAGCTGGGGGGGCCAGCCAGAGATATCCGAGAGTCCCGGTCCTGTTGTCCACCGTAGAGAACAGGACCGGGACTCTCCCCCCACCCCCCCCCCCCCCCCCCCCCTGCCAGCCCACCCTTGACG
>NC_136937.1:26698696-26708696 GCF_949987615.1 Pollachius pollachius | reverse complement strand
AAATTACTAAACGCACTTCTGCCTTTCAAAAGCCCCCTTTTGTGAAACAACAAATAAGACAAAAGCAAAAGTCAATTGAACTCCAGGGTTTTTTCTTGTTGTCTATTCTCCGCCGCCGTTGTCTTATTCCCCAACAATTATTATCCTGCTGTGTCCTCGGTCGATACGCGACGCACAATGTTTTTAAGCTCTCTTATCCCAGCGGCCGGCTGCCCTCTCTTCCTCCTGCCTGTGTTTGTGTGTTTGTTTGTGTGTTTGTTTGTGTATGTGTGTGTATACCTCTCGCTATCACAGCCCCGCCCACCTCGTGGCGGAGATTAGCATCATAAGGCTGTTTGCATGTCTTTACAAACCCCCCCCCCCCTCCCCTACCTCCGCCGCTGTCACTCAAAGAGACACAAAGGATAAAATAAAACACGTCTGGCTCCTGATTCGTCACCTCGGCGCCGAGAAGAGCCGGCTGACGTTGAGTTGCCTTTCAGAGTTTTGAGACGACGGCCCTCTCGATGACAGACGGTGACGGGGCGATTATTTTTAGATTACCGTTATCTGCCGTGGCTCTGGAGCGGTTATTGTGCGTGGTGATGGACCGCGACGAGCAGCTCTCAAGGGGTTCCCATCTTGTCATGGTGGGTTGGGGGTGGAGGGCGGTGAGGAGGTACATAGTGTCAGGAACTCCTGTCTGGTACCTGTCATTTTGGTGTTAAAGTGTGGAACACACTGGCCCGACTGTTGGCCATCTGAAACGTTTGGGGTGCTTCCAACAGCTGTGTTGGAAGCTTTTGGAACTGCGTGGACGGTGTTTGGTTCGATTCAACATGCAAAGCCGGAGAGCGTTGGCGTCAGAAGCGTCTGCTCTCTGATTGGTTGTGTGCTGCTAGCATGCGTGCTGGCACACAACCAGCGTATCAGCGTGGTGTGTGTGTGTGTGTGTGTGGGGGGGGGGTGCAGACTTGGGTCACGAGACTAGCACATGCTTCTCGCGCAAGCACAGAACGTACACACTACTGTGTAGTTGGCAGTAGTCTACGTGTGTGTTTCAATGAGTGGTCGGATGAAGGCAGCTAGCCGTTGGTTTGAGTCTGGGCGGTGTGTAGGCCCCTTAAGATATGAAGAGGGGATGGCCCCCCCCGTCGTCCAGAAGAAAAAGGTGTCGCGGGTTCACTCAACCCTGAGCGAGGCGTCCACCTCCATTTTGTTTGGTGTTCGTATATTAGTGCAACTGGAATGCATTCATGCAGCGCTTTTCTAACCAGTGGCCACTCAAAGTGCTTTACAATATTGCCTACCATTCACCCATTCATGCAAATATTCAACCATGCAAGGGGACAGCCGGCTCGTCGGGAGCATTCAGGATGAGGCGTCTTGCTCAGGGACACCTCGACACTCTAGGATGAGCCGGGGATCAAACTAGCAACCTTCCAATTACCAACGAACCCGCTCTACCTCCGGAGCTACATGCGGCCCAAGTGTGTATTTTATAGTACAGAGAAAAACTGACATATTAGTGGGTTGAAAGAGAACGCGAGAGGGGAAGAAAGATAGGCAAAGGGCAGCGGGAGGGAATCGAAACCGGGGCGCTTACGAACGCCTGCGGCCTGCGTGGTAAGCGCGCAATCGGGGGGGTTGAGCCATGAGGTACCATTAGGGTCGGCTGTTATCAGGTATTAATGAAGGTATTCATTATAAAGGGCTTTTGGCCACAAAGGGGCTGCCAGTGCAGTTTGAAACACCGCTTTGAAGGAATAATAATGACGGGAGAGAGAGGCAGAGAGAGAGCGAGAGGGAGAGATCCGCGAAGCTGTTTTAAACACAGCCGCTGTTTTATATATGTGCACTCACACACACCTGCGGTGTGTGTGAGTGCACATATATACGCACACCCTGAACCCTGGGTCATGCCAACAAGGGCTCGCCATCTGTCATCCTTTTCATCGTCATCCTCATTCTCTTCATCGACATCTTCATCTCCATTTATCTGTGTTTATCGAGAAGTGAGGCACCGCCATGGACAGAAAAATCACTGATATAGGAAAACCTGCCATTTACTTTCCATTTCTCTGGCCTATTTCCCAGAATTCCCTGGTAGACGAAGGCGGAGCTCGCCCCATCTAAACCCGCCGCCCCGACTTTACCTCTGCTCCTCCTCCTCCTCCGCCTCCTAGTCTCCCTGTTCTCTCTCCCCTTTCACTCCTCTTCCCTCTCCTCCTCTTCCTGCAACATCCCCTACTCCCTCCTTGCACTCTTCTCCTCCCTACTATGTCTTCAGCTCTCACTCTTCCCTCCTCCCCTCCTCTTCCTCTTTCATCATCATCATCATCATCCCTGCTCCTTTCCCTCCCCCCACTCCTCCTCCAGCACCTCCTCCTCCCTCTCCTCCTCCTCCTCCTACACCACCCCCTCCTCCCTCTCCTCCTCCTCCTCCTTCATCACCTCCTCCTCCCTCTCCTCCTCCTCCTCCTCCTCCTACACCACCCCCTCCTCCCTCTCCTCCTCCTCCTCCTTCATCACCTCCTCCTCCCTCTCCTCCTCCTCCTCCTCCTCCTCCTACACCACCTCCTCCTCCCTCTCCTCCTCCTCTTTCATCACCTCCTCCTCCCTCTCCTCCTCCTCCTCCTACACCACCTCCTCCTCCCTCTCCTCCTCCTCCTCCTCCTCCTCCCTCTCCTCCTCCTTCATCACCTGATCCTCCCTCTCCTTCTCCTCCTCCTCCTACACCACCCCCTCCTCCCTCTCCTCCTCCTCCTCCTCCTCCTCCCTCTCCTCCTCCTCCTCCTCCTTCATCACCCCCTCTTCTCTTCCTCCCTCCTCTCCCCTACTATGTCTCCAGCTCCCTCTCTCCCCTCCTCTTCTTCTTTCATCATCATCCTCCCCCCCCCCCCCCCCCCCCCCAGCAGCAGGAGGTGCTTGGTGGAGAGTGATTAAGGTCCGCCGTGCGCTCCGTGGCGTCGGCCTGCAGTTGCTGCACATAATGCCATATGTTGCCGCGGGATTCTGCTCTTTTTAACGATGTGTGAGGTGTGTGTGTGTGTGCGTGTGCGTGCGTGTGTGTGTATGTGTTTGTGGGGGAGAGGTGTGAGATTCATGAGTGTGTGTGTGTGTGTGTGTGTTCCTGTGTGTGTGTGTTCCTGTGTGTGTGTGTGTGTGTTCCTGTGTGTGTGTGTGTGTGTGTGTGTGTGGTTGTTTTTGTGTGTGTGTGCCTGGGAGAGTGTCAGGGTGAGATATGTGAGTGGGTGTGTGTGTCTGAGAGCTATGAGTTTGTGTGAGTGTGTGTATATGTGTCTGTGTTTGTGCCTGGAAGAGATTCAGTGTAAGAGATGTGAATGTATGTCTCTGAAAGCGATGAGTTTGTTAGTGCGTGCATGCGTGTGCATGAACTCACATGCATTGGCGTTCATTTGCTCATGTGTGCCTTGGCATGCCTACCCACTGTATTTAGCAGCTGGTTCTCGCTGCTCAGATGCTGATTTGTGTGTTAAGCGATTTAAATACGGCCCTCGGGCCACACTCGCACAATCTGCATGCATGCGGTGCTCTATCTAGGCCAGGTGAGCGAGGGGTGAATGGTAATGCGGCGGCTCCGACGCTGCTCTTTGTGATACGAGGGTTAATTTGCGGGCTCTAGCAGTCGCTGTCGATGTGCTGCCTGCCTGCCATTGTGTTGTTTAATTTCCGTTGAGGACTTTAAAACAACTATGGATAATGTTTGTGTTTTATTTTTAAATTCGTCCCTGAGTTTTTATCTCCGTTGCTCATCGTCCCTGTCTCACGTTCTGTCTCACTTGCACTTTTAAAAAAAAGTTCAGCACGTTTTCGTTCTTGTCCTGTTTCGTGCTTTGGTGGCGTTCGTGGTGTGTGTTCAAGGTGTGTGTTTGCGTTTGTTCTAGGTGTGTGTATGTGTCTATTCTAGATGTGTCTTTGCGGTGTTGTTCTAGGTGTGTGTGTGTGTGTGTGTTCTAGGTGTGTGTGTGTGTGTTTTCTAGGTGTGTGTGTGTGTACCAACGCACACAGCTAGATGACAATGTGTCGCTGGTCCTGAAAATGTCCCCAATTTGTCCGAAGAGAAATAGACAATTTTGTTCCCTTGCCAGACACTATGTCGCTAATTTATTTATATATTTGATTTCTTTCTCTCCCTGTCTCTCATTCTCGCTCTCTCTCTCCCCTCCCTCCCTCTGAGTCTCAGATTGTACATCTACTCTCTTTCTGTTGGGCTTGCGGTGACATTGTTGGACATCAGAAACCTGATGTTATCACGCTGATATATAATTCAGTGAGAGCCTTGTTGGCCAAATGCTTAAATATTTCCTTTTCTTTTCCAAAGGAAGAGTCCTGCTCTTCCTGAATTTCATGTCTATACCAGAACACTTTTCAGCCTGCCCTCAGCTACTGTCCTTTTCAACAGTAGGGTCGACTTATCGAGATCATAGTCTTACAACAGTGGAGCATTGTTTATTATGTTTTTAGTATTTAAAGGGTGCTCTGGCTTTCAGAAAATTTCTGCCCTGAGTATTTCTTGGGGGTAAAACGTCCCGCAAAGAAAACAGAAAACAGCACATTGGGATTTAGTAGTTGTTTGGACTCTGGTCTGTGTTGATGTTGTGTGGTGAATGATTGAATGAGATCCACATTTTGCAGTCTTCATTGCGACATCACTCAAAAGACCAGAAAAGGCGACGTGATTTGGAGGACAAACAGGCCGTTACACCGTTACACCGCTCCGGACCACTATGTAAAGCGGACATTAGCATTCAGCGGCTAATGCGTGCTAATGTATTCTCAGATCAATGTAATTGTTTCAGGTAGCGAGGCCTTCGTGCACCGCGCTGACCGGCTGGCGCAAATTACCTTACCTTGAAAGCCCTTTTGAAAACGGTGCCGCGTTTAAAACACCTTTCGCCGGACGACCTCTGCGACGACCTTGGGGTCGTGGAGCTAGCATACGCAATGTTACCTTGTGTCGCCGGTTGAATAAAAAGGAATAGAAAACAAAAATGTTTTCTGTAGTTCGAGCCAAGATTTTAAAAAAAAGAAAATGTAAATCCCGTCTTTAGGGGATATGATGTTTCGGGGCTGCTCGAACATGTGGCGTCAGCGACAGACGGAGTCGCCGTACTTTGTTTATTTTAGCATCCTCCCCCGTGGTACAGCAGAGGATTGTTCAAAAACATGATGGGGGACGTCTTGAAGGGGGCTGTGGGGGGGGACGCATGTAGCGTCGCCGATGAGCCGGTTTGAACGTCGTTACTGTTTGTTGTTTGGGGGGGGGGTGGGGGGGGGGGGGGGTGGTGGTTACCCCGGGAAAACACAACGGCCCATCATCGCAAGGTCTCTCCGGGGAGGAATCAGCCGCGCACTCGTCATCAATCAGAAAAACTGTTCGCTTGCCAGGAAGAAGTGGCAGTTATGATGGCGGTGGGGGTACTGCTCACTCCTTAATGGCCTACACACACACACACACATACACACACACACACACACACACAGACAAACACGTTCCTTGGCCCTGTTTTTAAATGCAGAGTACGCAAACGACAGATGCATATTGTGTAGCGTATATATATATATATATATATATATATATACTCAGAAATTCCGAAACCGTTGGTTGCCGTTGGTGACAAGCTCTTAGCGTTGCTAGCTCACAAAAGGGATAAAGCTCTGTGGTAGGCAGAGCTGTCAGAAGGTACACTTTCACCGGTTGATCAATATGTTCCAGCGGCACAGTGAAATACGAAGCGCTCGATACCAACACACCGTGTGCTCGGAGGTTCATGAACGTACCGTTACCATGGGTCATTGGGTCGCTTTGCCATTACATGAGCAGGTTGTTTTGACGCTACAGTCCTTTTCTTCGCCAGTAAGTGACCAAGTGGTTTACCATATAATACAGTCAGGATAGAAAGAGGCATTCCCTTGAAGAGACGATCACTACTATGGACGTCTCGTAGTTCAGGGTTTATATTATATGGATTTATGTATCTCAAAAAGCAAGACGTATACCCGGGTTTGCCTGATAAATTCCTCTGTTCACCTGTACGTACACAATAAGGAAGGTAATTTAAGGTGACCCGCGTTGGCTTGGCAAGTCGTAAGTAGCTCAGTGTGGAAATTTGACTCTAGGGCAAGCCGGGAAGGAATAGAAAATCGCACCTGTGTTGCATTTAAATTAAAACTTGGTCCTCTCAGCATGTAAACAGCCACAGGCTCCACGCTAGCAGCAAAGTGATCACATAAAACATATACACTCCAAGTTGTCAAGAAGCATTGCAGTATTATATAAAGCTAAACAGGTTCTAGATCATAAATCACTACACATCCTCTATTGTTCACTGGTTTCACCTTATTTAAATGACTGTGTAGAGGTTTGGGACAATAATTACAAAAGTACATTACATTCACTGTTTATTCTGCAGAAAAGGGCTACACAGACCATTTTGAATGCTGGGTATAGGGATCATACAAACTCATTATTCATAGTCAAAAATACACAAATTAACAGATCTGGTTGAATTTCAAACAGCACAATTAATGTTTAAAGCAAAAAATAACAAACCACTGGCAAATATTCAAAAGAAATGCACACAAAGAGAAGGGAGTTTTAGGGGGATTGTTTAATTTTAAAATGAAAAAGGTGCGTACAACCAGAAAAAGTTTTTGTATTTCTGTCTGTGGGGTAAAATTGTGGAATAGGTTAAAAGAAGAGCTCAAGAAATGTCCAAACATAAAACTATTCAAAAAGAGGTTAAAGGAAATGATTCTCACAGGGTACAAGGATGAAGGTGTTTGATTTTCATTTCATTGGTTAATTGTTCATTGTTTATTTATTTAGTTGTTATTTATTCTTTTTTGTATTTGTTTTTGTTCTAAAATAATTTTTGGGGGAATTTCTGAATTCAATTATAGTTTTGATACTAAAATATTTCAATAGTGAGATAATATATATATATTTTCATGAATGTTTTTTATTAATTTTCTTTATTTTTATTTTTTGAGAAATGTGTAAGAAATTATAATATATATTGGATATGAACATGTAAGTCATACATTTTATTTTAAGAAAATGATACATTTGGATACGTTAAAAAAATGATATATCTATATTTATATGTATATAATTAATAATAATAAATGAACATTTTAATAATTTCTATTGTTATGACTAAGGAAGCTTAATTAAAATGAGTTACGGAGAAGGGGTGGGATTAGTATAAACTTATAAAGTTAAAAACTTATTAAGTATAAACTTCTTCCCACTCCTTTTCGAACATGTTGTTACAATTATCAAGTATTTTTCATTCAGGTATCTAATTATGCTTTCTATTTTGTGTAATATCATTATTTTCTGTATGATATTTTCTGTTTTCTTTTACATGTTCGAAATAAATTTCAATCAAATCAAATCAAATCCTTATGATAGAAAATGAGTTTGTTTAGAAACCTTGCATTAACCTTGTCAGACACAGACAGCCACATAGAGTGGCGAAGTCACGCCCCTTCCGGTATAGCCCATGGGACCTATGAGATCGAAAAATATGAATGGGTTTCAATGGAGAGAAAGTAATTTTTTTCTGGTCAAACTCTTGACATGAAAAATTATCATTTAAATCCACAAACTACATATGTGTAATCCAGGGCATATAAAGACTGGGACCAGAAAATAATTACTTCCTCTCCATTGAAACCCATTCATATTTTTCAATCTTATAGTCCCATTGGCTCTACCGGAAGGGGCGTGACTTCGCCACTCTATAGAGTTCACGGTTCAAGCTTCCCAACCCTTGAGCTTTTCCTGTTCAAGGGGCCTGGCAGCAGGGAGTTTAACCTCTCCTACGTAAGCCTTTAGTTTGTTTATCAGACCAACGTGATTGGAAATGACCCTATGAAATTAGATTGGGTAGAGTTGGAATGTATTTTAGCATGAGGTTCTAGGCTAACTGGATTGGGGTGGATTTAGATGAGATTGGATCCTACTTAATTTGATGGAAATTGACAAACGATATGCAGGCTACCCTGCCAGCGAACTTTAGTTAAGACTCAGATCTCGGAAAATGGCACCCCCGCTGTCTCTTGTTCTCGTCAGTGTGAGTGTGTGTGTGTTTCTGTGTGTGTGTGTGTGTGTGTGTGTGTGTGTGTGTGTGTGTGTGTGTGTGTGTGTGTGTGTGTGTGTGTGTGTGTGTGTGCGTGCGGCGTGTGTGTATCAGAGAGTGAGAGAGATAGATCCGGCTGCGGTCCCATTCTGTTGTGAGCAGTTGGACGGCTTCATGTTAACATGTTCCAACTGACCTCTATCTGTAATATGTAGCACATCATTTATTTTTAATTGGAAAAAGTTTAATTATTGAACATGCAGACAACTGGACCAAAGCCACGTTAATTTGTGTATCAGTTTATCCTCTCTCTCTCTCTCTCTCTCTCTCTCTCTCTCTCTCTGTCTCTCTCTCTCTCTCTCTCTCTCTCTCTCTCTCTCTCTCTCTCCAAAAAGACCAATGAGCCGTATCTTTCAAAGACTGTCTTTGTCTCTCTCTCTCTCCCAGTGTCTTTTTCCCAGTGTCTTGTGGGTATTATTTGAAAACAGTCACCTGTAGAGCCCTGACAACCAACAACCAGGCCTTGACAGACAGACAGAGTTCCTCTGCATCAGAATCTCTGGCAGATAATGTTGGGAAAAAGACAAAACAAAATGGAGCTCAATTACCTCGTAGCGCTGTCCTTCGCTCCGCCATATTGAAGGAGAACCGTGAGAAGAGTCACGTTTTACCAGCTGCGGAGCGCACCGAAAAAAAGAAAGAAAAAGCGTGTTATGGAGAGAGGGGGCAATACAGTGAGAAATAAACAGCTTTTTCTAGTCTGTTGTATACCAGACAGCAATGCATAAATGAATACGAGATTGCTTGGAGACCGGGTCTCGGTGCCAAGCTGTTACGGCTAACTGCCAGACGAGAGAGCATGAGGCCTATCTACACTTTACAGCTCTTATTGAACCTGTGGATCATCCCTAAATGTTGCGTTGTGTTTTAGAGTTATGTTCGCCCTCAGCGACCTAGAAACCACTGTTTGAATGTAAGGCTGTGAAATAGTTTTGACGTTTTTTAAGATATTTTTTTCTAAGACACAAAACGTCCCTAGGCTTGACTGAGAATCGCCTCTGGCATTTTGCCCTAGACAGGCCACCCTAATCTTTGACGTATGTTCTTAGTGCATTAGCGAAGCACGCCCCCTGCTCTGGGGTTCCAGTCCTCGCGCAGGCTAGACCCTCAGAGCAGGGGGCTGAAGGCCCAGCAGAAAATACATCAGGCAGTTTGGCAAATTGGGGGCGTCTGTCTGAAGGGCCTGTTTTCTTTGGCCAGCGCACATCGCACACTGAAGGCATTTATATGTTAATTTCTGTAGTTGAAGTCAAGAAATGTAACTTTTTACAGCCGTTACCGACTTTCACAGGCACTAATCCTAAAATTGACTAGGAAATAAAACTGTTTTGGGCTACCAGAGGTATCACTGACCTGATTAATGATTGACGTTGACCACCAGGAATGGGACTTTTTGAGTCAGACCGGACCCTAAACAGGTCCACAGAACTGTGTCTGCTTTTGAGTTGGCAATTCTTGATCACCTTAGATTTTAATCATTGCATGACATCTCAGACAAGACATGAGTTACGCGTTTGACGTATGTTGATAACAGGACCATGGGTTGAGAATGTGTATACCAGAACGGCTAACGAATATCTATCTAAATAAAACATGTTTTTACACATTTTCGAAGTATGGATTCATAAAAAGAGAAATATTTTATGTTGTAAAGATGATTGCTACTATATGATGACTATTTATTCGGTGAACGTGAGTCGACTGCATTTTTTTAAGCAACACACACTCATGTTCTGTCGGCATATTGGTTCAAATGTGGCCTTCAATTTGACCTATATATATATCTCATATGTTCTTATTGGTTATTGGATGGCAGTAGGGTGGGCCCATAAATAAATTCTCGGGCCCTT
>NC_136937.1:26686196-26691196 GCF_949987615.1 Pollachius pollachius | reverse complement strand
GCAGAGTGTAAGCGTGTGTGAGCATGTGATTGCAGAGTGTGTGTATTTGTGGAATGTTTAATTGCGTTGTGTGTGTGTGCAGGTTGTTTGATTGTGTACTGAGACGGAAAAATAAAAAAATGACAGCTACCTCCCAAATAGTTTCTCCCTCTCTCTCTCTCTCTCTCTCTCTCTCTCTCTCTCTCTCTCTCTCTCTCCATTTTTTCTTCATTCTCTGTTTAATTTTCATTGTATGGATTTTCTATCTCTGAACTGTTTGTGGGTGTGAGTGTGTGTGCGTGGCTGTTGGTGTTGATAGTGTGTGTCCATGCTGGTCGTCATTGTGTGTAGCTGTTTGTGAGCATGCCATGACAATGCTTTGTGTGTGTGTGTGTGTGTGTGTGTATGTGTTTGTGTGTGTGTACGTGTGTGTCTGTGTGAATTTTAACGTGTGTGTGTGAGCATTTGTTTATGTGTGTGTATGTGTGTTGGTTTGTATGTATGTATATGTGTGCGTGTGTTTGTGTGTGTGTGTGTGTGTGTGTGTGTGTGTCTGTGTGTGTGTATGTGTATGAATTTGTATGTGCGTGTATGTGTGTGTGAGCGGTGGCCTTGACCCTGCCCTTGCCCCTCGGAGTCTGTCGCGGCGGTAAATGCTGGTGGCGTCAGCAGAATAGAGAGGTCGCCGGTTGGCTGTCATCCGGGGGGAGGGGAGGGAGGAAGGGGGGGGGAGACTCAGTTATACAGAGAGAGAGGGAGGAGAGAAGACCTTTGTAAACCACCTTGTCCAGGTGATGGATTTCAATTGTGTGTTAGTCTGTGTGTGTGTCTGTGTGTGTGTGGGTGTGTGTGTGTATGTGTGTGTGTGTGTGTGTGTGTGTGTGTGTGTGTGTGTGTGTGTGTGTGTGTGGGTGTGTTTGTATGCAGAATTCCGCATTCAGTTCAACCCCTCCCAGCTCGCGTCTGCAACAAAAATGGCCTCTAGGTGAATAAGGATTATTATAGTTGAATTCCGCTCCAACGAGGTTCCAACCGCTAATATGCTAACCACGTAGGGCAGCTGAAAAAATGGCGCTGGTTTGATATATAACACACTGCCCTCGTCCATACACAAAGACACAAAGAGTCCGTGTGGATATAAAAAGAGCCTCTCCTCTCCGTACAGACCTGGGTCATGTTTGCGTGTGGCTAAGTACATCCGATATCTGATCTCCGTGAGCGCCATATGACCGCAAAGCACTTCAGACCAGAGAGATCAGACCTAAGCTAAGGAAGTCACAAGGGAGATGGGGAGGAGGTGAGATGGGGGGGGTGTAGTCGTCTAGTGATCAGTAGGAGGAGCGATGAACTACGTCACAGTGAACGTAGGCCCTTCAAATGCTTTTAATACACAGGACACGTGCGTATTGCATATATTTAGTTATTTTCTGCTTTATATTTTGTTATGCATATTTTGTATTATTTTTCACTGTTGATGGTAATGAGACGCTTTCATCCAGTGCAACAAAGAGAAGTCTCATTAAGGAGCAGACGCAGGGATTATGAAGGCATGCTTCAGACTGCCTGTAGCTCAGGAGGTAGAGGGGGTAGACTGATAACTGGGAGGCTGCTAGTTCGATTCCCCGGCTCGTCCTAGCTGTGAGTGTCGAGGTGTCCCTGAGCAAGAAGGCTCACCCTGACGAGATGGCATGTCGCCATGCGTCAGGTCTGTGTTTGAACGTGTGAATGAATGGTTGTAAGTCTCATTGGATAAAACAGTTCCTAAAATGTAAAAAAGGTTAAATGGGTACCAAAAAAGTAGGCTGTGTGCATTGTGTCTTGAACCCGGAACCTCCCGGAACCAGACCCCCGCGCCCTACAGCCTCTCTTCCGTCCTGCCCCCCCACTTCACAAATATATACTTAAGAAAACTCGGAGAGACGTACGGTCTTGATTGAAACTAAGTGGTCGCCTTAATTAAACGACTTCTCCAATAAGCTCGTGCTAGGTAGCCGCCACAGGTTTAGTGCCTGCAATCGATGACCGCTTTTATTTTTTTCTTCTCATTCCCACACAAACACGAATCGGCGTTGTCTGGGGAAAAGCAATTCCGTACGCTTTGAGTTTATTACTTTCGCGTATGAAGCTCTTTTGTCGGAGAGTCGATAACGGCTGTGCATTTTCTGGGAGGGGTTCAGGAAAGATAAAGAAAAGAAAGTTTGGGCAGGTCGGAGAGAGAGCGAGAGAGGGCGCGAACGCGGTTGAATGCAGAATGGTGTTTTAGCCCGGGCCTGGTAACCAAGGAAACAGCGGCATTCTTGGAGAGGGGGCTTTATTTGGCCAACCGTTGCTCATGGTCAAACAGCAATTTCAACAAAGATATCAAAGCGCACAGGGGAGAGAACAGACAGCTTTTCATCAGCTACGGCACACACAAGATGTTTAAACAGATTTTTAGCTCGAGCCAAATATTGGACCAGTGAGTTATGTAATTTTTTTTGGGGTGGGGGGGACGGTTAATTTTCATTCCCTTTACTGAGAAGACAAGAAACAAAAGTGGGTGCTTTATTTGAGTCAAATAAAAGAGGAAAAAAAGCTGAGTCAGAACGAGTGATTCAGGTATTAGTCGACGTGATAGCGTGTTAGACGACCCCCTCTGTAAAAGGTATTTATTCCTTGCAATAAAGAGGAACTGCATCAAAAGTGGAAACCATTCCCCATCTAGGATTAATCTAGTTCTAACTCCAAGGTACCAAATCAATCTGCATTGATCTTCAAAATAAAACCCTCCTTTTCTGTTTTTCACCGCAGCAGCTGAGCAATGCTTGATTTTCAAGTACCGCCGCAAATACACAGAACCGGGCGATGGCGGTGATTGCCCCAGTCACGTCGGAAAACATTTGAATCCCGCTGAGACGCAGTTAGAGACGCACACACAAACAGCACAAACACAACCCCTGGATGTTGCTCTGAGAGGGCTCTTATTTTTCGAATATCGTCGATGGCTTTTCAAGTCCTCACTCTGCGGTCCACTCTGCTCCGAGGGCGTGTTCATTCGAGGGCGGTCTTCACAATACGGGTTGTCTGGTTGACCCACCCCTTCTCCCCCTCCAAGGGCATCACTGGTATCATTTCACACATATGTAGAACAGCAAATCACAAAAGAAAGCACTCGCGGTTGCCCGATTTACGTTTGTGTCCTCTGCCTAAAACAGCGGACGCGTTGTTAAAACCATAATTAAACACATGCGGCGGATTGTTCTCCGTCTCAATCGGGGTTCCGCGTTAGCTCGACGTCTCAGAACACTTTGTTCTCGCTTACACTATTATTAACCTCCGCTGGCGACGACACTGTCCCCCCCTCCCCCAGATGCGAACGACACAACCATTGACACCATCCTGGCGAGGGGCCAAAAGCAATTGTCTCCCCGCCGCCGAAACAATGAGCGTGCCCAGCGTATTCGTCGATGGCAACAAAGAGAGGCTCTGAGTACTTAATTGAATGTGTCGCTTTAGCGATGGTGGCGGTAATGTCGGGGGGAGGGGGAGGGGGCAATTTTTTTTTTTAAGCGAGCTGATGCGCGTCAATTGTGTCCGTGTGTGTTTTTTTCGTGTGTTATGTTCAATCCTTTCTGTGTAGATTAGTGGCTGCTGCTCTCCATTCTTGTCGATGCCAGTTCATCAACGCAACACTTAATAGCTTAATTGATTTTATTTATACAATATTCGTGCCAGTGTATCCGTGTCAATTGTGTTGTGTCTTTCTGTGCGTGTGTTTGTGTGTGTTTGTGTGTGTAAGGTTTTCATTATTCTAAAGCTCTCTGTAGCTTCAAAGTGTCAGGCCTGTGGGGCTGCTACCAATGATTCTAGGCAATGCCAATTAATAAATCCACGCTTAATTGGTTATTTGGTTTTGTCCATAGAATTGCAGTAATTGCTTAAAGCACGCCAGCAGGGACAAGTTACAAAGCCTGCAGATTTGATTTGGAGGTAAAATAACCTGCTTAACTGAATTTCCTTGGGGTATATTTAAATGAAGGTAGATCTTGTGGGGTTTGTGGCATCTTCATCCCAAAGTGTCTATGAATCCACGTTGACGTCAGTGATGAGCAGGTGGTGCATCTGAATGTCTGGCAGAAGTCAGCACCTGGACAACTGCCCATCACCTGAGGCTTAACCTCAACAAGACTGAGCTCCTCCTAATACCAGGGAAAGATTGCCCACACATGGACTTACTCGTCAATGTTGAGAACATCACTGTATCTCCTTCTCCAACTGCCAAAAACCTTGGTGTAGTGTCGGACAATCAGTTGTGCTGCACCGCAAACATCACTGCGGTGGCCCGGTCCTGCAGATTTGCACTTTATAACATCCGCAGGATCCGGCCCTTCCTCACAAGGGAAGCAGCTCAGCTTCTAGTCCAATCACTGGTCATCTCCCGCCTCGACTACTGCAACTCGCTCCTGGCTGGACTCCCTGCCTCTGCGATTAAACCCTTGCAGCGCATCCAGAATGCGGCAGCACGCCTCGTGTTCAACCTACCAAAGTTCTCCCATGTAACCCCCCTCTTCCGAGACCTCCACTGGCTCCCTGTAATAGCTCGCATCAGATTCAAGATGATGGTACTGGCATACAAGGCAGTCGATGGAACTGCCCCTGCCTACCTCCAAGCATTAGTAAAGCCACACACCCCAGCTCGATCCCTCCGCTCAACTAACTCAGCTGGACGTCTGGTACCGCCATCGCTAAGAGCAAGCAAAGGTCGATCAGCAAAGTCACAACTTTTCTCTGTTTTGGGACCTCAGTGGTGGAACGAGCTCCCTACCGATGTCAGGATCGCAGAGTCGCTCACCAGCTTCCGCAAAAGACTCAAAACTCACCTGTTCAGAGTTCATCTCGACTCTGCATAGAAACCAATGCACAGCCACCATTGAATGTTGTACGTCCTGGCACTTGTACATTGCACTTATTCAAGGTACTTAATTGTGTAGCATCTACAGTAGCTGCTATCGCTGCTTTACACGGGGAATGGGTTAGCCTAG
>NC_136937.1:26668696-26683696 GCF_949987615.1 Pollachius pollachius | reverse complement strand
ATTCCCTTGTCCCCCCCGACCGAAATTCGGCGTGTCTTTATATTTATATGGCCCCAAAACAGAATATGCTGTGACCTCGCCGAGGATGGATACATATAGAATGGGAACATAAAAAAAGGAAAGAAAGGTAAGTATGGAGGGAGGATTGGCCTTCACGGGGACAATTGAGTCCTGTGTGAGATGCGGTTTGGCGGCCATGTTGTTTGAATGGCATCTGAAAGAGTGACGGCTTTCCGACTCACTCCTGCTCTCCTGGATACCCCTCTGAGTGTGTAGGGGGGCCAGGAAGCCAATGTATGGGAAAATAATGGAGTGGGATGCTAATGCGAAGGGTAACGTGGTAGCGTGGGAGAACGAAAGGCGTCGGTGACAATGGGTGTCATTCATCGTGGATCTATTTGTCGGTTGCGTTGTGCAACTTCGCGATGAAGACGAGGAGGTTGATGAAGCCGACATTGATTATTTTTTTTAGTTTTTCGTAAAAATAATGGCCGTGCGTCATTGCAAAAGTTACACGCAACATTTGAATCCAAAAGCATGTTCATTAGATGAGTCATTATCGTCAGCGCACCCCGAAAAAGAAGGGTATAAAATAATGATACTCTCAAGGGCTTGCATGAGCAAGGGGTCAAGGCAGTCTGGTGATTACGATGTTCCACTCCCAGCTAGGAGCGCCAGGGTTCAAACTCCGGTGCCTGGCAGGTCTGCCCGCGGACGCCACAACTCCCCTTGCTGCTCCTTAATGATGTGTGGCTGAAGAAGTTGGTCACTTTGGTTTAAAGTGCCTGCTAACAAATGAAAAATAATGACGAAGTCCACTTGATGCGAGTGTGGATGTGTAGCGCGAGTGCTTCAGGCGTAGTGTCTGTGGTCGAGTTTAGGAGTTTTGTGGCGATAATAGGCTGGATGGTTGACGCAGGTTGGGGTTTGGTAGTTAGGTGAAGTTTAGTTAATTGTTTGGTGGGGTTAGGTTTATGTGAGGGTTTTGAGTGGTTAGGGTTAGGGAAAAGGTTTGGTGTGGTTGAGTTTAGATGAGGGTATTGAATATTTAGGGTTAGGGATGGGCATTATTCATCGACGATCGACTAATTGATCATTAAGAATTTTGTCGATGACGAAAATTATTCATTGATAAAACTAATGCTAAAGAATATCTTCACATGGTGTGTCTTTTACAATTCCCATTCGTAGTGTTCTTCAGCAGGGAAATAGTCTGCCAAAGACATTGACGTTGCTTAGCAACCAGACACGCTGGGGTTGATAAGTTACCGGACTACTTGTTACCGGAGTGTTAATAAAGACGTGAATCAGGCAAAAAATCCACTTTCCTTGACAGCAGTCCAGTTCAATGTGCATAAAAGTACAGACAGACCAATTGCGAACTACTGCAACTGCTGATGCCATCTCAAATTAAAAAGTAGCCACACCCACCCCAAACCAATCGGAATAAGTGTATACATGTAGATTATAGCGGACTACACCACCACTTCTATTTCGCATGGAATTATATTCCGATCAGAGAATTGTATTCCAATTAGCCGAGTTTACATGGACACTTCCGATCCGATTACATTTATAATCAGAATAGATCTATTCCTATCATGCAATCCAAATGTACTGTATATATGGCATTTACAAAAGTGGTAAGTGTACGTCCGTATGTCTCTCGCGCATTCTCATGTTTTCCGATTGAGGCGTAAATATAATCATTTTCTATTGCGATTGAGCTGTTCTTCCACTTCTTCGGACCAGAAATGTCCATGTAAACGCGGGAAAATTAATATAGCGGGAAAATTAATAAATTTGAATATAGCATGTAAATAGTTATTTTCAATATAAAAATATTAATGATTATTCGAAAATTCGAAAATCGAATACCTGGTTAGGGTTAGGAAAACTTCTTGGTGTGCATGGGTTTAAGTGAGGGTTTTGAGTGGTTAGGGTTAGGGAAATGGTTTGGTGTCATTCATTTGAAGTTTTGTTGTGGTTAACTTTAGGTTTGGGTTTGGTTTGGTTAACTTAAAGCAATTGCAAGCAAGGGTTAGGAAAACACCATCAGAAAAGTATGCAGAACTTCGGGTTAGGGTTAGGGTTACCCTTAGGGTTACCCTAAACATAAGTATGTTGTAGAATTTGGGCAGAGTAACATCAGAACACTTGCGATCTTAGCCGAAGATCTTGCTAATTTTACGCTTTGTTCATTAGTGAAGCACTCGACTACACACTGTACTCAGCGACTATCACTCAGGTGTGCTGATTAAGAGCACTCCACATCACCTCACATCTCACTCTTTGACAGCTTTGTGCCGCTTCAGCAAGGAAACTAAACCATTTTTTGTCGTCTGTTTGATTGCTAACCTCTTTCGAATGGCCTGTGTTAGCGACATCACTTTTTTAAAGTACTTTAGAAAAATAATCTCTCCATGAAATTGCATGATGTTGTGGAATAGTAATGGTTTCTTTGAATCTTTCATCATGTCTTTAGAAAAACCTTGTGAATGCATTATTCGGATCAAAAGCAGAAGTCGTACCTCATTGAGCCGCTTAAAAGGTTTCAATTTGGAAAGTCACAACTGCCATTTGTAAGTACGATGCTAGCAGCTAACGGTAAGTCATGTCAGGGCCATTAGTTAAGCCCCCATCACAGTTATTATTTAATCCCACTGACAAGTTACTGCTGGTTTCCCGGTCACACTCGCAATGACAATCCATGTAAGACAAAAGTTGTAAACGGAAGAATTGGCGAGCACAGTGACAGATTCCCCGGGGAGGGCTACAGATGGCAGGTGCAAGAATGTATAACAACTGATAGGCCCACTAATGAGACCACTACTAGCCTCATAATAGTGAAGCCCTATCTACAAATGTGTGTTTTTATTCTGCACAATGTTATTATTCGGATGAGTCAAAATAAATAAGTTAATAATTAAATACTAATAATAAATTATGTTCCTAAAATTGAAAACACTTAACAAATAGCATAACAATTAGGATTCAAACAAATAAACATGTGTGTTTGTACGTGCAAGGCCTGTAAATGTCCATCTGTGATTATTGAGGTGGCTGGCTGTCAGCTGTTCCTGATCTCTGCTGGAGACTCACACACACACACACACACACACACGAACACACACACACACACACACACACACACACACACACACACACGCACACACACACACACACAGGCCTACACACACACAGAGACACACACACACACACACACACACACAAACACACACACGCACACACACACACACACACACACACACACACACACACACACACACACACACACACACACACACACACACACACACCCCCCCCCCCCCCCCCCCACACACACACACACACACACACACACACACACTCAAACATACCCAGCATGCTTGCTGCCACTCAAGACCCGGGAAAGGAAGTTCTTCGCAATTACCCACAGTGCACTGCTCTCGGCCTATTTGTCAGCACCCTGGATAGGGGCTCTTGAGGAGGCTCTCCCAGCTCTCTTATTTTGGGAACAGAAAAATAGAAAATGGCACAGATGACTAGGTTGAAGACCATATAAGAAATATTACAATGAATTACAATGTTTCAAATAAACCAAAAGCTTTATGGGTTCACTAACCCTGTTAGCTCTATTGACTCACCATGTCCCGCCCCTTGCATGGCAAGCACCCTCTTTCCATTACAATCTTTCCATTTGGCTGCTTTAACTTTGACTCCCTCTCTCTCTCTCTTTCTCTCTCTCTCTCTCTCTCTCTCTCTCTCGCAAAAATGTATAACAACTGACAAATGAGACCACTACTAGCCTGATAATAGTGAAGACCTATCTACAAAATTTGCTGAGTCAAAATAAACAACAGTTAATAATTAAATCCTAACAATAAAATATGTACGCAGAATTTTTTAATGCTAAACGAATAGCATAACAATGAAGGTTTCAAACGAATAAACTTGTTTAAAATCACGTGGTTCTCCTGAAATGTGAAGCTCTTAACGGCAAAGTGTGCTGTGAGTTGGTTCCCACCTTAAGTGACTCGTTTCACTGTTGAAAGGTGTGAAGGTTCCCTTTCCTGGTTGACTGTGTGAGAGAGGCTGAAGAGAGGAGAGAGGGAGGGAGGGAAAGAAGGAGAGGGAGAGAGGGAGAGAGAGGAGAAAAAAGAGGGAGAGAGGGGAGAGGAGAGCGTGAGAGGAATGGTGAGAAGGGAGTAAGGAGAGGAGAGAGGGGGAGAGAGGTGAGAGGGAAAGAGGAGAGGGGAGAGGGGGAGACGGAGAAGGGTGAGAGAGAGGGGAGAGGGAGAGAGGAGAGAGGGAGAGGAGTGATGGGAGAGAGTGAGAGGAGAGAGGGAGAGAGGAGAGGGGGAGAGGGGAGAGAGGGAGAGGAGTGGAGGGAGAGGGTGAGAGGAGAGAGGAAGAGAGGAGAGGGATAGGAGTGAAGTGAGAGGGTGAGAGGAGAGGGCTGGCGTTGCTGCATAACACACATTCTCCCTGCTGGAGTGCGATGATTGAGGCGCGGAGTTATGCCTTGACCAAGCTAATAGGGTTCTCCCTGCATCTGTGTACTGAGCCCATTAAACAGGTGTGTGTGTGTGTGTGTGTGTGTGTGTGTGTGTGTGTGTGTGTGTGTGTGTGTGTACGCCTTAATGTTGGTGTGTGAAGTGAGCATAGAGTCGTCGTGTATGAATCATTCCTGTCTATACATGCCTGAATTTGTGACTTTGTGTTTGTGTGTGAGTGTGGGTGTGGTTTTGTGTTTGTGTGCATTTGTGTGTGTGTGTGTGTGTGTCTCTGTTTGCGTGTATACATGTGAGTGTATAGCACATTCAGTATGTGTAGTGAATGTGCTATACACTCACATGTATACACGCAAGTGTTTTGATGTGTCTATGATTTTGTGTATCGTGTTTATGTGTGTATGTGTCTATACGTGTGTGTATGTGTCTATGTGTGTGTGTGTATGTGTGTTTGTACGTGCAAGGCCTGTAAATGCCCATCTGTGATTACTGAGGTGGCTGGCTGTCAGCTGTGAGTTCCAGATCTCTGCTGGAGACTCACACACACACACACACACACACACACACACACACACCCACACACACACACACACACAGACACACACACAGACACACACACACACACACACACACACACACACACACACACACAAACACAAACACACCCAGCATGCCTGCTGCCACTCAAGACCCGGGACAGGAAGTTCTTCTCAATTACCCACAGTGCACTGCTCTCGGCCTATTTGTCAGCACCCTGGATAGGGGCTCTTGAGGAGGCTCTCCCAGCTCTCTTATTTTGGGAATAAAAATATCGAAAATGGCACAGATGACTAGGTTGAAGGAAATATTACAATGGATTACAATGTTTAAATCTAATCAGAAGTCTTTTGGGTTCAATAACCCTTTTAGCTTTATTGACTCACCATGTCGTCTCTCTCTCTCTCTCTCTCTCTCTCTGTGTCTGTGTCTGTGTCTCTTTCTTTCTTTCTTTTTTTCTTTCTTTCTCTCGCTCTGTCTCGCAATCAACTTTTGTCTCCTACTTTTTCGCTCTCCCTTCTCAATTTTCCCGCCTTTCTTTCATCTCTCGACTCCCTCCATTTTGCTTCGATTGTTCTCTCTCTCTCTCTCTCTCTCTCTCTGTCTCTCTCTCTCTCTCTCTCTCTCTCTCTCTCTCTGTCTCTCTCTCTCTCTCTCTCTCTCTGTCTCTCTCTCGCTCTGTATCTGACTCTGTCTCTGTCTGTCTCCATCTCTCTTAACCTCTCTTTCTCTCCCTGTGATTGTCAGTATATATTTTCGGGGGTTATTTTCCGTTTCCGTCTCCTCCTCTATTGCGCCACGCCTCTCCGTCAGACCAGATTGCCTTCCTCAGGCTTTGTTATCGTGGCCAATATGCTCGCAGTGTAAAGCCCCTCCTATCCCACCACATACACACACACGCAAGCACACACACCCACACACAAAATCTTAAACACACACACACACACACACACACACACACACACACACACACACACACACACACACACACAAGCCCACACACACAAGCCCACTTAAACCCCCACACATGCAAAAACACACGCAGACACACACACGCATGAACACACAGACACACACACACACACACACACACACACACACGCTTAAACAAACACTTAAACACACACACATTCAACACATATCAAGCACCACCATCGTTACAGCTTTTAATTACATTTCTGACTTTAATGCCACCGTTGAGGTTTCTCAAAATAAATGTTGTGAAGGCACGGCCGCTTTCTACGTAGTCTATTAATCAGCCCAGCAATAAAACATAAAGAGAATTTTGACCTTCTGTGGGGTTGCGTGGGGGTATTTACGCGGCATGTTCTCATGAAAGAGCATACATCAATGGTTCCGGAAGCCTCTCTGCGTTGCCATGGCAGGCGCGGTGCGGGGGTCGACGACAGCAGACTGGGTGATTAAAACTTCAACGCTCCGCGTGTCGGGATGCAGGATTCTGAACAGAGTTTGGAATGATCTGCGTGTTGAAGGATCAAAAACTAATTTTGTGTTCCCCTGACAGAATTAGCGCAATGTTTGAGGTTCTGTTTTCCTTCTTTGGTAATGTAATATTTATGTTTGTCATGACTATTTCACATCTTTCCTCAATCGATAATTGAGGAAAAACAAGGGTAAATAGAAATTAGTTTGGAAATGTCGGTTCCTTTTTACCGTTTTCCTGTTCATCGCTCTCCGACCTGACTCTTCCTCCTCTTCCTCCTCCAGCGTTGGTTTCCGACTACGGGAAAACTCTTTCGGGACCAGTGGCGGAAGGATAGCCCCTCCTGAAAAAAAGGTAACGAATCACAGTGTATTTATACATGCTCTCACTTCAGACACGGCAGCCTCCATTTTGAACCTAAATAAAAGTTAAGGAGGAAGGAGGGAAAACGGATTTGGGTGGGGTCTCAAGTAAGGGACTAGGGTCATGATTTAACTGCGGTTGAAACCGTGGGCCGGGGGGAGGGGTGTTCCTGGACCTTATCTACTGCTAGCTGTCCATGGCGGCGGTTAATTTGCAGTTGGTTGCAGGAAGTGGGAGGGACGGCAATATCGACTGTCCCTTCTGCCTTGGCTGTTTATCACTCGCCTGTATTCTGTTTGGCATTAATGCCCGCCGTTTGCATGGAAATATACGACGCACTTGGGTGGAAATACGAGCGGTATCTCGGGCCTTCTTGTTCACCGAGCGAGCAGCCATCTTGGATCCAGGCGCTAGCTTGTTGGGGGTCTATTATGAAATGTATGGTTCCACGTTGACGCAACGCAAGGGGGTTTACGGACCCATCACATCCTTGTGGACCGTTCTTGTGCCCACCGCAAGGGCCGGACGTGCGGACTCCCAAAAATTGTAACATTGCATTGAGGCGACGCAGCAGCAAGGGCTGTGATTGGTGCGATCACTAAAACCTGACGCAGAACTAAAAACATGTTAACGACTGCGTCAAAGCCTCTGGGTGGTCATTGCGTTGCGTCGACGTGGAACCATAACTAAGCCTTATGTCGTCGCAGTGGGCTTACATGTTTCCCTTTGACTCAACAGAAGCCATCGATTCGAATCCAAAATGTCCCAAGTGACTCGTTGCCGTTCAACATGACGTAGCACAACATAGGAAATGTGCTTTTCTGGGGAACCAAGGCTCCAGCTGGAATTTGTGATGAAGCATGAATGCCAGACAATCGTGACTTTGTATATTTTATTTCCCTCTTTCACTATCTGCGCCCGGCCCATCCATTATTCATGTAGAATACCCTCGCTGCTGTCTGTTTGGTTTCTTAAAAACAAGTTTTTACTCACATCAACATGAATATTATGAATTCAATTCCACGTCGTCAATTATTCAGCAGGGCGTTTGAACGGCGTACACACGCATCAAACACCGAGGACGGGGGACGACAGGGAGAAGGGGGATTGTTGTTGTTGTCTTTCCTTATCCCTCCTTCTCTCTTTTACTTTTCCCTCTCCATGTACCCTAATTTTTCTCTTCAGAGACTCTCCTCTCTACCCCTCTCTCTTTCATCTCACTCCCTCTTTATATATCTCTCTCTTCATCTCTTTCTCTGTCTCTCTCTCTCTCTCTCTCCCTTCCTCTTCATCTCTTTCTTGAACTCTCTCTCCCTCCCTTCCATCCCCCTCTCTCCCCCACACTTTCTATCTCTCCCTTCTCCATCCCACTTTTCCCTATGAGGGTATTTTGACAGTTTCTAACAGTGATACAGTGCGAAAGAGAGCAATGGTGAGACAGAGAGAGAGACATAGAGAGACATAGACAGAGACAGAGAGCGAGACATAGAGAGAGAGAGAGACATAGAGCAAGAGAGAGACATAAGAGAGAGACGGCAAGCTCCCAGATGTGCGACAGCAAACAAGCTAATCTCCTCAAAGGGGGGAAGCCGAGACGCGTGATTCGTCCTCGTCACAGCGCACTGCTCCCAGACGGCGCTCTCTCCCAAGGCAAAGGTCGCAACAGTCACCGTGTCGCTGCCGAGGACAGATTTGGACTTGTTAGAGTGTCTGCTCGCCACCCCCTTCCCCCCCTCCCATGCCCCCCCTACAGCTGTTTGAATCTGTTGCTTAGCACCAGTTCCCCTACCAACACACACGCACACACACACACACACACACACACACACACACACACACACACAGGGACACACGCACGCACGCATGCACGCGTACATGCGCACACACACACATATAAGCGCACACACACACCGACACATTCACATACACATAAACACTCACACACACACACACACACACACATACAAACACTCCTCCCGCTGAGCTTTTCGGTGGCACCCATTCACCGGAAGCACAACGACTGCCTTTAGCGCCAATGTTTGACATTTGCCTTGATGAGCGTGGCTCTGCGGTTGGGAGAGGCGGTTGGTGCAGGGGGCAGGTCTTAGCTGTTTATTTTGACTGACAGGTACTGTTAACCATTTAGCCACGTGGAAAACACTTTTCACAGGTGGGTCCTTCCTACAGGGTTTGTAGCAGTAGTAGTAGTAGTAGAAGTAGAAGTAGCAATATGGGAAAATTATACACAAAAGGAATCGCCATATTTTTATTCAGTCTGGTCATAATTAATGCATTAAATGTCTGTTCCTTTACATTAAGTTAAAGCTTATATGGTACTTTTCCATCAAGTTTAATATTTTCATCCCCTCAGATCTCTTAATCATTATTCATTCAGACTGCAAGTCATGAATTATGGAGGGTTCTTCAAAGTCAATATCTTTATTTCATGACTTTACAATACCACTCAAACAGGACCAAAGACCATGATTAATAATTGAATGGGACTAATCTTATTAAAAATATAGTCAGTATTATCAGTAGAAGTAGTATTAATAGTAGTAGTAACTAGTAGTTATGCTGCGTTTGAGATGCATCTTACCCTGGCTTGTAGCACTTATAGCGTTCCTGTTTGTCTTTGTGAGCATTGCTTCACGACGAGTCAGGAAAGAACAGACATTGGCTAGTCATTGTTATTGTTAGCTACATTAGCCTCTCTAGCAAACCAGCTCGAAAACAAACAACAAAACTTTACATTGTATTGCATGCTCAGCAAGACCTTGCAATGAATAAATTGGAGGCCGGATTAAAGCAGCAATGTAATCAAATGTCTAAGAGCTTTTCAAATCAACAGTAAAACGACGAAAGTGGCACAAATGTAAAGAAGATACATCTCTTTATCTCAAATCAACAATAAAACCTCTTTTCAAAAGATCTTTGTTTAACGAGACCAAACCGTTCCACTCTGTTACCTCAACACACCAGCGCACACACACACACACAAAAAAAAATTAAAATTAATCATTTGTCTAATTACATGTCACACACAGGGTTGAATTCCGCGTTATTTCTTTAATTTAATATTTTTTTTATGTTTTGCCATGGACTATTTTTAGACTCAATTATGACCCCTCTCTCATTTATTCATGCCACGAGCGAGAGTGGTTAAGCGGCCCAAACGCCAGCTCATACATACACCAGTGCTTTTGCAACCTCGTGACGCTGTCTGTTAATGATTCAGTCGCCAGCGCTGCGCTTTCCAGACACGGATGCAAATCCCTAGGCTGTCGTGCGAGGGCCCTGAGGGCCCATCAGGGCAGGAGGTTGGGGGTCTAGGGGTAAGGGAAGGTGAGTCGTATCTGCGAGGCAGTCCATGCTGCTTTGAACCCCGCCTTATGATGTCCTTGCTTTGACATCATTTCGATTAACTTGACTCGACATCCTTAACTTATTTGATACCTCATATCTATATAGAAACAGATACTCTATTTTTCTACTTCTGCTGCTGGTGGTGGTGCCGGTGGTTTGTTGGTGTGATGTCGAGGCGTTTGAAACGCGTTTGAACCGGCAACGTCCGTGTTTTCGCTGCTTTCACCTTCAAAATGTCCGCCGGCGGTAGAACCAGCAAACGCCTGCTGAGCAGGCAGAGGATGCTAGTCAAACGCCACGGAGGAATATAAGTCCTACAAGCTAGCCGTTATTCATATAATAAGCATATCTTCCGCTCGCTGAGCGAGGTTTTACAAGAAGATAGGTTTTAATGTGAGTTTAAATTAATGAGTGTCTCCTATCTTGACCTGAATGGCATTGCTGTATTATTCATGGACTTTTCATTCTGTGTTGTTTTCTGTGTTCGATACTCTCGGAGTTACGCAGTGGCGCCGTGAAACGTGGTTTTAATGAAAAGAAGAAAAATATGGATCCCTGCAATACTTTCTAGCGGTGACCTTGTCGTTCGAGATCTTCTCTGAAATTCTTCTCTTTCTCTCTCTCTCTCTCTCTCTCTCTCTCTCTCTCTCTCATCCTCTCTCTCTCTCATCCTCTCTCTTTCCTGTCTCTCTCTCTCTCTCTCTCTCGCTCTCTCTCTCTCTCTCTCCCTCTCTGTCTCACTCCCCACCTCTCCTCCCCTCCCTCTCTCTCTCTCTCTCTCCCTCTCCCCCTCACCCCCCTCCCTCCCTTCCTCTCCCTCCCTCCCTCCCTCTCTCTCTCTCCCTCCCTCCCTCTCTCCATCCACAGTCCGCTCTTTATCAAACTGTAGTTAATTTCACCCGGCGTCTCGATCATGCTCTCGCGGCTCGGCTGAGACGGCGGTGGCACGCCCCGGCTCAGACTAGCTAATTAAATTGCACCCCCAGTGTGGGGGATGAGCCCGCAGGCAGCATTTGCATAGCTTTATCATAATTTATCAATGACACGACACGCGAGCACTTTATCATGTGTCACAGCAACAATTCTTCCGTCCCCTCTCCTATGAATATATTAGCCGGCGCCGTCGTACATCTTTGGGCGAGGTGGCGGTGGCGGTGGCGGTGGCGTTGTTGGCGCTGACTCAGAAAGTGGTTTCTCAGCGTGCCGAGAGCAGGGGGGCCCAAAAGGACGCGCTCAGACTACAAGTGGCCCCCCGGACCCAATAAATATGTTAAGTCTGATGTTGGTTTTGGCAGGTTTTCATTTTTTTTGTGGGCTACTTGGGCACCCAGATGTTGTTTATGACATACGCGGAAACATCACGTTGGACTCCACTTTGTTTTCGCTCTCTCTACATAAGCTTGCAGCTAGGTTAACGTTGCGTTAGGACTCCATTTTGTTTTCGCTGTCCGTACGTAAGCTAGCAGCTAGGCTAATGTCATGGTGGAATCCATTTTGTCTGTGCTCTCAGTACGTAAACTAGCAGCTAGGCTTAAGTGGCGTGATAGATTGGGGGTAAGAAATTGAGGGTGAAAGAATGAATACCAATCGTTATTGAGCGTTAAGGCCTGTAATGAGAACTTAACCAATGGGTGTTTATTGTGTTCAGGTCTTTCGGCAGCAGACAATCACATCGTAGGGTAGTTGTATCTCAGCAAAGTGGGCTACAGGAAGAGGAGTGCAATGCTAAATGGATTGCTTTTAAAGTGGTCTCTACCCAATCTTCCCCACACACACACATACACTGACACACACATACACGCGCACATATGCACACGCACAGACACATGCACAGATGTGCACACACACAAACATACATACACACGCACACACACACAGACATAGACACACGCACGCACACACACACATACACACACACACACACACACACACACACACACACACACACACACACACACACACACACATATATAGCCGCGCATCACAAGTGTTTCAAAAGGAAAAAGACAAACCCAGAAGAAAGCGAAGAGATAATTATGAGGTTATTTTCGGCATGAGTGAAAGCCATAGTTTGTGGATCCGTTTCACTGCCTGGGGTCCCGATAGATGATTACACAGCGGCAGGAGGACATGACAGCACTTCCCTGGCTTTCCTCCTCGCTCTCTCTCTTTATAAGTTGTCCAAACATTGCAGCAGGGAAAGGGCAATCGGTGAGGATGAGGATTACGCTTAGGTTAAATGATCTACCTAATGCCCACCCCCCCTCCCCTCCCCTCCACCCCAATCACCCACCCAGCCACCCACCACACACACACACACACACACACACACACACACACACACACACACACACACACACACACACACACACACAAGGCCATCCGCACTTAGAGATCTCTCCCTCAGTGGGTTGAGAACGGGAACACTTTGACAGCGCGCCAGTCCACTCAATGACTGTTCCCTGATTGGTCGATGAGTCACTTACTTATCGCCGACCGGCAGTTGCTTTTTCTGCCGAAACACCAGCAGAAATGTACACAGGATTGGCAGCATTTGCAGCATTTGCGCTCAAATGTATGTTCTATTATGTAAATCAAAGAACACATATTATACCACCAGGTGTGAGTGTGATAAACCATTACAAGCCATTTTGAAAATCTGCCTGATATGCAATTCAATGGATGTTCAAATATACATTGTTTTTTTTTATTACTTAAAGGTGACATGTACCACCAGGTGTGAGTGTGATTAACCATTACAAGCCGTTTTGAAAATCAGCCTCTTCTGACATCACAAGTGGGCGTGTCCAACTAGATGTGTGCTGGATAGATCAGTATACCAGCCTAACCAGTGGACTGTAGCAAACGCCCACGGATTTTCCAAAACGGCTTGTAGCGGTGAATCACACTCACACCCGGTGGTATGATATGGGACCTTTAAATAAAAAAAAACACATTGTATCTTTCAAGTGAATCGCATATCAGCTCCTTAAGCACTAACATGACCTTTGAGTAGGAGAACAACACTGCCATCCCATAACACCACGGTTTCTTGGCGGGTTTCAGCATTTATTTTTTTTCACAAGCAACATGAGGTGTACAGCGAGGTGAAACGTTCCTCAAAGGCTTTGGCGGGTAGGAATCGTCAAGGGATTCCTTGCACCGATATGAAAAGGTCAAAGGCGGGAAAACAAATAGCTACACGCTAACCCATACGTAGCTTATAGCTATAGCAGTGGTAGCGCGGGCACCTTTTGAACTTTGCGCAGGGTGACGTGATTAAGGAGTGTTTTCCGTCTATGCCACGGAGACAGAGTCGCTCTCACACAGAGAATAACAAAAAGGAGTTTCTTTATTATTTATTTTTTAAAGGAAAGGTCACGACCTGCCCCCAGTTCAAAGATCGATAAAATAAACCCTTGCCAGCATTTTTTGCTGGACTCCACTGTCATCCACGACTTGAGCACTGGTTTAAAACGCTATTTTTGTGCTGAGCTCAACTGCTTTTTCCTTTGTTCTTCCGTGCAATAATAGCGTGAATGGTACGTTCTTGTATTCAGTGTTTGTGTGTGTGTGCTTCTAACTTTTTGTTGTTTAACCGAGTGGACAACTTTTATCGCACAACGCCGTTCAGGTTGAGCTTATGGGGTAACCAAGGAGGCAATGAAATATGAAAATGCAGTCCAAGACCTCGCCCCCGCAGAACTCTTAGCCACCAAGGCATTTCATATTTTTTTTTCATTCCGCTGCTCTTCTCGTCCACTAAATCTATTTTCCCAAGCCTCTACTCCCATGACCGCATGGCCCCTTGCATGGCACGCACTGTCTTTCCATTACTGTCTTCCATTTGGCTGCTTTGACTTTGACTCTCTCTCTCTCTCTCTCTCTCTCTCTCTCTCTCTCTCTCTCTCTCTCTCTCTCTCTCTCTCTCTCTCTCTCTCCGTCCCTCTCTCCCTCTCTCTATCCCTCTCTGTCTCGTTTTCGCCTTCTCTTTCTCAATTTCTCGGTCTCACTCTCTCCTGCTCTCTGGCTCTCACACTTTCTCTCTCCATCATCATTAGCACAATCTTTCTCTTTTTATCTCTCTGTCTTTCCATCTCCTGCATTCTGTCTCTGTCTCTCTCTCTCTCTCTCTCTCTCTCTCTCTCTCTCAGACTACCCAGCCCTCAAAATGGCCAATTTGTGGCTGTATGTGTGTGTGTGTGTGTGTGTGTGTGCGTCTTTATTCAAAGTTATATTCTTTGCGTCGTGCTGTGCTCGTGTGTGTCCTCACTATTCAAAGTTATATTCGTGTGAGTGTGTTAAAGGAGCGATGATGTTATCCCTCGCCAAGGAAGATCTTAATGAAGATTGATGTTATCATCTCAATGAAAGTGGCCTCCTGCCCGGCACATTACACACGAGCCGCCATTGTGTTGTGTGTCTGTTGTGCATTTGTGTTCGTGTTTTATTCACTGCATTGTCTTTGGTTAAGTGTGCAGGCCTGTTGTTCGCCTCTGAAGGGTTTTGTTGCCTCGTAAAAAATTTGAGCGAGGGAACGAAGGAGGAGGGTGAGTTTTTCTTCCATGAGGCCATCTATCTCTCTCCCTTCTTCTTCTTCTTCTTCTTCTTCTTCTTCTTCTTCTTCTTCTTCTTCTTCTTCTTCTTCTTCTTCTTCTTCTTCTTCCTCCTTTTCTTCGGCCAGGCTTCTTTTACCTAGTGAGGTAATTCATCTGTTCTTTTGTTGGGGAAAGAGAGTTCTGGAAAGAACAGGTATCGGGCAGAGGTAAGTTTCCC
>NC_136937.1:26653696-26666196 GCF_949987615.1 Pollachius pollachius | reverse complement strand
CACACACAGACACACACAAAGACACACACACACACACAAGTGGCACTATTTTCGGGGGACGTTTTTTCCAATCCTGAAAGCCGGCTTTTGTTATACAGTCCAGCTGTCTCTCTCTCTCTCTCTCCCTCGTTCTCTGCCTTTGTCTCCCTCTCTCTCTCTCTCTCTCGCTCCCTCGTTCTCTGCCTTTGTCTCCCTCTCTCTCTCTCTCTTTCACTTACCACTTAGCGTTCTGTACCACGCTTTATCGCCCTCCCACGCGCCGCATTCACCGAGCCAGAAGGTGAGCCGGTGAAAAATCGTCTCTATGAGAAACTCAAAGGCTCAGCACTCGGACCCACACACACACAATCAGCATGTATAAGCTGGAGTGAATCAATTATTCACACCCCTTTTTGTCGGCCTGAGTAAGCTATCACAAGTTCAAAATACAAACAGTTTCAGCGCAGAGCGAAGCAAATATTTGCCTGGCTCTTGATTTTTTAAACTGTGTTTTGAAGTCGCTCCCTGCTGATTATTTTACATTTTAGGGAATACTTTAGGAGTTTTTGTTTTTTTCCCGGCTTGTCAATCTATCATGTCGAGCTCTGGTGCCCTTCTGACAGCTACTTTCACTCTATCTTGACTTTTTTATTCACAGACGAATTAGCGATATTATTGCTGTTAGTTGCCAGAAAGCTTCGAAACTTCATGAGGAAAAGCTGGTCAGAGTTTACACCATCTTAGTGTTCACAAAGCATGTGACGCTCATTCAGCTCACTGATTGGCTGCCCTGATGTGATTAAACCCCGCCCCTTGTATGCCTTCCACCATCTGGTGTGCGTGGCTTGCGTCCAGCGGGCTCCATCCAACAGGATGGCCTCTGTATTCACACCTTCCTCAACCGCCCCAGCCCTCCTCAGAGTTGACCACCATAAACAACCTTACAACGCTCTGCTCCCGGCTACTTCTTCTGTCACCGTCGGTCATGTGACCCCACCAATGAAACCGCTGTGACGCTCTTCCGATGTTTCAAGTCAAAACATGCAGAGCCTTGAATATGACCTTATGCGATCATCTCATGGTTAAGGGAGGGCTCCCTGTTTGATCCCCAATGTCCACAGCCTCAGCCTGTAGCAGTCTGTGCGCAACATGAACCTCTTAAAGGCAATTCCCCGCTCCTTGGTGTCATCATGCGTCTTATGATGCAGTGCACTTTACTTTGGATGGAAGCTAAATGACTCAGTCATACTGTAGTAAAGTAGATGCGCACACACTCGCTCGTACTCTCAATCGCACATACATGCACCACCGCAGGCGCACACAAACACATGGACACACACCAACACACACGACAAACACGGTCACACACACGCGCTCACATGAATGCACGCACCCACACACACATACAGTCACACATTCAGATTCAGTGACACATAAACACATTCACACACACAAATACAGTGACACATAAAAACACACACACACACACAAATACAGTGACACATAAAAAACACACACACACACACACATACATATACAGTGACACATCAACACATTCACACACACATAAATAAAGTGACACTAAACACACACACACACACACACACACACACAAACACACACACGCAAGGTGGGCTGCCTGTTGCCATGGGGCCGTGCGATGCCGGTCAGTTTATCTATAACCGGTGGGCCGCGGACGGAGGACATCATGAGACGGATTACAGCCCCCACTCCCACTCTCCTCCCCCCCGTCCCCCGACTCCCACTCTCCTCCCCCTTCCTCTGCCTTCTGCCCCGCTGTCATTAGTCTGCACTCTCACCCTGGAGGAGAGGGAGGGAGAGAGGGAGAGAGAGGAAAAGGGAGAGAGAAGGACAGAGGGGAAGAGAGAAAGAGAGAGGTAAAGAGGGGGAGAGAGAGGGAGAGAGAGGAAGAGAGATGTAGAGAGAGAGGTAGAGAGGGAGGGAGAGAGAAGGAGAGAGAGGGAAAGGGAGAGAGAAGGACAGAGGGGAAGAGAGAAAGAGAGAGGTAAAGAGGGGGAGAGAGAGGGAGAGAGAGGAAGAGAGATGTAGAGAGAGAGGTAGAGAGGGAGGGAGAGAGAAGGAGAGAGAGGGAAAGGGAGAGATAAGGACAGAGAGGAAGAGAGAAAGAGAGAGGTAAAGAGGGGGAGAGAGAGAGAGGGAGAGAGAGGAAGAGAGATGTAGAGAGAGAGGTAGAGAGGGAGGGAGAGAGAAGGAGAGAGAGGGAAAGGGAGAGAGAAGGACAGAGGGGAAGGGAGAAAGAGAGAGGTAAAGAGGGGGAGAGAGAGAGAGGGAGAGAGAGGAAGAGAGATGTAGAGAGAGAGGTAGAGAGGGAGGGAGAGAGAAGGAGAGAGAGGGAAAGGGAGAGAGAAGGACAGAGGGGAAGAGAGAAAGAGAGAGGTAAAGAGGGGGAGAGAGAGAGAGGGAGAGAGAGGAAGAGAGATGTAGAGAGAGAGGTAGAGAGGGAGGGAGAGAGAAGGAGAGAGAGGGAAAGGGAGAGAGAAGGACAGAGGGGAAGAGAGAAAGAGAGAGGTAAAGAGGGGGAGAGAGAGAGAGGGAGAGAGAGGAAGAGAGATGTAGAGAGAGAGGTAGAGAGGGAGGGAGAGAGAAGGAGAGAGGGAAAAGGAGAGAGAAGAAAAGAGGGGAAGAGAGAAAGAGAGAGGTAAAGAGGGGGAGAGAGAGAGAGGGAGAGAGAGGAAGAGAGATGTAGAGAGAGAGGTAGAGAGGGAGGGAGAGAGAAGGAGAGAGAGGGAAAGGGAGAGATAAGGACAGAGAGGAAGAGAGAAAGAGAGAGGTAAAGAGGGGGAGAGAGAGGGAGAGAGAGGAAGAGAGATGTAGAGAGAGAGGTAGAGAGGGAGGGAGAGAGAAGGAGAGAGAGGGAAAGGGAGAGAGAAGGACAGATGGGAAGAGAGAAAGAGAGAGGTAAAGAGGGGGAGAGAGAGGGAGAGAGAGGAAGAGAGATGTAGAGAGAGAGGTAGAGAGGGAGGGAGAGAGAAGGAGAGAGAGGGAAAGGGAGAGAGAAGGACAGAGGGGAAGAGAGAAAGAGAGAGGTAAAGAGGGGGAGAGAGAGAGAGGGAGAGAGAGGAAGAGAGATGTAGAGAGAGAGGTAGAGAGGGAGGGAGAGAGAAGGAGAGAGAGGGAAAGGGAGAGAGAAGGACAGAGGGGAAGAGAGAAAGAGAGAGGTAAAGAGGGGGAGAGAGAGAGAGGGAGAGAGAGGAAGAGAGATGTAGAGAGAGAGGTAGAGAGGGAGGGAGAGAGAAGGAGAGAGGGAAAAGGAGAGAGAAGAACAGAGGGGAAGAGAGAAAGAGAGAGGTAAAGAGGGGGAGAGAGAGAGAGGGAGAGAGAGGAAGAGAGATGTAGAGAGAGAGGTAGAGAGGGAGGGAGAGAGAAGGAGAGAGAGGGAAAGGGAGAGAGAAGGACAGAGGGGAAGAGAGAAAGAGAGAGGTAAAGAGGGGGAGAGAGAGAGAGGGAGAGAGAGGAAGAGAGATGTAGAGAGAGGTAGAAAGAGGGAAAGAGAGGGAGAGAGGTGGAGAGAGGGAAAGAGGGGGAGAGAGAGGTGGAGAGAGGGAGAGAGAGGTAGACAGAGGGCGAGAGAGCGACTGGGATGGGCTGGGAGGGAATGAAGGGTGAGGATGTCAGACTGAAAGAGAGATAGAGAAGAAGAGAGGGAGAGAGAACGTGACAGAGAGGGAGAGAGAGTGAGAACAAGAACGAGACAAGGTGGCAGGTCGGGAGAGAGGGAGATGGAGACAGAAGGAGATAAGGAGGGGAGAGAGAGAGAGAGAGAGAGAGAGAGAGAGAGGAAAGAAAAGTGACTAAGGTGTTCCAACACGTGTGTGCGTGTGCATGTGTGCGTGCACGTGGATGTCCTTCACGGTTTGGCAGGCGTGTCTTTTTGAGTTTCAGCGATGAGCACGGCTGAGGTACCCCTGCGTGAACAGCTCTTTGTGTGTGTGTGTGTGTGTGTGTGTGTGTGTGTGTGTGTGTGTGTGTGTGTGTTTGTGTGTGTGTGTGTGCGTGTGTGTGCACACACACACACACAATAAACCTGTGTCCATCTGTGCCACTTTGTGTTCATGTTGCTATGTTGTGTGGGAGGTCCATCTATAGGTGACTTAATCTGTGTGTGTGCATATGTGCATGTGTGGGTGGTTGTATATGTGTGTATGAATATATATGTGTTTGCGTGAATTCATCCCTTCCACAAGTGTCATTTTCTTCGGATATGTGAACAAACTCATGCATGCACGGACATGGTTATAGATCAATTTGCGTATGTGTGTGTTTTCGTTTTTGTGTGTGCATGTGTGCGTGCATGTCCTGGGGCATACACACACGTGGGTGGGTGTGGACGGCGTTCGATGGACCGGCTCCGCAGTGCGCAGCGGGCAGTGTGCAGAGCAGCAGTCACTGCCCAGATTCGAACTAGAGGTCAAATCTTATTAAAAAAAGCGTGGAACACCCCAGCGTTCCAGGGAGGGCTCAATGGGGGACGAGGGAAAAGACGTAGGGTAGCCTATAGCAGGCCAATGGTGACCAATCCTCGAAGAATAGGAACCAAACCAACCTCTTGTCTCCAACTCAGGGACCTACTCCCTCCCCTTCTCCTGAAACAACAAGGAAGACAACGCAAACAGTGGAAGACGGACTTGTCTTTCGTTTTCTCATTCACGGCGGTTTGAGTTTGCTATTTCCCCTGCTTCTCCGTTCAGCGCGACATTTTGAAACCGTTTCACAGAATGTGTTCCCGTTGTCCTTAAAAACTGATTAGAAAGGGTTCCTATGAGACTAATATTTGCCACCATTCTATGTGTGTGTGTGTTGCCACAGGCGATAGCCGTGTCCGAAGCCGGGGTTGGGAGGTGACAACAGACACGTTCACCCTTATAATTGCTAGCAAGGCCGATGAGACAGCTGATTTATTCAATATTTGGAATCAAGCGAGAGCGGGATTTACTTTCCATCGATCGCGCCGTGTGGCTAAATCTCAGACGCCATCCTGCCTAAGATTTATAAAGATGCGACTTTTTGCTCAACCTTGTGACTTTGGAGAAAAAGTCCCTTTTCGTGCGATGATTGTTTGTTATTTTATGTATTGACATTGTCGATTTGACATTGGCCTTTTAAATTCACCCATGCAACGAAGGAGCTGTTAATAAAAGCTCTAACCTTCATCATCACTGCCAGTGGTTTGGCATTTCAGTCACTTCAAAGGTTCGCAGCTAGCACGTAGCCGCTAACAGGCGGTGACTAGTACGTAGCCGCTAGCGCGTGGCTGCTAGCACACAGCCGCTAGCACGTGGCTGCTAGCACGTAGTCACTAGCATGTAGCCACTAGCCAAAGCCACTAGCACGCAGCAGCTAGCACGCAACTGCTAGCATGTAGTCAGTAGCAGGGAGTTAGCCGCACCCATCCTCAGGTCGAACGTTTGACCTTGCCTTTCTCTTCTCTGGCTCTGAGTCATTTTTCTCACCGTCTTTCTCACTCTTGACGAACTCTCACAGTCTCTCTTATTCCCTCCCATACTCTGTGTGATCTCTCTCTCCCTCCCTCTCTCTCTCCCCTCCCTCCCTCTCTCTCCCCCTCCCTCCCTCTCTCTCTCCCTCCCTTTGTGCAGCCGCAATTCAATTTCAACTCAAAGGCTGCGAGTGGTCCAATGTCTTTGTGGTTCAGTGTGGGATGACATTGACAAGGCGGAAAATTAAAGATCTCTCTCTCTCTCTCTCTCGCTCTCTCTCTCTCTCTCTCTCTCTCTCTCTCTCAAGCTCTCTCAAGCTCTCTCTCTTGCTCTCTCTTTCTCTCTCTCTCTCTCTCCTTCTCCCTCTCTCTATCTCTTTCTCTCGGTCTCGCTTCCTCTCTCTGTCTCTCTCTCTCTCTCTCTCTCTCTCTCCATCTCTCTCTCTCTCTTCCTCTCTCTCCCTGTCTCTCTCTCTCTCTGTCTGTCTCTCTCTCTCCCTCTCTCTCTCTCTTTCTCTCTCTCTCTATCTCTCCCGCCTTCTCTCTCTTAAGTCAAGTCTGTGAACCATCCTGACCCTCATGTTTCAGTGCCAAGAACGAACCCTCTTTCTTAAATAAACTGTCAATAAATAAGCGGATGCTTGGATGAATAATTGATAAATAATTGGATGGATACATGAAAAAGGGCACACACAGGTACAGGAGACGACGAAAAACATGCCATTATCTTTTGGTATGCGTGTGTGAGAGTGTAAATAAATTAGAATGGATGCATTTGAATAGAACGTCTCGGCCCTTTCTTCTCACTCTCCTCTCATATCTCCATTCCCTCCTCTAAGCTTGTGTGCTGAAGCCTTCAGGTAGAAGAGAGCTCAGCCCCGTCATGCACCGTACAGCATGGGGTGGTGTAGTCTCTCGCCCTCTCTTTCTCTCTCTCTATGTCTCTCACTGCAACTCGTCCATCCTTCTCTCCTCCCCACCCCCTCTCACTGCAATCCTTATCACCCTATCCCCTGCTAAATCTCTCTCTCTCTCTCTCTCTCTCTCTCTCTCTCTCTCTCTCTCTGAAATTAAATGTTTGTCCGGGAACAGCGAGTGACATCGAGAGAACAATCAATCGATATAAAAAGCCAATAACCGAGTGGCTAGTGTCGCCTGGGGTGCCACTGGTAGTAGTAGTAAGCAGAAGTCTTACTGGTGGAGCTGGTGGTGGTGCTGGTGGTGCTGGTTTAGGTCATAGCGGTGGTGGTGGGGATGTATAAGTGATTGGGGTGGTGGTGTATTAGTGGAGGTGGTGTGTTTGTGTTGTATTAGTAGTGGGGGTCTTTTATTGGTGGTGGTGTTGTATAAGTGGTGGTGTTGGTGTATTAGTTCTTTGTGGTGGTGATGTATTACTGGTGGTGATGGTGTATTTATTTGTGGTGGTGATGTATTAGTGATGATGAGGTGTTGGTGGTGGTGTATTAGTAGTTGTGGTGGTGCATAAGTGTAGGTGGTTGTGGTGGTGTATCAGTGGAGGTGGTGTTTGTGGTGGTGTATTAGTGGTTGTGGTGGTGTGTTAGTGGAGGTGGTGGTGTGGTGGTAGAGGTGGTCTGTGAGAGGTGGTGGTGGTTGTGGTGGTGTATTAATGGTTGTGGTGCTGTGTTAGTGGTGGTGGTGGTTGTGGTGGTGGAGGTGGTCTGTGAGAGGTGGTGGTGTTTGTGGTGGTGTATTAGTGGTTGTGGTGGTGTGTTAGTGGAGGTGGTGGTGTGGTGGTGTATTAGTGGTTGTGGTGGTGTATTAATGGTTGTGGTGCTGTGTTAGTGGAGGTGGTGCTTGTGGTGGTGGAGGTGGTCTGTGAGAGGTGGTGGTGTTTGTGGTGGTGTATTAGTGGTTGTGGTGGTGTGTTAGTGGAGGTGGTGGTGTGGTGGTGTATTAGTGGTTGTGGTGGTGTATTAATGGTTGTGGTGCTGTGTTAGTGGAGGTGGTGGTTGTGGTGGTGGAGGTGGTGGTGTTTGTGGTGGTGTATTAGTGGTTGTGGTGGTGTGTTAGTGGAGGTGGTGGTGTGGTGGTGGTGTATTAGTGGTTGTGGTGGTGTGTTAGTGGAGGTGGTGGTGTGGTGGTGTATTAGTGGTTGTGGTGGTGTATTAATGGTTGTGGTGCTGTGTTAGTGGAGGTGGTGGTTGTGGTGGTGGAGGTGGTCTGTGAGAGGTGGTGGTGTTTGTGGTGGTGTATTAGTGGTTGTGGTGGTGTGTTAGTGGAGGTGGTGGTGTGGTGGTGTATTAGTGGTTGTGGTGGTGTATTAATGGTTGTGGTGCTGTGTTAGTGGAGGTGGTGGTTGTGGTGGTGGAGGTGGTCTGTGAGAGGTGGAGGTTGTGTGTGTGGGGGGGGGATACTGTATGTGGTGGTGCATGGGGTGGGGCATTGTATGTGGTGGTGTGTTAGTGGAGGTGGTGGTTATGGTGGTGCACTAGTGGAGGTGGTGCTTGGGATTTAGTATTGTATGTGGTGGTGTGTTAGTGGAGGTGGTGGAGGAGATGGATCCCTCATCCTCTTGCTGATGTGAAATGATTGGCATTTCATGATGATTCTGAAATGTCTGTCTTACCTCCAACCGTTCTCCACCCCCACGTGCATCCGGGGGCCCAGTATGGCAGGCTACGACACCGTAACCGCCGGCAACGGTCCAGGAGGCAGACATGTCCTAATTTATTAATGTGATTCATGATCCCGCTTGGACAGCGGCAGCGACACTGTGTGTGCGTGTGTGTGTGTGTGCGTGCGTGCGGTTGGCATGGTTGCGTGCGTGTGTGCGCGTGCGTGTGTGCTGTTGGTGTGCATGCGTGTGTGCATTTGGTGTGCGTCTTTGTGTTCATGAGAGAGCTTTGAAAGCAGTAGGGAAAGTGATGTTATCTCTGCTCCTGTGTTTTATAGGACAGTGTGAGGTTTCATCCACACACTCTACACGCTGGCCAGGTTGAGCTTACATTTGACTCCTTCCCTACAGTAAGTTCTTATTTAACGTTAACCAAGCATGCATGTCTCCTATAGTACTATAGTAATATATGATCCTTCCCTCTCTTCCTCAACACACGTTGCCTCTGTTCACTGCCGGTCCATCAAAGCGCAAAAAGCCCATTCAAATACATTTTCAAAGAATAGACGTTCAACCACTCAGAAATATAACGCTATTTAATATGATATATTTCTATATTGACATAAGATACTTAAGAAATCTGTGAATATTAATTCATGCAAAGTAAGATAGGCTTTTATATTCAATAAGCTTATATTAAAGTACAGTATATGTACCTAAATGTAATAAAATAAATTAGCCTAACTTTTATGTTTGATCCACAAGAAATGTGCAAATTTTACTTTATTTGTTTAGGAGAATCATAAGAAATGACCAAATCACTGATCACTTATCCCTAATAAAAATAGTGTGTTTTTTGCTAGCAAACACTTCGGGAGGACAGCTTGGCTAAAACATTCGTCAAACAGAGGATTTATTCAGAAACAAAACTCTGTTCTTCCTGGAACTGGCCCGCTATCGACAAGGCCTCTTTCACAGAATTATAAATCTGCAGTTACAGGCTTATTCTGAACATGATATTTGGACAGAATGTGAACTTTAATACTTGGAATCACCAATTCTCCAGTGGCGGTCGGTGGAAGCTGATTATTATTCTCGAAATGCCAGCATATTTAAAAATGATATAAAACTGTAATAGAGAAAGTGATACCACATACCTATTACCGTCCAATCGGATGAAAAGAACTCCAGCTATCCCATAATAAGATGAAAGCGGACTGTGAAAGACACACTCTAGGGCTTCGGCTTTGGGATAGTGTAAATCTCAACATTGTAGCGTCTGTAATCCCCCATTGTAGTGGAGCAGAACCGTACTGCAGCTAAAGAGAGAACAGAAGAAGAAGAAGAAGAAGAAGAAGAAGAAGAAGAAGAAGAAGAAGAAGAAGAAGAAGAAGAAGAAGAAGAAGAAGAAGAAGAAGAAGGAGAATGAGTTCCTGCTATTTTCCTGGTTACAGCTTTTATCACAGGAGGAGTTTCATTCGGGTTGCCTCATACACTGGTTCCAGCCCCCAACCCCCTGTAATTGAATTGGAGCTGACGTATGTCAATCATCGTTTAAGACAGAATTCCATTGTAAAAACTGCCAAAGATGCCTTACACGCATAGTTTTAAAACATATTTCTGAACTTAAGTACATGTCATGAATATATAATAATTGCTATGAAAAATTGTTGAAGAAATATTGCTCTTTCACAGTTAACGTGCATGTTTATATTCACACATTAGCTTTGTGTGTGTGTGTGTGTGTGTGTGTGTGTGTGCGTGCGTGTGTGTGTGTGAGTGTGTGTGTGTGTGTGTGTGTGTGTGTGTGTGTGGCATATGCTTATCATGATTGGTCTGCAGTTAGTCAACAACACAATAGCTTTCCTAATTGACTCGTATCAGACTCGACCAAATCATGCATGCTGCCATGGCAACCATAATCAAGACCCATCAACCAATTAGATCATCACAACCTTCTGGTCTCTGTTGAGCTTTCTTTTAATACTGTTTGTCAACGGAAATGTTCTTGGTGAGTCTGTTTGGGTAAAGTGCTCCAATCCAGCCCTGATTTATGAGGGGGGGATGTTTTTGTTGTTGTTGTTGTTGTGGTTGTTCTCATGGATTGTTGTTGTCGGGTTAAGCACTAAAAAGCCAGCTCACCCACACTGTTAGCGACCCACGCTCTACCTCGCTCTCTATTCGATTTTTATCCGTTTTTTATTCTGAAGGGCTGTTGAGAACATCCAGATTCCACGCAATTTCCAGCCTTTAGAGTGCATGCCTTCCGACCACACACACACATACACACACACACACACACACACACACACACACACACACACAGACACACACACACACACACACACACACACTCTCTTTAACACACACACGGTGAGACATCCTTAAGGACTCGGTCCTTCTTGAGGCTGAATCTGAGGGGGGGGGGATGTTGTCAGTATTTAGTGACCTCACTGTGTACCGACCAATAGTGTTGGGCACAAGATCAGCAGATGCGCCCACATTCTGAAATCACAATGGTGTGTCAAACCAGTAGTAAAAAAGATCATCATCATCATCATCATCTACATCATCATCATCATCATCATCATCATCATCATCATCATCATCATCATCCTCATCCTCATAATCATCTTCATCATCCACGTCAACACAAAATACCAGCCATAACAAGCTGGCACAGACCATGCGGTGCTACCGATTTACGCTATCCATCGCACACTGGGCAAACTACAACGGGCACTAGCCCCACGTTCAGCATTTTGTCCGTCCTGCCTGTCTCGAGTTGACATTTCCGCTTGCATCGGGAATTCCTCCCGGGGATACTCGCAGAGAACTCTGTGGGAGAAAAGGGGAAAGGGGTTAACCGGAAATTGTAGATGCGCAGACAGCAAGTTCCGTCCGTGTAAAATTAAAAAGTTTTTATACACGAGGAGTTCAGAGAGGAGTTCAGACCCAGATGATAAGGCATGATGTGTATTAATCTCATAGCTTGTTTAGCAAGCTACAGCATTCTCCCCATTTTCCTCTATCTACCTATTCACTTATTTTCACTTATCTCGCTTTCTCTCTCTCTCTCTCTCTCTCTCTCTCTCTCTCTCTCTCTCCCTCCAAGTGTTTAACGTTGCGAGAGGTAGTGGGTTAAGCGTATTCACATGGATCTTGTATCACAGTTCTAGTCTCAAAGGACTTCGCTGGGCCTTGTGTCGGACAGCAATTGTTAAGCTCCTGCATAAAGGGACAAGAACTCCAACAAAACTCCAGTTAAATTAGAAAGAAAGGGAAGAAACCTTGAGAGGAAACACATTGAAGGGGCCAACAAAATACCAATGAGTAAATGTACCGGGAGTACAATATAAACCGGCCTACAATAAAGGCAATTGGTAAACATCAGGCTTGAAAGGAACGATGCCGTGAATTATGTTTGGATTCGATCAAAGCCGTACAGAGGTGGCACAGTTTGAAGGCAACTGTGGGTAATGATGTTGGTCTGTAGTTGTTTTGATTGTTAATATCGTTTCAATCCCTCCTCTGGCGATGTTTTTCTGCATTGGCCTGACTTTACCTCATAACTTATCAGCTCCCAGTAAATCATTGTCAAGCGACAGGGTCAGGCTGCAGTGGCAGCAAAATTCATTTGATATGGCGGCCGATGCCAAATAATGGAAAGTTATCGGATAACATGTCAAGGGAAACAATCCACAAATGATTCCGATCTGAACGTAACAGCGTGGCTTCCGCACCGCTTTGTTTAGCGGCGATTTGTTTGGTCCGTGCATTGTTTGTGCCTCATAAACATGGCATTACAGAGCTTGGAGTGTATCATTGTGTATTATGGATACACATTTAGTGGGATAGGGGAGTTGCTAGGGGACTCGACTCCCAGTTGAAATTTAGTTTTACTCCCTGGTCCCTATTTTAACGGAAACGCAAGTGAGAAGCGCCAAATGCATGTAGCTTTGTGGGCCGTTCTATGGCGATGTTGCTATTTTTCCGGCAGATAAATGACTCTTGCGCCCGGCGCAAATCTAAAAAGGGTTGGTCTGAAGTAGCCTAATTACCCGTAGGTGTGGTTTGGGCGTAAAATGCAATAAACCAATGAGATTGCCATCTCCCTTCCCCTTTAAGAGCCATGAGCGCATTTGAATCTGAAGAGTTTTTATTTTGACAGCGCGTTTGCAGTCTCCGATGAGACAGATGCATGACCACATGAATTTCAAACTTCAAATGGCTCAGTTGTTGGCCAAATAATATGGCCTAATTCACACATGGAATAGCGTTGTCTTCCACAACTTCAGAAATACTGAGTCCTCAAAATTTGCAAATGCAAAGAAAACTTAGCACAAATATGGTAAGCGGTAACTGTGGTTCTATTTACTGATATACGCAATACATTAACAAACATTGTTTCTTACCAGTATTGTATGCATTATCGTTATCGACTTTTACTCCTAATATGCATGTGTCCCC
>NC_136937.1:26636196-26648696 GCF_949987615.1 Pollachius pollachius | reverse complement strand
TGACTCGATTGCCGTTTCTTTGGCCGATAGGGGGCGCTGTACCAGCAAACTCATATGGGTCATCTTTGGTCAGGGAAAAAACACCTATTCTGTTGTTTAGGTTGGAGATCCTGTTGCTATGTTGGTTGTCCTTGTGTGATACCATACCACTCTTTAGCATTATAGCACTAAACAAAGTATAATATAACCGTAGCACTGAAATCGCTGAAAAACTCGACCTAGGTGCCTTTACTGGTCTCCTCAGACACCAGCACACAGGTTGAAGCTGTTGCAACGGGTTTATTGCAGAGTATGAAGCAATATATCATACAGCACAGGTGTACCGGGCTGCCATGTCAGAGATCCCCCTGAGTGTGTGTGTGGTGACGGCTGGGTTAGCCTGCACGCATTGATTGCTCACCGCACCACAGGTGTGCAGCCTCACCCGGCCCCTAGAGTCTAATCAGTGTGACTCGGGGCAGGTAAGGCTGCTGAAACCAGCCAGCAACCACACACACAAAACTCAATAATGACATATCATACATGTTAGGAGGGCCAAAGCAAGACCCAAAGTGCCAGATGTATTATTTGCGATTTTAGCATTCTTTTTCTTTTTTCATTTTCTTTTTTTTTATCATCAATTTCCTTTAACAATTTCCCTTTATTTGTTTTACAACGTGATTCCTTCTTGTGTAAACGCTCTTTGTTTGAGTGGTGCAATAATAAACTCGTCTTTTTCTAGTATTTGTTCAAGCTTTATCTTTCCCCACAATAATTATTATTCAATATGAAATGTTCATATTCTATGATCCTCATCATCATTACCATCTCAATTGCTGTTTTGAACTTCAACAAAATCTAAAAACCAGAATGGCTTGGAGCTTCTGTGTTCTAGCTGTCTAAACAAGCTGCTAACTCTGAGCAAGCAAGACATAGCTTCTTACTAGCACTATTCAATCTTCGCTCTGCCCTCTGCATATCTCTCTCTCTCTTTCTCTCTCTCTCTCTCTCTCTCTCTCTCTCTCTCTCTCTCTCTCCCTTTCTCTCCTCAGCCCAGCGAGGGGAACCTGAGGTGTGGCAGGGTGTTAAATTGGACCTGCGTGTGTTCACACTCGTGCTCGACGAGAGGTCTGTCCCGCGAGCTTTGAAACGAGATTAAAACGGAATGACACTTGCGGTTCCCTGCTTGTGTTTCCCTATGTTTGACTGGTGTTCTCTGAACTCAAGGGTTAATGGTGTGGCACAGTCAGTTGCCATATGGAATGAATACGCTTAAATCTAGCTGATATCTAGCTGGCTATAAACTGTGGAGAAAAAAGAAAAGAAATGATTCGTAGTGTTACCGACGGCAATTTATTCAGGAGAATGCTTGTTTGGCCCGGGGCTATTCAAACTAAATTATAATATTCCAACTTGAAATCCCGCTTCGCCGCTTAGCCAAATAGTCTTGTACCTTCAGAAATGAATACTAGAGAAAAACAAACACAACAAAAGCGAATATCACACTGATGACATTGGCACATGTTTTAACAGACAGGAGCGTGTGTGTGTGTGTGTGTGTGTGTGTGTGTGTGTGTGTGTGTGTGTGTGTGTGTGTGTGTGTGTGAAAAGATCTGTCGTATGTGAAAATGTTTGAGTGTGTGTGCGGTACACTGATCTGTGGTATGTGAACACGATTATGTGTGTGTGTGTGTGGTTGTGTGTCTGTATGTGTGTGTGTGTGTGTCGTACACCGATCGGTGGTATGTGAACACGGTTATGCGTTAGCGTGTGTCATTATTTTAAATAAAGATCTGACATTAAAACAGCTTGGCGGCGTGATCGCTCCAGCCCAGCGGGGGGTCTGCAGAACCCGCACGGCCCCCCTGTGGTTCTGACCAGGGGTTTCTGACTCATTAGTGTCACCTCCCTGGGCTGTCTGCGTTGCCGTGGGCGATGTGGCTCATTGTTGTCAGTGGTGGTGATGTTGGTTGAGGTGATGGGGTTGATGTTGGAGCCGTGGTGGTTGTCATAGTAGAGGAGTCGTGTAGTGGTGGTGGTGATGGTGCTGATAGTTGGAAGTGGAGGTGGTGATGGTGGTGGTGGCAGTCTGAAGTGGTGATAGTGGTGGTGGTGGTGTTGGAGTAGTGATGGTGATGGTGGTGGCAGTCTGAAGTGGTGATAGTGGTGGTGGTGGTGTTGGAGTAGTGATGGTGATGGTGGTGGCAGTCTGAAGTGGTGATAGTGGTGGTGGTGGTGTTGGAGTAGTGATGGTGATGGTGCTGGCAGTCTGAAGTGGTGATAGTGGTGGTGGTGGTGTTGGAGTAGTGATGGTGATGGTGCTGGCAGTCTGAAGTGGTGATAGTGGTGGTGGTGGTGATGGTGCTGATAGTTTGAACTGGTGATGGTGATAGTGGTGGTGGTTCTGGAGTTGTGGTGGTGAGGGTGCTGATCATTTGAAGTGGTGGTGGGGATTGGTGGTGGTTGAGCAGGGGATGGTGGTGGTGGAAGTGCTGATGGGGGTGTTGGAGCAGTGATGGTGGAGGTCAAGTGGACGTGGTGGAGATGATGGTGGACAGCAGTGCTGTTGGTGTTGCTGGTGTTGGAGTAATGCTGGTGTTAGAGCAGAGGTGCTGATGGTAGGGCTGGTAGTGTTGGAGTGGTGATTCTGGTGGAGGTGGGGATGGTGTTGAATCAGAACCAAAGCAACAAACGACGTTGATCCTCAACAGGGAAGGGAGGAACTACTGAAGGGACTGTACAGTGTGATGGTGCAGAGAACGTTTCTACTCCCAGCTGAAAGGTTCTGCTCCCCATCCAAAACGCTTGAATTCTGGAAAATCCAGATTAGGATCTGCGGAAAGACGCGATGAGTTTGGAGCGACGATATCAAGTGATGCTCCTGAACACACACACATGCACACAGGCAGCACATCATCTCATCATCACTCAACTGTGCCGTATAATACAATCGCATTCATCACGTCTTCCTGGTTGTTGAAGGGACACACACACACACACACACTCACACACACACAATCTCTCTCACACATAATATCTCACATGATCATTTACACGTCGGAGGACATGGAGTCGATTAAAACATGCACGCTGAGTCAAACTAACAGATGTAATTGGACGGAACATTCTAGCATGTAAACGCACACACGTCCTTCTTTGATATACCGGGGTAATGATATCCATTGGGGAATATTTTCAGACTAAGAGTATCTCCCCGTTCCTGTATCCTATAATTAAAACTAATAAGGGAAAACAAGAGGCCATTGTAGTTTTGACTGACCTCCTCTCATTGGACCCCACATTAGAGTCTATAATTAACTCCCTGGCCACTGGAAAAATGGTTTCATGTCATCCCTGTGCGTTCGTCTTTCAAAAATGACTTGACCCAATCTTAATTGCTTCACCCGGTGTGTGTGTGTGTGTGTGTGTGTGTGTGTGTGTGTGTGTGTGTGTGTGTGTGTGTGTGTGTGTGTGTGTGTGTGTGTGTGTGTGTTGGTGTGTTTGCAGTTTTGAATCTTAAAATCTGAACATTGGGATACACATTGCTATTAAATTCAGGCGAATAAGTGCTGAACGAGTATTACATTATATATATAAATATATCTAACAGGTTTCTAACAAAGGAATGTTATTTGTTACGCGAGCATTGCATTCATGAAGAAAGTTAGATTAGCGCCATTTGTGCTATCGTGCTAATGAGTTTCCATTAAGAACAAACAAGAGAGAATTAAATTAGCGGAGCGAAAAGATTTGTCTCTGACCCAAACGTTTCTGCAGGCCACCACTGTAATTAGCAAATAGACATATTAGCAGCCGCTATAAATATAGCAAGAAATTAGCTGAATATTTAAGCTAGGCTAATGAATGTATTCTTTTTGAAAAGATTTGATTAGTTTACTTATGTTTATCTCGGTGCTCTATTGTTGTTTGTGCGTTTAAGTAACTTAATACTTAACACTTGAAGAAATCATTCAGTCTGTTAAAAGTGACAACTAGAGTGGTGAACATCGATGCTAGCTATTAGTTGGATAACAATCCAGTGTGATCTAATTGCCTGTGTCTGTATTACATCAGCAAGTGACATGACAGATGAAGTAGCAGAACTGAAATAGTATGAATATGCCTACAATTACTTGCGCTGTGTATGTGTGTGTGTCAGTGTGTGTGTGTGTGTGTGTGTGTGTGTGTGTGTGTGTGTGTGTGTGTGTGTGTCCATTCAAACGACAAGGAAGAAGGGATGAATACAATTATATTGTGAGGCACAGTTGAGTGATGATGAGCAAGAGAACAGCTCACAGTGTACAATCAGCTACCATGGCAACCAGTCGCTGAATATATGCTCGTCCAAGCGGCTGGGTTATCAAACATTCTCATCCTTTTTATGTTTTATCTTTGCCCACTTGTTCCAGAGTCCGAGGAGTCTGACTTTAAATCTTAAAGAGCCAGTGAGGCCACTGTTTCAGATGGAATCCAAGCACTTAAGTGATTAAAGAAAATGTGTTTTGGGCTCTGAGTTTTAGGGAAGAGGGGGGCATCTTATCGCCATGCTTACGACCCACGCCACCATTATGACACTTTTTTAGTACCGTCGTTGTGTAACTGTTATGAGCGTTATATCAAGCAATGTTGTATATGAAATGCGCCACACACTGTTGCATTATACTACATGTGTCCGGGAAGCCTTACCCTCGGACGGGGGTATTCAACACACCACTGCTCAGACAGAGCTTCACCTGCGTTCAGTAGAGTGGACAAATAAGTGTTTTGGGGGGAATGGCAAAAACATAGGATTTTACCCCTTTTTCCTCTAAATTGGGGACTTCTTTAATTAACAGAGATAAAATGGCATCGAATACCATGTTGACGATTGGAGAAAAAATAAAGTGTTTTTTTTTGTTTGTTTTTTAAGACAGGCATGTCATTTAGCAGAGATCAATGCACGGGTTATATTTAATATATGTCCATAGGGAGATGGAGCTAGATAATGACATAATTGTATAATTGTATTGTAATGTTTTCTACACTTTATTCAGATGTTAAGTAGAAAAATAACCACCAAAACATTTGGAGGCACCTTCAGGAGTTGCCCGGGCAACCAGCAAAATCTCCCCAGTAACCGACCTTGCAGCGTTGATGTGATACCCCATCGGTGTTGTTGCCATCGAACACGAGTGATACGATCACCGTGGCAACACCTCTGTGTCTGTGTTTAACCAAATGGTTTCTAAGTGTTTGTTTTGCTATGTTGATCGTTTTATCTGAAGGGCTTTGGTTGTTTTTTTTTTGCCTCTGTGGTTTCATTGAAACGAGGGTGGAAAACTTTTTAACGAACGCACGTTTAACTTTATAAAACGCCTTAGTCGAAACGGGAACACCGACTGCCTCCACTCCCTCTCAGGGAAAACCGCATCTGTCCTTACCAACGTTAATATCATGTTCTCCGATTAACTCGCTATTGTGTCTTTGTATCATTTTTTAACTATCAAAAATTTCCTTTGCAAAATAAATACAGTTCATGACTTTACCAGAGAAAAAGGTTTGCACAGTAATCGGGAAGCAAAGTAAAAAATTCCCTGATTGGGCGGTCGAACCTCCAATCGGAAGGAGCCTGAAAACGTTGATGAACTCGTATGAACCAGCTGGCCGATGAGAACCCAGTCGATCGATTAGATCACTGTAACCAAAACAGCGCCATTCTTCTCCTTAAGGCCTTGGCATTGTCCCTCTTCTTGTTCACGTATGTTAATTTATGTTCACGTGTGTTCACGTATGAAAAATTAGGTTCACATATGTACACTTATGTACACTTATGATCTTGTGTATACACTTATGTTCACGTATGTACACTTACGTTCACGTGTGACTATTTGACGCTTTTATCCAAATCGACATCCAACGGTTCATACAGATATTCAGACACCGACGACGGAGTCTACCCCACACTGGCGACAGCCAGCTCGTCGGGAGCAGTTTGAGCATGGCGTCTTGCTCAGGGATGTAATGATTGGATTATTTCGGAGTGATACTAGCTCGAATTCACTGAGCTCCATGTTTCTTCCCACTCTCGGGAGAGAGAGGGGGGCTCGCCGTGGTTGGTGGGTTCCCACATCTGTGTATTTTATGATAGCACTCTATGGTTTGATGCTTCAGAGTTCTTTTGGAGGAGCGACTTCACTGTGTGAACTGAATGCATGCGCTGGATAACGCCCCAAATCTCCTTCAGGGGGTGGTGTAGATAGCGCTTTAATCTTCGTTACTTATCATCTTATCGCAGTAATTTAATAATTACAAAGACGAACATCTTGTTGTGTGAGATCCGGTGATAAAGACGCGCCTCTCGCTCTTTCCCCCTTGAAGTTCTCTCATTCTCTATGTCTCTCTCTCTCTCTCTCTCTCTCTTGCTGAAAGAATGAAAGACAGGGAGGTCTTTCATTCTTTTATTTTCTCCCTTGTTCTGTGTCTGTCCATTACCCTGCCTCTCTCTCTGTATATCTGTCCGTCGGTCTCTCTGCCATTCTGTCTTGTCTGTGTTACCTGAGAAAGGGAGATGAGGAGAGGGAGGGAGGGAGGGAGGTGGATGGAGGGAGAAAGGGAGGCGGATGGAGGGGAGGGAGGGAGAAAGACCAGTGCTGAGAGACTGAGAGGGAAAGTGAGCAGAAAATCCGGGAATGGTTCCATCAAAATGACGCCCCTGATGATAGCGGTTCGCGGCGGTGCAGCCAATGTCGCTGCGCCCCTGCCCCGCTAAAAGCAACTCGCCATGCCTCTCAGACCCTGAGAGAGAGAGCGAGAGACAGAGAGAGAGAGACACAGAGGAGCAGGAAGAGAGAGTACCACTCAGGCTCGTCTCTCTCCAAATGACTCCAATTTGAAGGGAGCAGCTGAATTACCCCGGCTTTTGAAGGCAGACATTTTTAGCCAGCGTGATGGACCTGAACAGACTGGGGCCTTGTGTTAGTGGAGATGATGAAAGCCAGGCAGGGAGGACACGTACGTATTATAAATAATAGGTGATGTGTCCGGATAATATTGTTTTATTAGTATTTTGGATCGTAATGTTATTATGTTTTTACTTCTACTGAGCATTGGGTGAATGTGCTGCAACTGCCTCTGTGTGAGTGTGTGTGTATGTGTGTGCACTGGTCGATGGAAATGTGTGTTTTTGTGTGTGTGCGTGCGTCTGATGATGGCTGTGCCTTTGTGTGTGTGCGTGCTTGTGTGTGGGCTTGTTGTTGGAAGTGTGTGTGTGTGTGTGTGTGTGTGTGTGTGTGTGTGTGTTTGTGTGTGTGTGTGTGAGCGCATCGATGGGTTTGTGTGTGTGGACGCACAAGCTGATGGAAGTGTGTGTGTGTTTTTGTGTGTGTGTGTTTGTGTGTGTGTGTGTGTGTGTGTGTGTGTGTGTGTGTGTGTGTGTGTGTGTGTTTGCGTGTGTGAATTCAGCCTAGCAGCTAATCACCCTGATGGCTTTGTACCCGACAGCCGGCAGCACCAATCATGCTGATGCTACATCACTGCCTGTCAACACACACACACACCGTATGTGTGTGTTTGTCTGTGTATCTATAGGTCTGTGTGTGTGTGTGTGTGTGTGTGTGTGTGTGTGTGTGTGTGTGTGTGTATGTGTGTGTGTCTGTGTGTCTGTGTGTTTATCTGTGTGTGTCTATCTGTGTGTTTGGTGTGTGTGTGTGTGTTTGACGATGTCCCGCGTGGTCCACACACGGAGGGGGATGTAAATACTGAATCTCTTTGAACATGCTTCCCGCCAATACAGGGTCAAAGGTCAAGGTTCCGAGAACAAAGAACCTGTTTAGTTGGTCTGTAGGGGTGTGTGTGCGTGTTCTCATTCTATCCAGTGGACACGAGGTACTTCCAGTGTGTACTTGTGGTACATAGTGCACAAATAAGCGTAATACAGTAAAGAATAAAGTACAGGGTTTACAAACCTATACTTGCATATACACACACAAACACACACAGCTACACCACACACACACACACACACACACACACACACACACACACACATTGTATGACCTCCTGGCCCCAGGAGTTAATAGTTAGCACTAGGAGTTAACTCTTAGCTGGCGTGAGGGGTGTGTGTATGTGTGTGTCACAGTTTGCGTCACAATATTAATACACACGTGTCTCTATATTCTTACTAGTATGCACACTAGGATTATGCACGACTGAATATGTGTGTGTCTGTGTCTGTGTGTGTATGTGTGTGTGTTTGTGCGTGTGTGTCTGTGCGTGTGTGTGTGTGTGTGTGTGGCTTATGCTATAAGCATATTGTGAGTTGGCTATGTCTCTGTGAGCCAGGAGACGCTGTGATCTGAGAGCAGCTAGGGGGCGTTGGAAGGCACGGATGGGGAGAACCAGGGAGAGGAACAGTTGGTTTTTAAATCAGTATTTAACAATGAAATGAAATGAAAACCAGAGATAACAGAGAGCTCTCCTTTGAATGTCCAAATGTGTGTTGTATCAGACACTGGGAAGTCCTCGCGCTCTGAGCATATTAATTCACGAGATTGAAAATGGCCAGAATGAAAATGGGATATAAATTCAGGCGAAGAAAGGGGGCCGCTACTTTAAAATTAGTCTGGTTTAATTCAGTTTTATAAAAACTTTGGTAAAAAGGCCCCAGTTAGTTCAAGTGTTATTTCGGGATCTTAGTTTGCTCACCTATTTGGCCCCGCCTCCTCAAGACGTCTTGAGTCCTCATAAGGAGACACAGGTTTAAACTCTGACCTGTTGGGAGGTCAGATCACTTAAGTCCTCATGCTGAGAGATGGGGCACAGCTCTGACCTGTTAGAATGTCAGATTACTCGAGTGTGTTGCAACTTATAATTTAATAAAGACTCATAATGTATTAACGGTTCATAACGGCTCATAACGTAATAATTTCAATGTAATAAAAGTTCATAATGTAATAATCGGCTCATAATGTAATAAAATCACGGACGCATAACGTAATAAGGGCTTTGCGCATAATGTAATACTGTAATAACTTATTACATTAAGAACCTTATTGATACTGCTCATAATGTTATAACAGTTCATAATGTAATAATAGCACATATATGGAAGACGCCAAGACGTTGATATACGATGGGAAATTGGTGGCAAAAAAGACAAGCTTTAAAGGCATTGTGATGACAGGGCTTGAAGAGACCAAGGGTTGTGGTGCCAGAAAACTTAACGTATACCTAAAGGATAAGTATTCCGGCATCAGTTTACAAAATGTGCAAAAGGTATTGGACAGGTCCAGGTGCTATCAACTTTGCAGAGCTACTTTTCAAAACAAGACCATTCCCAAGCCGATCAGGGCTAAAACAGTTCAAGAGCGTCATCAAATCGACCTTCTCGACATGGGGAGATGGGCCTTTGATCTGGTTCATGTTTTCTATGACATCCCTATGTCTGTTCTAGACTCCCATACTGTATATAGCTGGTATATATTGTGAGACTAATTTGATGTTCAGATCTCCAACGTTTTTGATGACTTTTTTGTTATTGTTCAAAAGTTCCAAAATAAAATAAGTTTGAATTAACATGTTATGCTGCTTGTATCATGTATTTCACGTAAGTAGTAGGAAACTAATGTTTAAAAGCCTTTGTTAAATTGGCATTAAAGAACAACAAAAAAAAACGGCTACATTTTTATTGGAAGGTTGTAAGGTTGTATGGAAGGAAAGAATGCTTACTTACTTTTTTGAAAAGTACAATTTTAAATGTGTTTTCATTGCAGGAGTTATTAGTTATTGTAGCAAAGAACATTAAACTACATGAACTACAGTCCCCCTCCTTCTTCCCTAATCCAACCTCTTCTCCTGACAGCTTTTGAGTTGGTTACTGTACCAAACCTATGTACAAATCATAGTCAAACTCAAAAACAAACCTCTGCCCAAAAGTGCATTAGTTGTCAGTGTTTGCAGATTTGCCTTTATACCATAGAAATATGTGATCTTGCTGAGAGACAGACACAGGTGAAAGCATTTCCTTCCACTCCTGCAGTGATGGAAGAAGTAAGAATTATGATAATGCAACACTTTTCTCACTATATGTGCTATTATTACATTATGAACTGTTATAACATTATGAGCGGTATCAACAAGGTTCTTAATGTAATGCGTTATTACAGTATTACATTATGCGCAAAGCCCTTATTACGTTATGCGTCCATGATTTTATTACATTATGAACTTTTATTGCATTGAAATTATTACATTATGAGCCGTTATGAGCCGTTATTACATTATGAGTCTTTATTACATTATAAGTTGCAACAGAGTGCTCAGAAGGAAACTCAGGGGTAAACTCTGAATTGTGAGGACTTGTCAGGGCAAGTCAACAAGTCAGTTTTTCTCTGTGTGTTGTTGAGAACCATGCCCTGAGGTGTGTTTGTTGGTTCATGTTTTACTTGGTTATTTCCCAGTTTGTTTGTATGTGTTTGATTTAGTTATTTCACTGTTATTCTCAGTTATTTCATTGCTTGTAGTTTTAATGAAGCAGGTGTTATTTCCTTTGACTCATTTTGTGTTTTTTCGTGGTTTTCCATTTACTGTCGGGAAAACAGTACTGAAACCATGGTTGGATTGGCGTACACACATCTTTTTGTGTGTGTGTTTGTTTGTGTGTGTGTCTGTGTTTATTTGTGTGTGTGTGTGTGTGTGTGTGTGTGTGTGTGTGTGTGTGTGTGTAAGGAACTGTACATTCTGAAAATGCTGGCATGAACACCGTCTGTGCTGCCATCAGCAATGACGTGTGTGTTTGTGTGTGTTTGCGTGTTTTTTAGATATTGTGAAACAGTCGATTTTGTCTGTTCGTATGTTGGAGTCCGTTAGCTTCTGAAAGTCTGTGTGTTTGGGTTTGTGTGTGTGTGCATTGGCCTCTGTGTATGTGTGTGTGTGTGTGTGTGTGTTAGACTGTTGTGTGTGCGTGTCTCTGTGCCTGTGTGTATGTGTGTGTGTGTGTGTTTGTTTGCCCATGTGTGTGTTAGCCTTTGTTTGTGTGTGTGTTAGTCTTTGTTTGTGTGTGTGCATGTGTCTGTTTGTGTGTGTGTTAGCCTGTGTGTATGTGTGTGTGTGTATGTGTGTGTATGTGTGTGTTAGCCTGTGTTTGTGTGAGTTTTAGTCTTTGTGTGTGTGTGTGTGTGTGTGTGTGTGTGTGTGTGTGTGTGGTTGTGTGGATGTGTCAGCCTGCGTGTGTGTATGATTGTGTTAGCCTGCGCGTGTGTTTGTGTGTGTGTGTGTGTGTATCTGACTATGTGTAACAAGAGGGGGACAGGATGATTACTGCAGGATGACTCCTCGAGGAAGCTGATTGGCCGCAAGAATCCGCCAGAGCTTTTAACAGAACCCCTATCTGCTGACTGCCAGCCTAGTGGCGCACGTGCACGTGCACACGCACACGCTTCTCCCACGTCTGGGAACCACTAGTCAGAGGCTCATACACATGCATTAATCACGCATTCAAACAAGCACATACCTATTCATATTCATTCACACAAAAACATGCAGGCACACACACACACACAAACACACACACACACACATGCACACACACACACACACACACACACACATACACAAAAAACAAACACATATACGCAAACAGACACACGCAGACACAAACGAAAACGCACATGCATACACACAATCACACAAGTACACAGTTACGCGTGCACACAAACAGGGGCGCACATTTTCACACACACATTCCCACTGCAACACTTAAAACCGATCTATCTTTGACTCCATTCTTCTCTTGCACTTTCCATGTGTACACTGCATTTTTGTTACAATGGGAACGACCTGATGTTGGAGCAACGGTGGCCTTCATTGTTTTCTGAATGAGATTCTGAGTGTACACATTTGTTTCGGGTAATCTGGGCACCGGATTTCCCGCTGTGTTTTAGCAGACCTCCTGTCGCGGAGAACGCACCTTGTTTTCCGAGATGTTCTGCCCAAGAGAAACTCATTTGCGTGAGTGGATGGTGCTTTCAGAAAGGGGATTTGAATGTGTGGGTTTCCACATTGAGTTGAAATCTTTTCGGTAGGGCTGCAGCTGTATGGTTTACTGGTGCTGGCCAAGTCTGGGTTCGCTGTTGATATTCAAGTTAGGCACTTAGGAGTAAGTTAGGAGATTCTCGCCTCCATCAATGTGATTGGTCAAAACATATATGGTGGAAAAAAAATTGTTGAAAGGTGAAATCTGGGCCTTATTCGCCCAGATCTGAGCTCTTCTGCCATCAGACTTAAGATATTAATTTAAAATCTGATTCATGAGACTGGTTGATGGGGTAGCGGTGCCTCATATCACTTTATAAGCCTCTAAATCAGTGGATTCTGATAGGTCTAGCCTCAGCACCCAAGTCATTAATCATTAAGTCACAACCCAAAAATATACTGTTAATAACATGGAGCGACCAAAGACCAGCACAATTAGGGCTTAACTCAATGAAATAGCAAGGCAATGAAACACAAATCAGCTTTCAAACATAAGTTCATTCACAGGCTCC
>NC_136937.1:26561196-26631196 GCF_949987615.1 Pollachius pollachius | reverse complement strand
ACCGGATTAAAGCAGCAATGTAATCAAGTGTGTAAGAGCATTTAATATCGACTGTAAAACGACCAATGTGGTACAAATACAAAGAAAATACATCTCTTTACGGGCGCAGCCAATCCTTGCTTGTCGAGTCGTACGGTTAACCTTGCTGAGCTCGGTGGACTCTCAGAAGCCTAAGTGGTATCGTCCAAAAGGGGGCGTGCCTCTGTGAAATGTCGCAAGAAAACTGGGAGATTTCCCGCTTTGCAACTCGTGAGAGTGGTGTATGATGCATCTCGAACACACCATGAGTATGTTCCTTCTCTCCGCTTGAAAACCCCAGAGCCGCTTTTACTTTCAGTTTCACTTTCACTTTGTTGTGACAGAATCGCAACAGGACAGCGGCAGATGAAACCAGCTTGTGGAAATATCCCGCTGTGTTCCCCCCTGCTGGCGCTCCATGTTCGATGTCCGGTGTCAGAGAAGCACACACACAATCACAGGCACAAAGTTAAAAACGACAACATACTCATAACATCTATTTTTTATTGAGCGTTTTAACCAGGGTACCAATGTTTTGCGTGGATGAGCCCCTGTTAATCTTTCCTGTGTTTGCAAAAGGACCTGAAAAGGAGGGGTCACCCCCTTGGACAGGGAATTTATATTTCCTCCGTGAATCAAGAGCTTTCTCAATTTTTTTTGTCACAGCATTAATGGTTTAGAGCACAGGTGGGTCATGCTTGAAAAATGTAAATTCCTGGATATTTCCCGTGATAATTCTATGATTTGCCGAAGCTGGTTGCGAGAATTTTTTATTATTTGGTAAAAAGGCAGACTCTGCTTGGTAACCTGGCCAACCACATTTTAAGTGTGCTACATGGGGCATCGGTCCTCAGACTCCAAACCTTATAAAAGGCTTTATTTTACCCCTCACCACTCAGCACAATTGTCTTGATTTATTCCACAAATTCCTAGTGATGGATGTTTGAAAAATATAAATATAACTTATATAAACCTAACCAAGGTTACACATTTCTAGGTATGGCCAAATGGTTCTAATCAAGAGAGAGCCATATGAACGTATTCATCAAAATAAGAAACTTTAAATAACAAGGATAAAACTCAAAATGTGTTTGACAACTTAATAAAAACATTTCCTAATGAGCTTCCATTGGTCTGACCTTAGCAAGCTAAGATTGCTAATCCCGCCAAGAAAAACAAACCTAAACCAAACACATGCTCGGATATATCTGCAAGTGCCACCTGGGTCCATCTTATTGCTAGGCAGCCAGGTGCGTTAGCTTGTGTTAGCGGTACAGAAATCCCACAACTATCATCTGCTATCCTGCTGTTGATAATCCATAACCCAGGTGTGGAAATCTGCTTAATGCTACGGCAGTCAGCTTGGATAAACCAGAGTAAACTGGATTTTGAAAGGATACAACAACAAAAAATCCCAACCCTTCCTTCAGGCCTCCCTCTAAAGCCACTCACACAAAACATGTGACTAGCTAGCTAGCCTTAGCAACAGATTAGCATAACCTTGTGGAAGACTCCTGCCCTGTGCAGTGAGTTGACAGGCAGATTCATAGTTTTACAGTAGGTTGGTAAACAGAGAGGTAAGTCATCCAATCATTTAATTTAGGCTCAAATAACTGATTTGACAGGCCTGTGAAAGCCATAGGTACCATATTCTTATTCTGATATTCAACAAGCACTTCTAAAATAATTTCGCCACCCTATCTTAAGGTACTTTTACTCAAGTTCTTATTTACTTTCAAAGCAATTGTTTCAGTTTGCTTTTTTTTTGTATTAGGCCTACGTCTTCAAGTCCTGAGTGATAGTTTGTAAAACAATTGAAAACAATCAGGCCAAACCTAACTGTTCATACAAGCTAAGCTAAGATAAGTTAAACACACTAAACACTTTTACCTATGATAGGTTTAGAACTATTTTCCGTCAAGTCCTTTACTATTATTTTAGTATAATTCTTCATGGAGGAATACTTAAACTACTTTCTGAGAGGGCTTTTACTGTAGATTGTCAAGAGGGTACGAGTACATTTCAGGCAGTGCTGCTCAAGGGGGACTTTGCATTCAACATCCCAAAGCTTCGCGTCAACACACACAGTTACCCAAGTTTACCGTCAGCAACTGTTCTTTTTCTGCTCTCTCGCCGAAACAAAATGGCCGTCGAGTTCTCCCGCCTGGGTTTCTTATCGGTGGAATTAGGCGGTTAACGGACTGCTTGGTTTGTTGTTATTTAAATTTGTTGCCATTAAAATTTCCTAACGCATTAATTCCTCTTTTGAACGTTGAGGAAGCTTATAATTGGGCTTTATTCTTCAAGTGGAAAGAGGTTTGTGGAATGTAAAAAAATAAAACAGTTCTGTTTCACTGGCTAGCCATTATAAGTCTCCCATGGTTATCTCATATTCAACAGCAGGGGCTGGAAATAATTTGTGCGCGTGCGTGCATGTGTGCGCGCGTGTGTGTCTCTGAGTGTGTTTTATTTATGCATAAATGTACCCATTAGGAGCTCTCACAATGCTTAGGGAAAAGTGTAGTACTTCCATAGTCATTTGTGGTTGTGTATGCGTGTGTGGCCGTGTGTGTGTGTGTGTGTGTGTGTGAATTCGAGGGTGTTCATTTATAATTCATACATACAATATTATGTATGTTGCTGTTAAAAGTTATTCTCTTGAAACATGGCTGAAATACAAACACACACACCATCCAACCCTCCTTAAGTGCACTCTATCGTAGTTCAGACATACACGACTGAAACCCACACAAGTGAACTTCATAATATACCACACCACCATGTTAAATACTTAATAATAATATTTTCTTTCCATTATGCTACACCTTTTAACAGTCTAAATCAACACGCCTCAAATCCATCATGAAGAACGGTCAAACACGACTAAACCCACCAGATGTTTCCTTGACAACACAAAAACAATATGCTGGAAGCGCCGTGGAGGAATATTTACATTTCATTGAAGTGGATGAAAATCCAATTATAGCCTAGATGAAAGTATCTAGCGGCTAATCATTGTTGACAACTGTGGTGTGAGTGGAATAAACCACTCCGGGGGGGTGGACCAACATAGCCTCGGCCTCACCACGGGACACCCTAGAGTGGTTTATTCCATACATATTCAACCCACTCTATCTAACCCCCCCCCCCGCCAATCAAACCCCATATCAGACAAGCCCACAACATGCAGCAACACCCTCTACACTCGTTAAAGGGGGAGTATTATGCCACCAGGTGTGACTGTGATTAGCCGTTACAAGCCGTTGGAAAGTTGGCTGTTCCCTGTGCGCTAGTGACATCACAGGTGGGCGTGTCCACCTAGACGTACGCTGGAGAGATCAGTCTCCCAGCCTACCCAGTGGACTGTAGCAAGCGTCGCTTATCTATCCTTCATGCATCTAGGTGAACATCGTTTTAGATGTCACCAAAACGTAAGAGAATTTTCAAACGGCTTGTAACGGCTAATCACACTCACACCTGGTGGCGTAATAACAATAAATTATTAATTAAATAATCATTTAAATCTACATTTATGGAAATAGGCAAACGCTATCAGACCTTATCAGACGCTATATCACCACTTTAATAGCTACTATACACTATTTAAACACCACACTATCAACCCCCCATTCAACCCCACACTGTTAAACACGAGACCATCCCTCCCCGATGGAGGCCAGGCATTCCCCCTCCGCCTCGCTCCTCCCACGTCCTCACCACTGACCGGGACTCAAGTCCGCGATGCGCGTCGAACCCGGGCACTTTCTAACACGACACGGAGAAGATAAAAAACCGGATCTCTCCCCCGAAACGTCCTCCCAGACACGGGGAACATATTGCCTCTTGAGCGCTCCCTCTGTGATGAATAATGCATTTATGTTTCTCCCCTTCTCACCTAAGTCTAGATTATTTTCTGTTTCTTCTCCGGTACTTGACTCTCTTTTGAGAGAAAGCGACATTGGGGGGTTGGGGCTAGGGGGAGGAAGAGATGAAAAATGGCTTTTGTATAATCGCTACATCCCACGTTGAGCTGTGCAAACGTTGCTATCTGACAGCTTGGCTTACCTCAGCACTCTGCGGGCCCCCCCGATAAGGGGAGGGGAAACAGCCCTTCTTGGACGTTTCCCTTCTTTTTATCTCTGCTTCAACGGTTCTCTCCGGGTTTTGGTGTCTCAGTAATTGGCGGGAGGTTTTACTGAGCCACCGGTGGTTGTAGTAGGGTGTCAGATCTGGGTTCAGGTGTTTTGACGGGTCTGTCGGGGAAGTGTGTGAGCGGGTCAGACGGTTCAATGTCCCTTTTTCCCACGCATTCACACGCTCAGACGCGCACACGGACATAGTTCTGAATCCTAACAGGGAGGACACATACACACACACTTTCTTAAAAGGTACACAAAGGCCAGATGCCTGTGTACCATAGTAAGTGCTCTCTTTCTCTCTCTCTCTCTCTCTCTCTCTCTCTCTCTCTCTCTCTCTCTCTCTCTTCTTTCTTTCTTTCTTTCTTTCTTTCTTTCTTTCTTTCTTTCTTTCTTTCTTTCTCTCTCCCTCTCTTTCTCCTGCTCTCTCTCCCATGCCCTCCCTGTGTCCCTACACAAAGTTCAGATGCCTGTGTACCATTGTAAGCTCTCTCTCTCTCTCTCTCTCTCTCTCTCTCTCTCACTCTCTCTCTCACTCTCTCTCTCTCTCTCTCTCTCTCTCTCTCTCTCTCTCTCTCTCTCTGTCATTCACTCTTTCCTCTCTCTCTCTCTCTCTCCCACTCTATCTATCCCCCCCCCCCCCCCCCACACACACACACACACATCTGAAGCTCACCATACACATGCCCCCCCCCTCCTCCCCCCTAGGGCGAGGTCAGCGCTGCCGCCCACTAATGACTGTATTTAATCACGCAGTGTATGATAAAAAAGGCAACAGAGACGCCTCTATCGCCAACAGGCCACCCGCTGCTTGCGTCTCATAAAGGTCACTTGATTATGAAGACGGCTCTGAATCGATGCTGCAATTATTGTAGTCTTTCTCCCCGCCAGTGTCGGCCCCGGGGGGCCCAGTAGAAGAAAACTCTGTTCAACTTATAATGATTTCAGGAGGATTTTTCTCCTTGGATGTCGACACTTCTCTTTGGTAAGCAGAAACAGCGTCATCTTTTTCGAAGATGTATTTCTCTTTTTCTCTTTTGTATTCTCTGTACAATATTTTGCAAACGGAAACAGTAGGCCGTTTCCAGCGTGAGCTGAGTTGAAAGAAGGATTTGTAGTTTTTTGGTTGCTTTGTGTTGTGACTCGTGTTTTTTATTTTAAAGACTTCCAACTTTGAGCTCGCTTTGCTATTCCCAAAGTGGTTTTCTTCTTTTTCTAGATTACAGTTACAAGTTATTTCCTCAAACAGAAGGCTCCAAAAAAGGTTGGACCACAACCCACAACCCTGAATATCATAAACAGTGCCCAAAAATGTGCCTTCATAAATATATTACAGTTCCACACAAAAGCTTTATTCATTTTTCTAATCTTTGCTTTTTTTTATTGTATTTATTATTCATTTTGAAAGCTCTGGTATTAAGATTCCTGGACAAGCTATGACCCTTGGGTGTAAAGATTTCCACAACGGAGGCTAATTCTACTTGAAAAAACAGTTTAGCTCTAAATGCTCCCATGAAGCGGATCATGCTCCACCCCTAGCGATTTGCACTTGATTATGCTGCTAGCCTGTGCCCTCTCTCTCTCTCTCTCTCTCTCTCTCTCTCTCTCTCTCTCTCTTTCTCTCTTCTGCTCTCTCTCTCTTTCTCTTATTCTCTCTCTCTGTCTCTCTTGCTCTCTCTCTTTTACTCGCTTCTCCATCTCTGTCTATGTATCTCTCTCTCTCGCACTTTCTCTCTTGCACTCTCCAAGTCTATGTATCTCTCTCTCTCTCTCTCTCTCTCTCTCTCTCTCTCTCTCTCTCTCTCTCTCTCTCTCTCTAAGTCTATGTATCTCTCCCTCTTTTTTCACATAAATGTTAGCCATGTGCTCCATTGTCATTGCTTTCTTCCTCCGGGATAATTAACGCAACAATGATGACCGGTACAGTTAGCAGAGAAGAGGTCGTTATCGGGAGCGTTCGGCCCCCATAGCAAGAGCTCTAGCTACCACTGTGCTGACCTGTAGGAAAGAATGTAATTATTGCTTATTATTCCTAGCGAAAGTATGGCTAGTGTATAGCCATGGCTAAGGTCAAGCTAGAGTGATAAATCACTCGGTTGTTCCAAGGTTATGGGAATAAATAAGCCAGAGCCTGAGCGAATATTGCTTATAACTTTTGATAGCATTGCAAGATAAAGGCGCATCATCGATCTGTTTTGGCTTCACGGGAACAGAAGCCAAAAACATGTTTAGCAGTGCCATCATGCTATGAGTGTTGGATGATGGGAAAATAAGGGTGGGGTGGGGCCATGGGGAGCCAGGAGAGGAGTTGGGCTGGTCGCCCGGGGATGACTGAGTGGGGCGTGAAGGCCTGGCGAGAGTGAGATTGACTAGCTGTTGATTGACTGGAAAAAATAGGTCAGACTGGTCAGAGAGAGCTGACACTGACACCTGAATAACAAGAGAGAGAGAGAGAGAGAGAGAGAGAGACAGAGAGAGAGAGGCAGAGACAGAATGATAGACAAAGAGGGAGAGAACGAGAGAGAAAGAGAAGAGTCAGATCGAAACACTGAAGGTAGAGAGAGGTAGAGATAGACAGAGATACGGAGAGCGAGAGAGGCGAAGGAAGGAAAAGTGAGAGACGAGAGACAGACAGATAGTGTGAGAGAGACAGTGAGAGACGAGGGACAGAGAGAAAGCGAATGATTGAGAAAGAGGGAGAGGGCAAGCAGTCCCAGATAAGGCTCAAATCCCCAGATCAAGACTAACCAAAATACATGATAATGTTCACAAAGTTCAAACCTAATAAAACTTGAGAAAGAGAGAGAGAGAGAGAGAGAGAGAGAGAGAGAGAGAGAGAGAGAGAGAGAGAGAGAGAGAGAGAGGCAGGGAGGGAGGGAAATGGACAGAGCAAGAGGCGAGAACAGAAGGAGAGCCCCTGCAGACACACATATGCTCCAATCCCCTGGCTGGAGAACTAACCGAATAACATGAAAAAGTGAAGTTCAAACCTCCTCCCGATGTGAGATCACATAGCAGAACAGCGAGATTGGGGCTGCGACTAAACACGAGGGAGAGAGAGGGAGGGGGAGATGCATGGTGTTAGAGAGATAGAGAGAGAGAGAGAGAGAGAGGGAAATGGAGAGGGATAGTGTTAGAAAGAGAGCGAGAGAGAGAGAGAGCGCTAAAGATAGAGTTAAACATCAAAAAAGAAGGCTGAGACCGAGGGAGGAATAGAAAGCGAGAGAGCTATAGTGTTTGAGAGAGGGAGAGAGAGAGAGAGAGAAGGAGGGGGAGAGGGGGAGAAGGAGAGACAGGGAGAAAGATGGCGAGAGTGAGAGAGGGAGGCAGAGTGAGGGAGAGAGGGAGAGAGCGAGAGGTAGAGAGAGATACGGAGAGAGAGACGGAGAGATAAAGAGGAGAGAGAGAGAGAGAGAGAGAAAGAGGGAGGGAGGGATAAAGAGGAAGGGGGGGGGAGAGAGATGCGACAGAAAGCCATGATGAAAAGAAGCCCAGCCAGCAGTGCGGGACAGAGGGAGGATTCAGAAGGTTGTTAAAAGGAGAACAAGGCGCCTCCTTCATCTGCTCCATCTCCCGACTCGGAGACACACTGCGTCTGAGCATCTGGGCCACCTCTGAATACACACACACACACACACACACACACACACACACACACACACACACACACACACACACACACACACACACACACACACACACACACACACACAGACACAAACATACACACAGTATCTCTAATGAGATCTTCTCCCTCTTCTTCATCAGTGATGCGCAAGACCAAACGCATCATCACACAAATCCCCCCCATCCACTCTACACACACATACAGACAGACACACACACACACACACACAAACTCCTACTAACAGACACATACATGTGAACACATACACCTACTAACACTCACACACCCACACACCCACACACCCACACACATACACCTTCTTAGAGACAGATAAAAGTGCACAGACACACTCACAAACACACACACATACACACACCTAATAACAGACCATACAAGTGCAGACACAAAAAAACACACACCTATCAACATACTCATTCAAGTGCACACACACACACACACACACCCACACACACACACACACACACACACACACACACACACGCACATACACACACAAACACACACACACCTACTGACTCAGACATGTACCCACACACACATGTAGACTGTTTTTTGAATTACAGTTCAGATGAACACAGCAACACTGCTCTAAAATGTAGTAAGTATATGGTCTGATGTAGCGCTCTGCTCTCAAAGAAGGAAAGATGGATTCAGGGAGCACTATGCCAGGAATTCCTGCCAAAGCTGTCGCTCCTTATGCTGCTATCGAAGTGCTATGACTCTGGAATCGCACAGACACAGACACACACACACACACACACACACACACACACACGCACACACACACGCACACACATACAAACACATGCACACAAACACACACGCACATACTCAACAAGCACCACATGAAGAACAAATACATCAACACTCACACATACACACACACACACACACACACACACACACAAACACACACACACACACACACAAACACATGCACACAAACACACACACACACTCAACAAGCACCACATGACTAAATACACACACATGCACACACACACAAAAAAACATAAGTAACACACAATCACACGCTCAAAAAACACCACATGACCACAAATACCTCAACACACACCCACGTTCGTATATACTATGTAAATGGGTTTCTTCACACCCTGCCATAGGATTGAACAGGCTGACCCCATCCCCATACATGTTTGTCCGCCCAAGCGAAAATTCTAATCAACCATCTTCCATGAGATGCGAGCACTCATAAATAATAAAGGACATAATAAAGGGGCCACCTCTGTTCTCATTGGAACAGGAGCACCAGAAAAGTAATTACGATGTGCTGGCGGTTTGCATGTTCCTAAATGACAGGGCCAGGACCCGACAGGGTGCATATCCGGCGGAGAGAGGGAAAAATCTATTTTACCCCCTTCCTGCTCCGCTGTCTCTCGATCTCACACTGTATCTCTCTCCTCCATTTCCTCTCTCCCATCTCTCCCATCCCCCCATCCCTCTCTCTCTCTCTCTCTCCCTTCCCCTCTTCCTCTCTCTCATCTCTCTCTCGATCTTACACTGTCCCTCTCTCCCTTTCTCCTCACCCTCCCTCCCATTTCTCTCTTTCTCTATCTCTCCCTCTCTCGCTCCCTCTCTATCTCTCTGATCCCCCATCCTTGCCAGGAAAGGAGAGGGGTTTGGCAGGTCTGTACTGGAAGCTGAGCTGGGGTGGGGTGGTGGTTGTGGTGGTGGGGTTGCGGGCCATACAGGATAAGGGAGCGGAGATAAAGCCGAGGTTCAGAGCCGGCAGCATGGGGGTGGTGGTGTGTGGATGAGGTGAGGGTCCATATCAATAGATCCAAGCCCCGGGTGGTGTTCAGCATCAGCCGAGACAGAGATAAGGCCCTTGCCGAGACCCACTTCATAGAAACCAGCCAAACGCTCGCTGTGTATTCAGCGGGACAATGCGAACGACCTGGACAACAAGCCCCCGGGTTGATATATGCAAAGCTTTAGAAAAGCCTCCTCTACAGTAGAAGGCCTTGACTCACTCGAATTAGCATTTCAATTGACCGCATCCTTGCATTCTTTCTTTCTTCTTTCCTCTCTTTCTTTCTTGCGGATTCCAGATGCATTCTGAGATCGCCATGGGCCCTCCCCTCCACGGAACGGATCGCACCACGGCGCCATGGGTTCGATAGGAAGTCCCGGTGCCACCGCCGCCGCTAACGCCGCTCTCCAGTCAGACCCCCGAGGCCCCCTGCGCGCACCCCGTCCGCCATTGATGTGAGACGCCCTCGCGGAGGCAGCCTCCAGCTGCGCCGCTCCACATAGGACGACCCCATGGCGGCCTGGCACCTGCATTCCCTGCGCTGTCGCCCGTGGTAACGCCGCCGCCAAGTGACCCCACACCCCCCACCCCCCACCGCGCGTGCAATGCCGTCAAAGGTGTCCTGCCTCTACCTGCTCACAGTGGTGTGCTGGGCCAGCGCCCTGTGGTACCTGAGCGTCACGAGGCCCTCCTCCTCCTACGTGGGAGGGCTCAGCTTCCCCCTGCGGCAGTCGGGAAGGCAGATGAAGAACGGCACCCTGGGCAACATGCGCACGCGCTCCCTCAACCCGCACGACTTTGACTATCTCATCAACGAGGACCGCAAGTGCGAGGCCGAGGTTCCCTTCCTGGTCATCCTGATCAGCACCACGCACAAGGAGTTCGACGCGCGGCAGGCCATCCGTGAGACGTGGGGTGACGAGAGCGCCTTTGCCGACATGCGCATTGTGACGCTCTTCCTGCTGGGCCGCAACGCCGACGCCGTGCTCAACCAGATGGTGGAGCAGGAGAGCCAGATCTTCCACGACATCGTGGTGGAGGACTTTGTGGACTCGTACCACAACCTGACGCTCAAGACCATGATGGGCATGCGCTGGGTGGCCACCTTCTGTGCCAAGGCCCAGTACGTGCTGAAGACGGACAGCGACATCTTCGTCAACATGGAGAACCTCATCTTCAACCTGCTGAAGCCCGCCACTAAGCCCAGGCGGAGGTACTTCACGGGCTACGTGATCAACGGCGGGCCCATCCGGGACATGCGCAGCAAGTGGTACATGCCCCGGGACCTGTACCCGGACAGCAAGTACCCGCCGTTCTGCTCGGGCACGGGCTACGTGTTCTCGGCCGACGTGGCGGAGCTGGTGTACAACACCTCGCAGCACACGCGGCTGCTGCACCTGGAGGACGTGTACGTAGGCGTGTGCCTGCGCAAGCTGGGCATCCACCCCTTCCAGAACAGCGGTTTCAACCACTGGAAGATGGCGTACAGCTTGTGCCGCTACCGCCGCATCGTCACCGTCCACCAGATCTCCCCTGAGGAGATGCACCGCATCTGGAACGACATGACCAGCAAGAAGCACCTGAAGTGTTAACAGAGCCTGCTGAACCACCAGCTGCTGGTGGGAGGCCCGGAAACATTTCAGGAGATGCTTTTTTTGTTTTTCTACGGTGGGCGACCGCGTATACTTTGTGAAAGACTGGACGGAGCAGAGTAATTCGTATTGGCAAGCTATCCAGGGCCATTGTCCACGCACTGATTGCCTTCCCCGCTTCTGAACAGCGGCCAAAGCAATTCTCCTGTGTATAATTCTTTATGTTGGGTCGCTGGGGTGTTGACAGATTCCTCTAGGCTTACAGACTGGCGTATTAGGCAGAATGAGGGGGGGAAAAGGCCCTATTGCAGTTAAGTGAACAACTTAAAGGGAAATTACTTCAATCAAGTCAGGTGAAGGACTGTCATACTTTAAATTAAATTTCCCCACTAGCCATTTCGCACCATGCGATATTAGAATGGGTTACAGAAAGGGCCAGCAATAGAAGAATTAAGCAAGTTGATTCTGCACATTTCGATTGAGCAAAAATAACTGTTCAATATGAATCAACCATTCAGTGAATGCCCTATCATTACAATGGTTGTATTTTGGGCTGAACAATGCAATGTGTATCAGTTGGCCTTTTTATCAACGGTGTTACATAAGAGGACCACCAAGTGTTCAAAGGGTAATGGTTTTACAGCAATCAGATCCTAGTATGTGACACAAATGTGCCACGTAGCGTTTTCCCATTACCGCAAAGTCGAAGCGCCTTGAAGGGACCCAACAGTGGCCGCCAGTTGTTATAATATATAGTTGTTTTCAGAAGCAGACCTATTTTCTTATGGATCCGGAGTTCTTTCTATTGTACACGGAGGAAAGCGAGAAGAAGTAGAAGAAGAAAAAGAAGAAGAAACAAAAAAAACATCTGCTTTCTCCGTTTAGCGGCAGTGTTTGCTGCTTCCGCGGGTATCTAAACAGTGAGGGGAGGAAGCGGCTGTTGCGCATTCCCAAGTGGATGTTCATTCTCTGTCAGTGTGTGATGTGTTGTGATTTCTCTCAGGCACTGCTGTGGGCAGCCTGTGGGAGATTCTATTTTCTAAGACTTGAACATGAACGACAATAGATGTCAGGGCGGTGATGCTCTACACCGGGCGATAACCAACGTGTATTTGACCGCTTTTTCCTTCTTTTTCATTTCAGAATAAAAAAGTACCCGAACAAACAAAACCAAAAAAATCCAATCTTATTTTTGAACAAAACTGATATTGCCTTTATTTTTTTCTGCCGTTTCGTGTGCGATTGCGTTTGCTAACCGACGTGCTGACACTAGAGCATAAGAAATGCACACGCCTGGGTGTGTCTGGAATGATCAAGGGGCTCTGACGTGCACAGGTGTCAGCCCCACGACAGTGGAGGAAACGCGGGGAGTTTGAGAGACGGCGGGAAAGAGAAAGAGATCTCATTAGAGCCGTTGTAGCCAGCAGCAGCAGCTGTGTACTTGACACTGTCAATCTCCGTCAATCGCTATGGCAACGTTCCAGGGGCTGCAAAAGAGAAACTGGCTATGCCCCCCCCCCCAATACAATATGTACCTGTTTGTGTGTGTGTGTGTGTGTGTGTGTGTGTGTGTGTGTGTGACTGTGTGTCTATGCACACTGAGTATTCATTTGTGTTTGTGTGTGTGTATGTGTATGTCATTTCAATTTTTTTAAATTTTCACAACTTTGCCACTGGCTATGAAGACTCAATGACAAGTGGAACTCTGTGTGCGCGTGTATGTGTGCACGTGTGTGTGTGTGTGTGTGTGTGTGTGTGTGTGTGTGTGTGTGTGTGTGTGTGTGTGTGTGTGTGTGTGTGTGTGAGTGTGTGTGTATATCTGTGAGTGCGTGTGTCTGATATATAATTACAATCAGACAAACCCCTGTTTCCAAAAAACATGGTAACCAATTTCGGGTTTTATAATAAACTCGGGGGCATCACTTTAATCAGGATGCCTCACAGGTCACCTACTTATAATATTGGCTAATGAAAGACACAACAGAGCAAGGTGACATTTTGAGACAAGTCCCAAAAGGAAAAAAACTATTCTTGATCCTAATCTATTTTAATTTAACTCCAGGGAAATGTCGACGCAGCAAACTAATTGCCCCTCCATGGTGCCATTCACAACTTCAGTTTTCCACACTCATTCTTGACCCTCTAAGTGTGATTATCAATAGTCTAACCAGTAAGGCCTTGTGGTGCTGCCTCTTTCAGTGGGAACAAGGAGCGACTTTTGACCTCCTTAATGCATTGAATCTGAGCTATTTTCTCCATGGTTGGAGGAAAAGAGAGCAGCTTTGTTGTAGTTACAGAGTTGTTGACTGCCTCTGTTCTCCGTTCTGCCCGCTGAGCTCTCACACAGTAACTGCAGCCTCTCCAGCAACAAGCCCACCAGGGGGGGTGGAAATGGTCTTTGGTGTTTATGGTGCCCTGGCTCCCCTCAAAAGGAAGGTGGGTGATATCCCCCATGTCCTCAAGCTTATCCTTGAGAAAAGATCTGCCAGCTCCACACACTGTGTGTGTGTGTTTGTGTGTGTGTGTGTGTGTATATATATGTGTGTGTGTGTTTGTGTGTGCCCCCTCTGTGTGTGTGTGTATGTGTGTGTGTGTGTGTGTGTGTGCGTGTGTGTGTGTGTTTGTGCATGCCCCCTCCATGTGTGTGTCCGTGTGTGTGTGCGCATGTGTTTAGCCAGTGGAAACGGAGGGAAAAGGTGTGGCAGACCAACAATGTGAGGACTGCTCCTGAAGTCATCCAAATGCTTATATTCTCTACATGTTACCTTAATAATAATGCCAAGATTAACAAGGGGGTGTTAGTCTCCCTGTAAAAAGGTTCCTGGTTCCAACCCCAACATCCCCAGTCAACTTCTAGATGTCCTTGGGCAAGACTCCTAACCCTTACCTGCTCATCAATGACACACTTGGTTACTGATTTAATTAATAAATTCATTAATTACTTTTTTTTATATTATTATTATTATTTTATAGCAAGAGTACCCAATTTAATACGTTTGTGATCACACTTGGTTTCAAACTAATCAACATCATAATTAGGTCTTGGCAATAATTAAATACTATCTTTTAATGTACTATATCGTCATGAAATTAAGGAATCGAGTTGTCTTGATACACAATATAACAAAGCGTACTTATGAATAACATTATATATATGTATATAATACATATTTATACATATATATATATATATATATGTATAAATATGTATTATATACATATATATATCTGTGTGTATAATATTGTGTCCAGTGACCAACAAGTTCACAAGAAGTTTATCAGAAGGGTTGCAGAAGGGTATATTTACCCTTGTTGTTCCAGTGTGTGCGAAAAAGACACAACGCATAAATTAGTTTGTCTGTCTCGCACGTTACGGAAAAAACAATCCAACCCACGTATCAACACGCATCCGAAAGGGACGCAGTACGCCCGACCTATATGGAGAAAACTTTCAACACAAAACTGCAAGTCTGCATTCCCCCGTGAACCCATCATGCAAATCCAGCACCCCCGAGTGTGATTCTGACGCACACAATGGGAAACAAAGTATTCTTTAAGGGTCTGCCCTCTCTTTAAGAGAGAGAGAGAGGGGACGTGTTGTAATAATATAGCAAAAAACAATCAAAGCGCCAAGTCATTATGCAGCCCAGTACGGTGTTAAATGAACCGTGTAACTAGCGGCGTTGTTGTCGAACGTTTAGATAAAAACACAAACACACGCCGCAACAGAAGGCTAGGGGCTTTGATAGCCTGGAGTCAGATGAGGGGCTTATTAAGCTAAAGCATGCAGGGTTGACTAAGTAGTTGAGCCTTAGTTTTAGGGGTTGTTTTTCTTGGTTGCTGCTTCATCATACAGTGATTGAAGACAGTTGGAGTTCAAGCTTTTTACCCAAATTAGCCTGAGCTTGACGCTTGGGCTCTCTCGCTCGCTCGCTCACTCACTCACTCACTCACTCACTCACTCACTCACTCACTCACTCACTCACTCACTCACTCTCTCTCTCTCTCTCTCTCTCTCTCTCTCTCTCTCTCTCTCTCTCTCTCTCTCTCTCTCTCTCTCTCTCTCTCTCTCTCTCTCTCTCTCTTTCTGTCTCTCTCCCTCCCTCCTCATCTATCCATCCATCTGTCCGTCAGTGAGACAGATGTCCATCCGTCTGTCCACTCATGCCATGAAAGCATATCTGTCTGTCATAAAACCTGACATGTGGGTGCTCGCTGGCCCAACTCGCTAGCGCCCTCACCACGTCGTCAATCTGCCTTCAACTGACGCGGGTTCGATTCCCGCTTCCCGTTTCCTTCCCTCTCCATAAAAAGATATAGAAAATATAAAACTAGACCTGCCCTCCGAGTGACCTTCTCCCCCCCGTCGCCCTCTCTATTGAAACACATAAAACAACAAGCCATAAAATGGCGTATGTTTTCACGCTGGCAACTGTGATCCACCGCACTGTGGCCTCCCGCTTGGGGGTGGGGGGGGGGAGACCGTTATGACTTTGACGGCGCTGGTAAATCCTCCGTCTGCAATGTTATTTGTGAACGTAAATAAAGTTTTTTAACTCAATGAGTTATCTTGGGTGAAGCTGGGAGATGTAGTTTTTATTGTGGGTAACGCCTTATGGAAGATAAATTTTGAGTAATTAACTATGGTCATGTGCTGGAATGAGATCTGTTGGGTGAAGCTGGGAGATGTAGTTTTATTAAAGGGCGTTTTGTAAGCATAAACGCACCAGCAGGAACTGAGTCAATTATTTATAATTACACATGATTGTTCATGATTAATTGATTGTACTTCAAGAAAGGGAGGGATCTCTCTCTTATGTGTTTCTTCTCAAGGGTTCCAAGGGGGAGGTTGGCAAGCTGTTTTGAGGGGTTTGGGGTTATGGGTTGTCTGGGCCTTTCTGAAGCCCTTCACAGGTCCACATTAAAGACTCAAGACTGTCATTTTGATAAAGAGCTCAACAACAGTCACTGCCCACCACTCAATTCAGTACCTCTTGATTGAGATACACAATTCTGTAATGTGTATTGCCCACTGAGTTTAACTTGATATCGTTTGAAGTCCAACACGATCGACGCAAACAACAATGAAACGTACAAAGTCAAGAAATAAACATGAAAAAGAATTAAGACAAAAAGGGTGATTTTTCGGGTTAAGGCTACGGATTGAGATTTGTATCTTCCTTCTCTATATCAAACTCAAGGTTGACGTGTACAATGTGACAGGCTTCCAGACTTCAAAGCAAAACCAGAACAAAAGATCCACCAACACAGCTTTTCCATGCTGTCTGTTGCTATAAATCCTATCGGAGACCTCACGTTGTTTGCACCGTCTTACGGTTCCGGAGGGAAACCGCCTTCAATTATTCACCCGCCCCCGCCATGAATATTGATACAGTGGTATCGTCAGCACCACCACACGCCCGGTGGAGACCTCCGTCATTACGTCCCTGTCAGCCCTGAGACGAGCCGTCTGTCTACGGCAATGAATTATTCTCCTCTGCCGACCCATTCAGCAGACGGATGGGATTCAAATGTTGCACATCATCCTCTGGGCACCCAGTATCCCTCAATACTTGACATAGATTAGTATGACAGGGGTACGTTTGAAAGTCCGGAATGGCAAATTCCAGGAAAATCCTGGGTTCCGGACGGAACTGAGGACTGATCCCTCGGAGCAGATAAGGATGCGGAGATTCAGACGTTTCATTCAGAAAAAAGGGAAGCGGCGGCAGCAGAATCAGCGGACACTTTTATGACTTGCTGTTGGTTCTGCTGCATCAGGGCTTTCGGGACTTATTTGCATGTCTGAAAGTGTGTTTGGGGGGGGGGCTCTCTCTGGAAAATGAGGGCCTCATAAATAGGGGCTGGTGTCGGTGATCCATTGGTATTCAGGGGGCGTGGATCTCTCCGCAGCCGCAATGTGTAACTCGCCTCGTATATTCGCCCAAGGTTGGGTCGTTGCTTGTCGCATGCCGGTCGCTGCCAGCGGCCGATATTAGTATCCGTATTATTTAGTTTGCCCCCGTGGAGATGTTGGGGACACACTAATCCCCTCGCCACCGGTGGCGGAGAGCCAGGAGGAGGCTTGTCGCACGCAGAGAGGTGACATTCAAGACGGGGAGGTTGGCCAGAGAATGGCGTTGGCTGAATGTGCACTTTCTGGGTTTATCGCGGTTTTCATTTTGTGCATAGCCCTATGTTCAGAAAACGGGGAATCACTGTCCAGGTTTTCTCCATCATTAATATTTTTGGGCTCATTCATTAGTTAGAAACGCAGGCCTTGATGTGTATGCGAGTACTGAGAAATCACTTCTTGTCACTTCAACACAGACTGCTGTTGGGATTGCCCTTAATTAGTAGCTGAATTTGTATCACAGAGAGAAAAAAAAATCTCAAAACTACAAACAACTTTCGGTGTATATTGGGCCCACCGGAATTCTGAAGTTTTTAATGGCTTGTCGAGTGTCTGATTGTTTTCAATTTCCACCAATCAGCACGCCGGGACGATTTCACTGATTGGCCCCGCCCTCTCTTTGTTAATCAGCCAAATCAGGTTGTATACTGATTGGTTGTGCTCAACATCTGGGTACTTAAAGCTCTCCAATCCCCCAAATTGTAGAAACACAGGGATTGGATCCAATTGTATGGAGAAAAAGACAGCCAATGAAAACCAATTCTTAAAAGCCATTTTGTGTCCACTTTTTCCCCTCTTGGTTCCAGTGTAATCTCCCAGGTGGACTGGGGAGACTTTATCAGAACAACAAGATTGCATAAAGAATCTGCCTGGCTGGCTTTTTTTCACCCCCTCCTTAGTCTTCCGCTAGCAGTTATGATCTTTTCGGTGTCTGACTCACCACATTTGTAGCTCCAAACTCATTTCGTTTTTCATTTACCCAGTGGGAACGCGTCCTGTCTCCTCCGAGGTGGTGTATATATATATATATTTATATCGTCTCCATTCCTCCAGCGCTCCACGCTTACGTCACTGCCGCCTCCGCCCTCATTATGTATGCGGCGGGAGCGACACGACTGCGGAGCCGCGGAGAGCTGGACTCATTGGGGACGCAATTAGTCCCGATTAAAAATACAAAACAAAGCCCTCCTTCGGTCCCGACGTGACCTACATCACCGTGCCGGGGAACGACACACACACAACAAGCGCTCTCCAAGATGAAGAGGAGGGAAGAGTGTGTTTGAGTGGGCAAGCGAGGGGTGAACAAGGGCCAGTGGGGGGCGACGTACGCTACAGGAAGTGTGTGTTTTGTGTGTGTCTGGGTGAACTCCAGAGGAGGGTTGACAACGAGGTATGATGGACGCCCGTGGTGTCAGGGGATCCCCGTCCATTGAATCCGATGAACCTCTCCCCGAAGTTGACGCAGGCGGTCGAGGGTCAGGTGGCGGCGGAAGTGGAGCCAGGGGTCATGGGTTGTAGCGTGGTCGTCTTCCACCGCGATGGGATTCATGTGTGCTGTCATCCAGTGAGTTAGGTCAGGCCCGAGACGCCATGTGGACGTATGTTGAATCTATCTCTGTCTCACTCTCTATGCCTCTCTATTTCTTGTTTTTTCTCTCTCTCTCTCTCTCTCTCTCTCTCTCTCTCTCTCTCTCTCTCTCTCTCTCGGAATTTAATTGCATTTCGACTACTTTTTTCTCAACAACTTTGCTTTGTTCTGGAATGAACAACGTTCAAACTCCCTCTCCACCAACCTCTCCCTCACCCCCCCCAACGCTCTTAGCTTAACTCTTCTTAATGTCCCCAGTCTCCCACCACCACCCACTCTCTCTCTCTGTTCCTACCACCGGACCGACAGAGGAACCCTCAGCATCTGTCTGGAGTCAGTAGGGGCCACGACGCCGTCTCTGTGACTGACAAACTCTCTGCGTTTTCAACATGGGAGAACAACAAGGCTATCTCCCCCGTCCCGTCCCGGAACGCGTGGGCTACACCACAGTCCGGATAAAAACGACGGAGAAGAAGAAGCTTATGTCTTAACTCGTTAAGCTGTTTTCCCTTCAAACGTGACACCAGCGGTCGCTTTTCTGTGCGATGGGTTTAGCTGGAAATTTTTGGATTTGTGTGTGAGTGAGTGCTCTGCCAGTGGGAGCCCTCTCCCTCAGAGGGAACACCAGGGCTTGTCAGCGCATTCGACTTGTTGCACAAGATTCCTCCTCTCCATGAAACAGTCCATGATACGCGTACAGGTTCTAGACAGCTCTACGCTGAGATTCCGATGTTTCCCATCAAATATTATGAAACAGACGAAGCAGTGAATACCCATGCGAATCGATTCCAATTCGCATATACTGTATTTGTAATGTCAGGGGCAAATAGTTGTTAGAAATGCTTTTCTTTCCAATACTTAGCAAAGCAGAGTCGAAGCAAATGAAAGACGGATGGTAAGGTAGAGAGCCAATCTTACAATCATGCCTCGATTTATCCTTGAACGATCTGCGTACCAATCCATAATCCACAAACAACAACAGCGATCCATAATCATTATAATCGTCTGACAGTGCCTCTCGACATTTCCCCCAGCACACCTGGGGATCAACAGTAAAACAGTTTGGGCAATAAGCAGCAGCCAATGGCGGCGTCACGTTGCGTCTGAAATTATGTAAATGCAACAAAAAAACACACCGCTGCAAATCCAATTATCACTAACCTAATGTGGCACCTTCTCCCAAGGAAGCAATCATCCTTAGGCAGCTAAAGAAAGACCAAGACAAACGCACACATGCGCACACACACACACACACACACACACACACACACACACACACACACACACACACAGGTAATTCAATTTAGCCCGGAAAAGGCCTGTCAATTCCAATCAGATTACAGGTTTGCTCTTCTGAGGCAAAATGATTCTATTATTTGATGCATGTCAGTAAATATGTTAAGTTATTAATTGTTTTTGCCTGTAATCTGCCCCGTTCTTATGTAAACATGTTTGATATTTGTTTTTAATGACATGAAACCACACCGCCACTACCCTAATGCTAATACTACAGCTATTAATGTCCTATCGCTACTAGGACTGTTATAATATCACTGCCACTCATGAAAAGTGTTTGCTGTGATACTCCATATTTTTTCTGCTCATACCGAGAACAGTAATAACGTTTTATTATATCACAAAAATAAATAGGCAAATAACAAAGTGTTACTTTTAAAATCCTGAATTGTTTGTCCTCAGGTTCAGACGGTTTAACAACTTTACGTTGCATATAGCTGGTTAACTCCAGTCCTTTTCTTTCCCTTTTCCGAAAATAAGTACATTGACTTCCGATATGTATATTGTATATTGGCCTTTTACTTAAAGCAATGCGTAATCCCTTTCGCATATCTATATTATATTTTGCTTAAGCTACCAGGGTTGAGACCAATGGGAGCGCAGCTTACGGGCATATGTGTGTGTACGTGAAGCATTTATGAAAGATAGCAGTCTGAATACGAAACAGGCAGACCGTTGACCACTTTAGATATGCAAATCACAACATTCAGAATGGTTGGACGTTAACATTTAGTTTTTGCCTTCTCCATTTGCCAGTGAATGAGGGATAAAAACGGGATGAGGTCAAACACACACAGGAACACAACGTGGTAGAAATGTTGACATTTGAAGGTGAATTTTAAATCGTAAAATGCCAAATAAATGGGACATTGAGGATTTCCTGTGTGTCGGATCGCTCCCAGTGCTGGTATGGAAGTCGAAACTAAACGACAACGTCGAGTCTTGACAGATGCGCTGCGTCAAGGCCGTTTTAATGGAAAATTCAATCAAACTTCAAGTGTCCAGTAGACGAATGGCTGTCATCGTTCATGTTGGATTCAAGGTGATTTCCACCACGTGAGTGTGTGTGAGTGTGTAAGTGTGTGTGTGTGTGTGTGTGTGTGTGTGTGTGTGTGTGTGTGTGTGCGTGTGTGTGTGTGTGTGTGTGTGTGTGTGTGTGTGCATGCACGCCCACATGCATGCGCGCGTGTGTGTGTGTGTGTCTGGTAGTGTCTGTGTGTGTGTGTGTGTATGTGTTGGGGTGTGTGTGTGTGCGTGTGTGTGTGTGTGTGTGTGTGTGTGTGTGTGTGTGTGTGTGTCAGCAGAGGGAGTAGAGGGAGCGTGAAAGAAGAGGGGCGACAGGGGAAAAATAAAAATTGATTGCATTTTTCCTCAAGATTGCATCAGTGGTATTATATTTTTTCAATATACCCCAACACCCACACCACTCACATCTCCGTCACACAATCAAAGCGTGCAGGAATCCTCCCTCGTCGCGGTTACACGCAAAATCGAATTCGCAAAAAAAACAAAAAAAACAACATTGTCAGACATAACGAGGGACATTTACTCCCGTGCAGCAGCAGGGGGGAGGTGTGTGTGTGTGTGTGTGTGTGTGTACACAAGGTCACCTGCTGGATCACGTCAGGGACGCCCGCGTGCTGCTGCGATCATTTCCGATTGACTTAATACTGCGGGATTAGCCTTCTCCTCCTCCTCCTGCTCCCCCCTCCACCAGATCAGTCCAAATGAAATGAAGTGGCAGCAGGCCCTTCTCACGGGGGAGGACTCCTGGAGCGAGATGGTGCTGGAAAGCCGATGGCAGATAATCGCCAGAACGCAATAACTGCGCCCGAGGGAATTGCCGCAGGCTTTTTAGATATCTTTTTTTTTTTTACGGCTCCAATAAAACGTCACGCGGAAGAGACGTTAAATAAACGGACACGCGCGTTAGCGTTTGGCGCACGTGTCCCTGCGTGTATATACGCACCGCGCATATTATTATCCCTGTCTGTGTCAGTTTGGATTTGATGCAGTATTGACTGGGTCCCCCTGGGTATAGCAATCTAGATCTAGGCCTTTTCAATTATGTAAAATTACACTTTCCACTTTCGTTATGTCCGTCCTGCCTGTGTGCGTTTGTGTGCGTGTGTGCGCATGTGTGTGTATTGTGACTCTCCAGCCCAGAGACAGAACTAGAGAGGGAACCCCTACTGATATAGGATCACTGAACCACGCAACCATTTGTACTTTGTCTTCTACATTATTTTGACTCTCTATTCTCTCGCTCTCTCTCTCTCTCTCTCTCTCTCTCCCTCTCATCTCACTATCTATGTCTCTCTCTCTCTCATCTCTCTCTTTCTCTCTCTCTCTCTCTCTCTCTCTCTCTCTCTCTCTCTCTCTCTCTCTCTCTCTCTCTCTCTCTCTCTCTATGGTTCTTTTATTTTAGTAAATTTTTCCTTTATTTAACCTTTAACTTGAAGTCCAATTGAAATATTGTTTTTACAAGGGAGGTGGTTCTCTCTCTCTTTATCTCTCTATGGCTCTCTCTCTCGCTTTCTCTATGGCTCTCTTTATAGCTCTCTCTATCTCTCTCTCTCTCTCTCTCTGCGCTGATTCGTGACTGTTACAGCTGCTTCCCCTCCTCCTTGAAGACAGCGGAGAGGGGCTGTGTTCCCCTTTCCGTAATAAACTCTTCATTTCCAACAAAATTATGCCCCAATTAAGTTGTTGAACATACGTTTCAGTAGTCGTCTCCATCGTCATCCCTCAAAAAATGGTTTTCTTCAGCTCCACTAGCTTGGAACTTGATGCATTTTCTAATCTCCATTAAATTGGATGATATTTGGAGGTATTTAAAGCCATGTCCCTGAAAGACATCTGTTTCAATGTTTTTTGCTGTGATTTGGTGGGGATTGGCTTAGCTCAGGAGGCAGAGCGGGTTGACTAGTTTGATGTTGAGGTGTCCCTGAGCAAGACACCATAACCTTAACTGCTCCTGACGAGCTTGCTGTCGCCTTGCATGGTTGATTTCGCCGTCGGTGTGTCAATGTGTGTATGAATGGTTGTAAGTCTCTTTGGGTAAAGCATCTGCTAAATGCCCTAAATGTGATTGTAAATGTCACCATTCTTTTGTCAGGGCGGAGCTGGGAGGCCGCGGAGCTTTGGTTCGATTGGATAATCACAATATAATCTTGGTCGAATCTTGGTCAAATCAGACAGCACGCCACGGGCCAACAAGTATTTGCTCAAGTCTGGACAGAACCTAGCTCTTACCTCTGTGGAACACAATAATGGGGCAAAAAGGCCTGTTTACTGGCGTTTGATTCACCATGTTTCTGAGGCTAAATGTATCAATTCATAACATGAAATGGGCCATTCGATAATCATTCCATAGGAGGGGTTAATGGACGTCAAGTCAATGAGTTAGCCAACATCACACAGCTGAGGACATTGAAGTATACCATTGTTCCGCATCACAATTGCGCATAATAATCATCATGAAAGCAATGTGCGACACAGTGGCCCTTCACAGTAAAAGCCCTTTGCGTTAGAAGTTGTTAAATGGATATCGGCGCCGGGGTCTACCCGTGGATGTATATAACCATCCATATGCGCAATTAAGTGAGTCCTTCCTCCTCAACTGCATAAGGTCGGCCGTGTTACAAATAATAATTGCAATCTTTCATGGGGAATGCAAATCATGGATGGCATTCTTCCTCTCGACGTGTCAGAGTGGAGACGCAGGCCCAAATGCACTCACTCATGCTGGATAATTACGATCGAGGTCGACCCGGTCGTGAGCGACCTTGTGTTTGTTGTGAAAACTACAAATGGAAGAGCTGAGTAGTTGTTGTTATCATTTGGCTCGCAGCTCTGTCTGGAGGACCAGTGCGGGGGTAGCACGGAATAAGAGATTGAAATAACAAGTGATTTATTTACTTCGGAATTGGTAAATTTTTATTCGTCCATTTTCACATTCTCCAGTAGTCCAGTCCTTTGGTTCCAGCTGAAAGGCTCTGGGTTCAAACCCCATGTGCAGTCCATCAGGTCATTAAAGGGTAAGTAAACACACCAAAATCATTAATCATTAACATAAATGAAAACCCATTTCACTTTTTTTTATTCACATTGCATAATTTCGCTTGCTAAAATGTGTGTGCCTACCCTTTAATGACATGTATCTGAATACTTTAACTAATTGATTGGATGAAAGCTTTGAATTGTTTCTAAAATATTAAATTATACATTATAATTGCACTCAATTTGCATCTAGCACAGTTGAACGAAGACAGGGTGTAAGTTGGGTGGAGTGGACTTGAGAATGAAAATTTTTGGGCATCCAATCTCTTCCAAACCTTCTTCCCAGCTTTGGCATCCTTGAAATAGGATGAGCAGAACGTTTGATGAGGTTGGAGAATGGTGAAATCCGTAATGCCCCCCCCCCCCCCACTATTTTTCGATCTCTTTCGAACGTACAACCTGGCTTTGTCCACTTGAACTGAAATAGGCTGTTCCTTTAGAGAAGAGCGGAGCAAAAAAGATCTTTGTCAAGTTTAGCAGATTTCTTACACTTCAGGCAAAAAGGAAATCACATAAGGGTCCCCCTTCCATATTTTGGGTTGAGTTCCCCAATTTTTTCTAAACTTGGAGCACATCTTTGCCAGACTTGAACTAAGATATGCTGATGGTTTGTAGAAGATTGGAGAAATACATATTTCTGGCATAAATATAAGGGTCCATCTCTTATGAATTTCAGCCATGGTGATTTAGTGACATTCAGCTCTGTTGCTTTGTATTTTTAGCTCCAGCCTAGCCCATTCATTCAGATAGCTAACATATGTTATTTTCACCAGTCTTATGATACTCTGTGGGAATATTTATTTTTATTTATTAAGAAAAATTAAGGACATCCCACAGTTTAAGTTTCCATCTCTAAGGTGTTTAGCTTACTGTAGCTGCTATAAAATGAGTTTATAGCATACTAGCTATCTTGCCTAGCTAACTACGACCACAGTGCAACAGGTCATCAATTAATTATCATACTATTTTGCATTGTGTCCCTTGTGCACTGATGTATCCTTGTATGCTGCCATCTTTGACTCTCCAAAGGACCTTTTAAAGAGCTTAAAGACTTGCTGATACAGGTCATTGAGCAGCAGGTTGGGGGCGGACATCTTGCTCACGGTGAAGGTCGTCTACGGGACAGTCTGAGTACATGAGTGCAACATGCACATGTTGGATACTCGCTCCAGTGGGTACATCGGATCAGACATGGCTTTGTCGTTCACCCCCATGGCCCCAATCACAACCCGGACCCAGTGTTCCTCTGTTCCTTCATGTTCAGTGTTTTCTTGTCAAGCCTCCTGCTTGTTCCTTCGTCTTTTCTCTCCCCCCTCCACTCTTCTGGTCTTCCATTCAACCGACCCTCTCTCCCCCTTTCTCCTCTTTGCTTTTGACAGCGCCGATGCAAGTCCGAGCCCCTCTGGCTGACAAGGTGAAATACAAGGCGCTCCCTTCACCTTGTTTACTACTGAAGAAAACCCATTTGCCGGCCATCCCTTGCGCTAAGCCATAATGCCTTCCCCCCCGTCAGCACAGTAAATCCAGCAGCTTCAGCCTCTCCCTCTCCCCCTCTGTCTCTCTCACGGTTGTGGGGGGGGAACTGAACTAATCGACGATCCACAGCAGAGAGGGATGCTCAACTGTGGCAGCAGGTTGTTATTATTACGAGAGAGAGTGTGTCCGCTCTGCCTAGCTGGCTGAGGAAGATGTTGAGTCCATGAAGTCAATCAAATTTTGATTTCAATCACTTTGTTTTTTACGCACTCGACTCTAAGATCCTACAAACTGAAGTTTGAGGGTTCCGAATGGCGTCGGAGTTGTCTGATTCATTTTACGTTTCAGTCTTTTTTAATGTTACCCCATGAAATAGACCTATGTAGATATATCTCGACACAACTCACTGTGGGGTCCGCTCGTGCATAAAAAACGAAAAAACAACCACAAACGAATTGGCAGAATGAGCACGAGCGGTCGGAATAGGATTACCGCCGACTGCTCCATCTCCAGCGCTGGCGTTTACCGTCCCCAATCAATATTGCAGTGGCAATACATGGCACAAAGTCAAACCCTGTCCTCCGTTGAAGAAGAAATTGGCAGTGGAGGCGTGCAAAGGGAGAGCGAGAGCAAGATAGATTAGATCGCATCGCCTGAATGCTAATTCAAGACGAGGGGGATGTTGTGATTAAGGACTCAATTTCCCAGAGGTCAGCGTGGTGTGATCACATATTACCACTAACTGATGGAGTGCCTCTGACATCTGCACTCAGGAAGCCCGGCTGTCACAAACGGTGACATCATCGCCGCCAGTTAGCCAAAATATGCAATCAAACTAAGGGCGGGTGGGGCGTGAGGGGGGCTGGAGAGTGTTAGCCGCAGCTAACGTCAGATGACATTCGGAGGGCATCTCACTTCCTTTACATGACAGTTTCAAGTAAAGCGGGTAATTAGAGAACAAGGAAGAAAATGTAGGTGGTGATTTGATTCCTCCAGGATTTGATTGGCTTGAGCAAAAGTGACAAAACATGCTAACGAGTTGCGTGGTAGTCTGTTGAAGACTGTGTGTGTTTGTGTTTGTGTGTGTGGGCGAGTGGGCCAGAGAGGAAGAGCATTATGATATAATTGGATGAAATTGGCAGCCATGAATGGATTTGGATGTCGGGGGACGTTTTTGGGAAATAGCTGGCATATTCGAAAAACGAAAAACAAGCTCACAATGTTAAAAAATAAGAACATGTCACTGAGTCCTCACAGCCACTTTTTGGTATAACACCGGTTGGGGAGCTGTTGCTTCCATGCAGGGGATGAGGAGATCCGGTCAGGCCCAGAACAGCTCTTTTCTAAACCTAAGCACTGGAACAACTGAATGTCGGTGTGTGTTGGTGCGGTTTTTCATAATTACTTAACCCTGTCACATTTTCTGTGCCATTTGTCCTCCACAGCAGAAATTCAGAACCTGGTACTTCAGGAAGTCAGTGAGGAAATCCATGGGGATACATGTCAAGATGGTTTATTTTGGTTTTACCTGAAAAATGTCTTGTTTGTCGTTGAATTTATTACGTTTTAAGTATACGTTGATTGCTGCTGAGTAGTAAAGTTAAAGACCATACATTTAGGTGTACCTCAGCTTCTTCCATTTTAAACGTCTAGGCCTCTACAATAATAACAAAAATCATTAACCTAATGATAATGGTATTATGTTTGTTTAAAGGAACACGTTAATGGTTTGGCATCGATGATGGGTGCTTGAGCAATGCTGACGTGCTGTTGGGACTTTTTAATGACGTGTAAGTAATATTGCCACTATATTCACTCCTTAAAATCACTGCTCTAAAGCAGAGGTGGCTTAAGCTACCCCAAGTTTAGCCATCGCCCAAAAAAATGTCTGTGGTTTATTTCGAATTTTTTTACTTTTAATGTGTGAATACTACAATTTTTTTATTTGTAAAATAAATATTGCAACCGATTATTTTGAACACAGGCAACCTGATTTAGCCAATGGGTGAAAGGACTGCAGCACGTTTCAAATTTTTTATGACTTTCAGTTCCTGTTAGCCAGAGCGTAATAAATTTGCCTCAGCAAAGCATTACGTAAGCCATATCGTAATGGATCAGTTTTTACTAAAAGGCTGGCTTGTGAGCATTACATCTATATCCCATGAGCTTAATATCTCGCCTTGAGTTTAACACAGAATGGCATTGTAACTCGTGTCTCGGAGCGGCCCAAGGGTACTGCGTTTGTGCGTGTTTCTGGATATATGTGTGTGTTGTGTGTGTTACAGTAGAAATTCAACTTAAGCGACCAGTACATTAATAGGAAACTCTCAATTTCAGAGCACCCTCACTGAAAAGTCAAGCAACCCCATAACACCAGCAAGAGACAATCTCTGGCGCCACCCCAGAGATAAAGAAGCCATCCTTGAGAGATCAGTAACATATTGCATGGTTCTGTTCCCAGCATCTTTAATGTTTTTTTTTTAAATTAAAAGTACTTTAGAGCCAGACTGTATTTCCAAATGGAATAAAAGTGTTTAGCTTATTTATTGATCTGATTAGTAATCATAAGAACAATAAAAATACAATAAACATTTATTAAACGACATGAAATAGGCTTCATAAAATCATAACCTCCTATATATATTTATGGAACGGCAGTACATTATCCATCTAAATGAACAAATTGTTCCATGCTCAAAGCTAATTACAGCAATAGAGTGAATCGTGAGGTAATTTTCTTCAAACCAACCCATTTCAAATTAATATCTGTCTATTCTGAGCAGCCTCATATCCACAGAAAAAAACGCATGCCTGCCTTTCGAAAATAACAAAGCACGAAGCAGACAGTATTGGCATGAGAGGAATTCATAATTTGAACACAATTTAATACAATTTGAAAAAACATTAATTCACTGTTTTATCAAAAACAATCCAACAGCGATTTTAGAAACCGGGACTTATGGAGCAGGTTGGGGAAATGCACGGAGCTCAAAGACATATTCAGGTAGAATCCGGACAGCACAGTCTTACACTGTCTTCGCCTGCACGTTTTAGATGCCTCGCTCAATGAGGTAGCCACCTGCCACGAGCCAACACACCCTAAAGTTGGAACACCTGACGTAAAAACACTGCCAAACATCGCCTCTCTTCTCCCACTCTGACGTCCAACTGCCCACTGGCCGGTCGTTTGGGGCCTGTTGGCGGTTAGCTGATGGGAGCGCCCGTGGTCACAAGTTTGTAATAGGCTCCCTTGAGCGCCATGAGCTGGTCGTGGGAGCCCTTCTCGATGACGAAGCCACGTGCCATCACGGCGATGATGTCCGAGTTCTGGATGGTGGAGAGGCGGTGGGCGATCACGATGCAGGTGCGGCCCTCCCTGGCCTTGTCCAGGGCCTCCTGCACCGTCTGGGACACACACACACACACACACACACACATGAAAGACATGAACGCATGAAACGCACGTGTGTGCACACACACACAGCCTGAACATAGACACACAGACATTGCACACAGGCGCACACTCATAAAACAAACATGCATGATTGAAACACCCATACACACATATATGAAACACACACATGCATGAAACACACATACATACAAGCATGAAATCCCCCCCCCCACACACACACACACTCACACACACACGCATGAAACACACATGCATGCATGAAACACCCACTCATACACTTGCATGAAACACACACACATGCAAACATGATATCACACACACACACACACACACACACACACACACACACACACACACACATGCAGGAAACACATGTATGGAATCACACGCATACATATGAGGGGCCGCCTGGGACAGAATTAATACCTGGTCTTACACACACTATTATAATCTTGCATATAAACCAGTATACTGATACACACACACTATTATACCCCTTTTACATGACTGTATGAGAGAGTATAGTCGTGTATGTGAGAGAGTATAGTAGTGTGTGTGAGAGAGTATAGATGTTAATGCAAGAGAATATAGTGTGTGTGAAAGGGTTTAGTAGTGTGTGTGAGAGAGTATAGATGTTTATGCAAGGGAATATAGTAGTGTGTGTGAGAGAGTTTGAATGAAACGGTAGTGAGTTTGAATGAAACCGAAGTGCGTTTGAATGAAACGGAACTGAGTTTGATTCCTCACTTCCTTATTGGCTGACAGAAGAGCAGCATCTGGCACTCAAAATACTGCGCTGTAATTTTACTCTGGAATTTCCAGCGATTCTGTTATGCTGCGTTTGCACCAAAAAAATATTTGGTCACTTGTTGGCCTGGTTGCCTGAGTTTGAGAGAGGCTTCCTCTTGTGCCCGCCAATTCATTCTCAACCATGGCCGGTCTCAACGTGTTGTGGAAGTACCGGAGACGTCAGAAAAACCGACGCAGTCGTTTAGGATTCATAATATTATCCGTTCTACAAAATATTCTAATCTAGAAAACTCCGGGAGCTCCGGCGGGGGGTCCTGGAGCTCTATATCTAAATAAAATAACATTATATAATACATAGATATCTTTATAATATAATATATAATATAACGGCCAAAAGCTTGGTGCGCATCCACCAGAGGAGCTCCGGGAGTCCGAAAACGTCAACAATCCCTTTCTCCTCCATGTCGTGGTTCAATTGTAATGACCACGGAAGAGGCAGTGAATGAAGTATTGCTTAGATAGCGATTTATGAGATACCACCGCTAATAAACCGTTGGAACAAACACAAGACCGGTAATCACGACAATGCCGGTAACCACAACAAATCCTGCGAAGACGAATCCCCACCAGCAACTTCTCATCCTATCTTAAGTTAGGGACTCAAAAATAGGAATAGGAAAAATCCTAATTTTCTATTACAGAAGCAGTCCCCTATCTGTTGGCCGTTTCCTATCTTATTTTTGGCCACCTATCTTATCTTAATTGAGGTAATCCTAATTGTTCTTTCAATCAGATTTTTCGATCGGCAATCGTCAGGTAATGTCTGTTTCAGCACTCAGATTGTGCATGAGATTGATAGAACGAGTTACTTTAAACGTTAACAGAGACTGTTGAGGCACTTTGTTAATAACGGCAAGCTAGTAGCACTAGTACTACGGTCATGGTGGGTATTGGTACAGAGAACAAGAAGAGGTAGTAATAAAGTAGTAAAGTAAGTCTTCCACCAAATTCAAAATTAAATGTCTTTGCAATCGATAAAATGAAATTAAAATACGGTCAGGAAAATGTAACCAATCATTATGCGGTCTCGGTAGCCTTTCAGCCATCACATTTCTGTTGGGATGTTCCTCGTCTTCATTGTCATACAGACCTACTAGCAGAGCTGCTACCATTTCTTTCTGTTATTGACAGTTATTTTGAATTTAGGACAGGGTGTATGGCCACCTAACTTAGGGATCCTAACTTGAGGAATTCCTAACTTAGGATAATTCTGTAATGGCTAAATTCCTATCTTAAGATAAGATAGGATTTCTTCCTGAGTTAAGTTAGGAAACCGCCTTCTGTAAAATCAAAACCCCTGAATGCCTTCCTATCTCAAGATAGGATAGGATTTCAGAGTTAAGAAGTTTCTGTAATGAGGCCCCAGAGCTCCCCCGCTAAGGCCAGCCCCCATCTCCCAAACCCCGTGACGCTACAATATTATATCATAAAGATAACTTTATATTATATTATTTAGATATAGAGCTCCTGGACTCCCGCCGGAGCTCCCGGAGGGTTCTAGAGTAGAATATTTTACAGAACGGATGATATTATGAACAGTGTTTGTAATAACGCCGTTTAAAAGAACGGCGTTAGGTAACGCCGTTATTTTTTTCACTAACGGGGTAATCTAACTAATTACTGTTTCCGTCGTTACAACGCCGTTACCGTTACTGTACAATAAATGCGGTGCGTTACTATGAATTGATTGAATTGAACTGCGTAATCCGAACGCACCCCTGGCTCCACACACAAACTGCTCGGGAGGAAACCGGGTGGGTTAACAACGAGATAAGCGATTATGATTGGCTAAGGCAGAGTCATGTTCCATGGTAGCCAATCGGATCCAGTGTTTTCGCACACAACCTAGGACACGAGTGCCACGCACACGCACACACCAAACTGCAGAAATGGTGAGTCCGGAGCATCCGATGAAAAGATGGCATTTTCTGTAGTATTCGGCAGATGTTCCACAGCCTTTGCAACCAAGCAAATTAAAATCCAGTTGGAAGTATATCAGGACCTTGAATGGGCAGTTCAACAATTAAAAAAATCCAAATCCAAAATCCTAATTCTTTGACATATAGCAACTTCTGTTTTTTACAGTACCGCAAATAGTTACTTTCCCTGGTAACTAGTTACTTTTATTATAGAGTAATTCAGTTACTAACTCAATTACTTTTTGGAACAAGTAGTAAGTAACTACAACTAATTACTTTTTTAAAGTAACGTTCCCAACACTGATTATGAATCCTTAACGACTGCGTCGGTTTTTCTGACGTCTCTGGTACTTCCACAACACTTAGAGACTGGCTAGGTTTTAGAATGAATTGGCAAATTCCAGAGTGAAACGACTCTGACTCTGAAATGAGTATTTTGAGGGCCAGACGCTACCGCCTCTTCTGTCAGCCAATCAGGAACTGAGGAATCAAACTCACTTCCGTTTCAGTCAAACTCCCTCACACACTACTATACTCTCTCACACACAATACTATTCCTACTCACACACACTGCTATATTCTCTTGCATAAAAAAAACTATATTCGCTTGCATAAAAAACTATACTCTCTCACATACACTCCTATACTCTCTCACATACACTACTATAGTCTCTCACATACACTACTATACTCTCTCACATACACTACTATAGTCTCACATACACTACTATACTCTATCACATACACTAATATACTTTCGCACATACACGACTAAACACTCTCATACAAACATGTAAAAGGAGTATAATAGCGTGTGTTTGTGAGTATAGTGGTGTATATGCGAGATTATAATAGTGTGTAAGACCAAGTATGAATTCTGTCCAAGGCGGCCCCTCATACATACATACATGTAACACACACACACAGCATGAAATCACACATACACATGGAATCCTACACACACACACAGATCTGTAGGAATCACACAAATGTACAAAATCCCACCCGTCCCCCGCACCTACACACACAGACACACGCACATTAATATTGTGAGTGTGTGTCGACGTGAGTGACGTTCAAATTCGTAACCAGGGGTTACCGCTCGTGTCCAAACAGGAAGCATCCAAGCACACAGACCTGCCGACGGGCCGCCTGTGTGTACACGGCTGTGCGCACAGAGCTATCAATTACAGCAATTTCACAATCACGCCTTGATTACTATAATTTCAATGTTCCGTCGGTACCGTGTTCTGCCTCCGCCTCCTGTGTCCGCGAGACAAAGACCTCTTCAGAGTTTTAAATAACACCAGGTAATATAACAACTCATCCCCTTTCAATCTAGGACGCATTCCGCTGTAGATTGCATTTACCGAGCTTAGAGTTTTACATGTTCAGCAAGCTCATCACCTGGACGTGATAAATCGTGTGAATTAGGATCACATCCTCAGGGCTAGTTGACCTTCTGTAATGGTCCGGGGCATTTTCATAGGCGGAGAGGAATGTATGAAGAAGATGAAACTACGTTGTGTGTTTTACTGCCCTCTGGTCGTCAGAGGCGGCTGCATGCTGCTTTCACGGGGCGTACCTTCTCGCTCTCCGTGTCCAGGGCAGACGTGGCCTCGTCCAGCAGTAAAATCTTGGGGTCACGTATGATCGCCCTGGCGATGGCGATGCGCTGCTTCTGGCCTCGGGAGAGCTGTGAGCCCTGAGAACCGACGTGAGTGTCGTATTTCTATTGGGCGGTAAAAAAACACGTTCAAATCGTCAACACTACAATAAAGTTTGGTGGGAAAGACAGTGTGGGAAGGCTATCAATTCAATCCAATTCAATTTTATTTGTAAAGCCCTTAATCACAGATACAGGCTTAACAAGCATTATATTTATGACACCCCCCTGACCCTAACCCTGAGATGGCAAGAAAAAACTCTTGAAAACTAACGCAGAGAGGGGAATCCCTCCTTCCAGGGACGATCAGTTAGGAGGTTTTCAGTAAAAGTACAGTTAGGAGTCACTGGTTTCATCGTGGGAAGTCTAACCCACTCGTTAAGCTCTAGCTCATTAGCCTAAGTCCTCTTTAACAAACTGGTACCTCAGGGAGTGCCATGACAAAGCTGTGGAGCTGGGCCTTCTTTGCGGCGGCCATGACGTCGTTCATGCTGATCTCCCGTGAGTTGTCACCATAGCGGATGTTGTCGGCGATGCTGCAGTCGAACAGGATGGGCTCCTGGGAGACGATGCCGATCTTGGAGCGCAGGAAGGGCACGCTCACCCGGGTGGACTCATGTCCGTCGATCAGCTGCACCAGAGACACAGCCAACGGGGGTCCAATTAGAGCGGAGCGACGCCGCTGTTACTCTGTTTAAGAGGTAACTGTTTATCAATACCCATGGCACCTCTCTCTTTTGATGTATGCTGCTCTTATAGATACGTCGAGGTGGGAGGGGTGCTTCTTAACTCGAGAGGCAGCACTTTCTCTCTCTCAAGACATCACCGTTCCAAATCGCTTCAAACTCGATTAAGATGGAATTTGCATTTTTGGCAGAGAGCTTAAACTGGCGCAGGAGCAAAGCCACAACTTGGATGCAGGTTCTGTTCCCTGTTCAGTGCCACAGGTTTAGCGGCAGTGTGCTGTGCATGCAATGAGGGCTCAGGAACACTTTTGAAATGCCAAAGCAGAGAGTACACTCAGTAATAAAAAATACAATATTGGCAAAGAAACAAAAAAGGTCCTCATGATTTTTACGGCATTTTCTTTTTTTCTTAAATGTGAAAGCATCTGAATTAATTCCGTTGTCACAATGTTTTACAATCATGCGCTTTTTTGTTCTGGGAAATCAGCATTATACATTATATATGAATGCAAATAGAAAATGTATCCTCCAACGGTCGCATAATAACAACAGACTTTTGTTAGCTGAGACGCTACAGCATAACAGAGTGTGTGCTGAACAATAGAATAAAACAATCCTCTGAAAAGTTTGCCTCGTTTATCTGAGCACACTTGAGCTTGATATATAGGGTTTGCTTTGTATGGCCGCGGCTATTAAGATAAGTAGGCCTTCTGAAACTCAAAAGCTGCCTTCCAATATAACTACATATTCAAATCAAACTCAAACCCTAGCCCAAAACCAAAGTCTATTTTATTATTATAGTGTTATTGATACATGACCTGACGTTGCTACCGACCCTAGCTGTATATTACATATGTATTAACATATTGATACATTACCTGACATTGCTAATTAGCCTAATGCTGAGGTATGCAACTTAAGAAAAAGCAGCCAGAATAAGAAAGATTTTTTAGATTCCAGCCTAAAAGATCCCACTCCCTTCCTTCAAAGCCAGTCCCTCAAACATGTGACTCCCTCGCTAGTTTAAGCCAAAGGTCTTCCAGGCCTTGTGGAACACTGCGGTCATGTGCGATGAGGGCAAGGGCAGGGCGAGCGCAGTTAGCCGGCTAGGTGGGGAGGAAGGCCGTCCAATCATTCAGAGATCAGACATCAGATCAGATCAGAGGTCAAATCAGTTCAGAGATCAGATCAGAGATCAGACATCGGATCAGAGAAAGCGTAAAACAAACAAAACAAGCACAGAGCATTTGAATTATTGATCGCTGTCGGGATGCAAATAGAATTTCAATCAATGTGAAAAACAATGCCCCTGAAATCAATCGCCTGCCCTATCATTGCATGACTCTGTAGCACTGGTCATATCCTCACCACTTGCCTACCCTATCGTGACATGACTCTCTAGCACTGGTCATATCCTCACCACGTGCCTACCCTATCGTGACATGACTCTCTAGCACTGGTCATATTCTCACCAATCGCCTACCCTATCGTTAGATGACTCTGTATCGTTTGTATCTTGTTTGTTTTTTTAAAGCCATTAGTGGTACATGTCCTCCCTACTACATTGGAATCTTGGGTCCTATCAAACCAGATCCAACAATTAGCTCACTCTTAGGGTTCCTTGCGCGCGTTTGGATCATGGTAAAACTGCCTTTTTCATCGATGCCCCTAGCACATGGAACGCTCTGCAACAAACCCTAAGGTTAGAGGTACTCCCATCTACTACTGTTTTTAAACGTTTGGTATTTAATCTCAGCTCATCAAATTGCAACTGTTTTAGTTTATATGTCATTGCGTCAAACCTCAAACCTCAATGCCCTACGAGTGTAAATAAAGGTTTGCAATGAAATGTAGCATCTCATATCCTCACCACTCGGCCCTGGTCGGGGTCATAGAAGCGCTCCAGCAGCTGGACGCTGGTGCTCTTGCCACAGCCGCTGCTGCCCACGAAGGCCAGCGTCTGGCCGGGCTTCACCGTCACGTTGAGCCCGTTCAGCACCTGCATGTCGGGCCTGGTGGGGTAGGTGAATTTACAGTCGATGAACTCCACGTCGCCGCGGAAGTTGTCCTGGGAGAGGCAGAGTTGGTGATGGAGGTGGTTATTTACATTTACATTTACGGCATTTCGCAGATGCTTTTATCCAAAGCAACTTACAATAAGTATATTTTACATAAGAAAGTGAAACAATATATCGCTGTTGGTACAATAAGGATGTTCATAGAACCAAGTGCAAAGCACCAACAATCACTTTTCAACAAAGATAGCTATGATAAGATGCTACATAACTAAGTACTATAACTAAATACAACATACAATAAGTGCGTACATTAAGTGCCAGGACGTACAACAAACAACAAGTAGGAGGGGAGGGACTTAAGACCTCTCTGCATAGCTACCCTGGCTATGCAGAGTCTAGGTGAACTCTTGAGGTGAGTCTTGAGGTTATGAGGGAAATAATGACGGGGAGGAAAGAGATGGTGGCAAAAAGGTGTTATTTCAGTTTACAAAACAACTCAGATGTTTTTTTTACTTCCAAAGTCAACCTCAATTTTAAAAAGGAAGAAAGAAACAACACCACAGGACAGAGAATGACTTGTGAGGCTGTTTTCCAAAGCTATTCCCTCCGTCATTCTTCTTCCGATTGGTCGTTTACTATACCTTTGTGAAGACGAACAGCAGCACTTAGTGGTCGAGACGGAGGAAAGGAGCAGCATGGAAGCCGTGTAGCTTCAGTGTATTAAAGGCAACATAGGCTACTGTAGCCTGCTACTCAAGCGTACCGCGTATTGGGACAGAGGCTGCACAATGAGGCGACTGATCTTTATAGAACGACTACTGGAACGCGGCCTGAGAATGGGACCAATGATTTGATCTTCTGTCCGCGAACCAAAGTTTTATGATGTCTAGTAGTAGTAATATTATTGTGTTATTTAACTGAGATATTATATAAGCTGAGATGTAACAATGATAAAACAATGCTGCGCAAACACTATATACACAATAATTGGGTTTGTAAAGTAATAGGAATTGCAACATTAAAACTAAAGCATAAAACGAATAAGAGTATAATACGTTTGCTCACATGCCGGCATTAGTTATGATAAATAATGAAACCTTGGTAAAAAACGCATATTATTTTAATAAATACTGAATGATGACCATGGAATAATGAAGGACTGGGGGTGCTGTGTCACACTGAGAATAAAATGTTATAAAAGAGGTGACTTTTTCATGAGATCCCATTATTACCTTGTTCATTTAGAAAATGTGAAATACCTTTGAGATTACATTTACTCTTACTTCAGGGATGTTTGATGTCTATTTTTTAGTAATTGTATTATTTTATTATATTGAAAAAATGTTGATTCAATATAGGTATGGGTTAGGGGGTCTATTGACTCAAGATCAGACCTCAGACATTGGGGATCGAACCCAGCACCATTCGGCTGGTATTGGACCACCCTGAGCCGATACACTATCCTGCCCTAACCACATATGCGGCATACTAAAACAACCACCTTCTTCAGGAATTAATTAGCACAAGCCTCAGTAGTGTCCAGTTGGCAGCGTCTCCCCAGGTGCACTGTGTGAGGATAACCTTTACATTATCGAGAAATATATATTACGAGTACTTCTGTGTCCAGGTGTCGGAGACACAAGGTTTTACTGTAGACATGTATCTCTGACCTTTCCCTGTCGGTGTTTCCATGGCGATAATGGGTCAGAATCTCCAGAGGAAATCAATGGGAACATTGAGTCATATGTGTGGCCTTTCCATATCATCGACAGAACTCAATATCCCAGAAGGCCCCTGGGGAATATATCAAGTGTTTCTGAGGCAGTAATGGTGATAGTAACCTATAGAAAACATTTAATATGACGTGATATTAAAATTTAAAAAAGGCCGATACCGAACTGATGCCTGTGTGCCACAGGTTTAGTCGATGAAAGATAAGCATACATTTTCTCCTGAATACCATCCATAATGGTGTACAAGCTATGCCTTCAAATATCATACACAGAAATGGAGAAAACAAACAAGATTAACTGAACTAATTCAACTTAAGTTACCAAATTAAATCGATTCGTTACATGGGGCTCTTAGCTCATCGATGCTCTTCCCAGACCGACTCTCTGTACGTTTACACAGCACACACAGATGGCTTCCTCACCCATTTCTCGCCCTTGTCGCTGTACACACTGATCTTGGGCACTTGGTCGAGCAGCTGAAAGAAGCGTGCGGCCGAGATCTTGGCCTTGGCGTAGTCAGGGGTGTACGACGAGGCGCGGCCAAGAGCTGTTCCGCTGGTCACGATGGCTGAGATGACCCTGTGACACAACCAACAGGATGGGAAGGTCAGCGTTAGGTTGGCGTTACAGCTGAAATGAACCACCGACAGAATAGGAAGGTTAGCGTTAGGTTAGCGTTAGAGCTGAAATGAACAACAAACATGATGGGAAGGTTAGCGTGACTGCGGAAATTAACAACCAACATAATGGGAAGGTTTGCCCTGAAATGGAATAGGAAGGTAAACATTAGCGCCAAAATGAACAACAAACAGGATGGAATGGTTAGCCCTGACATGAACAACTAACATGATGGGAAGCTTAACATTAGCGGCGAAATGAACAGCCAACAAAATGGGTAGGTTAGCGACAGTTCTGAAATTAACTACCACGGAATGGGAAGGTCAGCGACAGCCCTGAAATTAAAAAGCCAAATACTATAAACCAATTTTTTGGTATTCAGGGATCGTTTGAGTTGTTCCTCACGTAAGACAGCTTCAAAGAACACAAATATGTGGTTGCTTTCCTCTGATGAATAAAATTAAATCAATGATTAATTTTGTTTTCTTGGTTGCTTGTTAGGCAAATCAAAGAAATCTAGTCAGACCTTAGCATCATCGACTTCAAAACAAAAACAAATACAAATAGAAGAAAACATCCGTCGCCACCCTTCTCCCACCTCCCTCACCTGAAGACCATACTGAAGTGCAGCCCTTCATGCTTCACCAGGTAGCCTCCGAATCTGTAGGAGGCCGAGTTGGCCAGGAACACGACACACTGGGCAAAACCGTAGCAGGCGCCGTACACGTGCGCCTTCTGTATGGCGGCGTGGTACGGGCCGTCCAGCTGAGCGTTGAACATCTCCACGAAGGTGCTCTCTTTCCCCAGGCCAGCGATGGTCCTGATGTTGTTCAGGGCTTCCCCCGAGATCTATGGGAGCATGGGGGGGAAGGAAGAGCCAGGATCAGTGGTCACGCTCTCAGGTTGGGGGAATGGTTTTTGATTCGCGGTGGTGGTTTCCATGTTGAAATAGAACGATAAATGTTGAGTCGGGATGTTCTTGATTTAGACGTTCAATGAAGGTGTGCTCATTGAATTATTTTGGTGGTCTTATTATTATTATTATTATTTGTACTATAATTAATAATATTGTTATTATTATTAGGATTGTTTTTTTTTTTTTTCTGTGTATATACTGAGTCTGTGGTTGTGTATGCGCATGCATGTAGGCCTATGTATGCAGATATGCATAAATTTAAAAAGGTTTGTGTTTATGTTGGTGGAGGGAAGGGATATACAGACATTCGTTGTACAGTTTGTTGATTGTCGTATACCAATCCCACATCCCACAATGCCAAAAAAAAATTATCTAAATATTACAAAAATAAAGATAAATGTTGACAAGGGTGTACGCGGGCCCACGTCTTCAAACATAAAGAAACAGAAGTCAAACAGCTGGAAAAGGCCAGAACTCCAGGAGGCTAGCATGAGGGATGGGATCATTGTAGAGTTGTGCTGTGCCGGAGTTCAGGCCTCTTACCCGGCCGGCCGCCTCCATGGCCACCTTGTCCTGCTTGGCGAAGCCGGTGAGCATCTTGGCCTGGAAGCCTCCGGAGAGGGCGATGAAGGGCAGGAAGCAGAGGATGACCATGGTGAGCTTCCAGCTGAAGTAGAAGGAGATGATGAGGGACACGCCGATGTTGGTCAGTGAGTTCACGATCATCCCGATCTGGGAGCCTGTGGCCTGGACCGGGAGCAGAGGATGGTTTTTATTATCCAATAAAATAAGAAATAAAAAACGTTAAAGGTTAAGAAAGGGGATTTCACAGTTGATGGCAATGTTAATAAAAATGCAAGCACCTTCGACTGTAAGATGCCAATCAAAGAGGCTATCTTAACTTTTGTCGATAAGACTAGGGGGTTGGATCCTGTTGGACCAAACACTATAGGCGTCTGCTCCTCGTGAAGAAAAGAGCTGAAAACGACATACAGCTCACACATTTTCAGGGCTTTTGTGTGTTTGATGTAAAGGACAGCGTACAGAGAGACAGAGGGACATGCTGCACAGGACGGTGGAATCGATACTGGAGAGACTCCACAGTGAGTGCACCAGCTATTTCGCCTCGAGAATGTATTGGTTATTTCACGGTGCAAATGCTATGGCTCTTGGGTGGGGTGGGTCAAAGTTTTAAAAAGTAACCCCTAGAGGTGGGTGGGTCACACACCAACACCCCTGCTTTAGTGTGTCGAGTCACGGAGCCGGTGGGGGGGATTTAAAAGGAAAAGCACCATGTTTGAGTGAGTCCCTTGCCTTCTTGCTGACACTTGGTAGAGACTCTATTTCATCTACTTACGGGGCTATATTACTGTGCTTGCTTTGGTAATCTCCGATCCCTACCATCAGATTTGGGGTGGCAGATGTATCCAGAAATGTTACCTTTCACCTAAAAATACTAGTAACTCATCCCATAGAAGTTAAACTTCTAGTCGGCAAATTCAGTCCATAATTACATCCTGTCCTAAGTCATTAGCATTTAAGTCTAGATTTGGACCAGGATTTGGAACATCCAGCCCCATTCAGCCCTCTAAACCCCGTTGCATGTACAATCAGTGGCTGTAGGTGAGGCCGGGTGGGTCTGGGTCTCCTGTCCAAGGATCCGGACTCACCCCCTGGACCTGCGAGGCGTCAGTTGCCAGGCGGGTGGTCAGGGCACCGGGGCTGTTACGGTGGTCGTCGAACCAGCCGATCTCCTGGCCCAGCATGGCGCGGAAACCCAGCCGCCGTAGGCGCCTGGTCAGCAGCTCGCCGGACTTGGAGAAGGCGTAGCCCTGAGAGAGAGAGAGAGAGAGAGAGAGAGAGGGGGGGGGGGGGGGAGGCGTGGAGAGAGAGAGAGAGAGAGAGAGAGAGAGAGAGGGGACCAGGAAGATGCTGATTTTTTACAGTATTTCTCTATTTATATGATATAAGATGATATTGTGATATGATATTACAGCTTACTTCTTCATAATGATGCATTTATACGATATATTATGATATTGTGAAAAAATATTACATGTGAATCCTTCGTGATGATGACTACATGAATAGGGATTTTGTATGCAGTTGTATTATTCAGTTCAGTAAGGTTAATTGGCACTACTGTGAAATAATGTGCTGATGTCTGTATCTCAATCTATGATATTTGTTATCTATATACATCTAGAGGATATTATCTGTTATAAGTACTTTAATTGAGTGGTTAAATTTCCATTGACCTTCACTTTTATTGCATTGCATGATAAAGATAATAAAATTGGACATTCAGTCTAATACATTTGCAGTGAACAAATCGTTATTTGCTAAGAAATAAAATGTGAAATATTTATCCTAGCGAGCAAAATGGATTATCCTGACAGACTGTACTTTTAAGTGCATTGGGACTGCGAATAACTGAGGATTTCACAGACAATTTGGGCCACATCAAGTCCACATGGCCCAAATAATATTTGAAAAAAAATCAAATTGTATGTCCATGAGCGACAGCGAAAACACAAAGAACACATCCCCTACACAATGAACTACACAATAAGGTCATACACAAGATGGATTACACTTTTTTTACATTTGATACTTAAGTAAATATAAACCCAGATAAATACTTTTGATACTCAAGTACATTTATTGTGAGCTACTTCATGAATTTTACTCAAGCGTTAAACTGAACTTTTACCAGAGCCACTTTTAGCTAAGACATCTATACTTTTTACTCAAGTATGACTATCTAGTGCTTTATACACCACAGCTTTTATCTCAGTGACGGTTTAGTGAAATTTTAGGCACAGACTGCAGCACTTTCCTTTTTTAACATGATTTCTTTGTCTGTGCCTCTCACCAAAGGGATCCTGGGTGAGTCACCGCTCATCTCTGCTATTTTGGATCCATTCAATTCCTTAATTCATAGACATCAAGGCGGGGGCCAGAATCATGGTTTTGGTATAGCATGATTATCATAATTTGCTCATTCCTTTAGCAATCTCTCATGAAAAACCTTGCAGGGATCTCTCTCTCTCTCTCTCTCTCTCTCTCTCTCTCTCTCTCTCTCTCTCTCTCTCTCTCTCTCTCTCTCTCTCTCTCTCTCTCTCTCTCTCTCTCTCTCTCTCTCTCTCTCTCTCTCTCTCTCTCTCTCTCTCTCTCTCTCTCTCTCTCTCTCTCTCTCTCTCATGCACCAAGGGAGGTAGGTGCCCAGGGAGTCAGTCACAATGAGGGAGGTCCAGGTGGGGGGAGACGGTACCTGGATGATCTGGGTGAAGAAGGTGAGTAGGCCCACCACCACGAAAAACATACAGATGCCATTGATCTCCCTCTCCTGTTTGTCCGGGTCTTGAATGGAGAAGGTCTGTACAGGTGGCGTCACGCACACACAGACACACACACACACATGTAGAGACACACAAACACACATGTAGAGAAAAACACACACACACACATACACACACACACACACACGTAGGCAACATGCACACACGGACACACAAAGAGAAATACAGACATAAACACACACATAGAGAAATACACACACACACACACAAACACACACGTAGGGAAACACACAGGCATACACACACACACACACACACAAACAAACACACACACACGCGCACACACACACACACACACACAGGAATACAGACAGACACACACACACACAAGAGTTAATAAACCCAATGAGAAACACATATGCAAATACATGCACATACACACCTAATTCAGTAGGGGCTATCAAAAATAAAAAAAGTGTAATAATTTAAGAGCACCATAGCTGATTTTCCGTTTGACTAAAAACGCGGTAATTAATGGTTCGCTCTTAACCCTGACGCCCTCCAATCATCTGTGAGGGCGAGACGTGAGCACGCCGTTCCTTTCCCCCCCCCTATTTTTTTTCCAAAACACTTCATCAGCTGCAGCAGTTGATTAGCTCGCTGATTAGCGAAATCAGCTGGGTTCCCCGTACGAGCGGCAGAGCACGCCGCCGCTCCGACCAGCCTAATTACAGACAGCGACGGCGGCAGTTAACTGCTACACCGATAACAACAAAAAAATAAATAAAGAAAGAAAAGACTTCGGCATGCTTCGGTCTAGTGTGTTTTAAGCTAAATGTGTTGGTTTCTGGAAGACAATTTCACACCAGACACAGACCACACACACTGCGCGAAAAAAACAGCTTAATTATTCAGAATAAAAGTGAGTAATTAAATCCTATTTTGTGCTACAACGCATTGTGTTTGCATTAAATATGTATCTCTGTTGGATAAAATGAAAGATTAAACCGGTTGTATACACAGGGCGCCAAACCAGAGTTCCTATAGGAAACCTGTCGGTTTCATAGGTTACGAAACAGGCTTTCATAGTCGATTGCGATGTTGATAAAAAAACGAGCCCCTTCAACGGTCGGCTGCCAATCAAAGCAGCGAGCCCAGCTTTGGTCGATAAGGCCGGCATGTTGGATCCTTTGGGACAAAACACTATGGCGTCTGTTCTGTGAGATTACGAAGCCGTTGGGGGGTTTGGAAGGAAAAACCCCCTGTTTGAGCGGGTCCCCTGCCTTCTGGCTGACTCCTGGTAGATACTCTATTTTCATTTACTAACAGGGTTTACTGTGCAGGATATGGCAATCTCCAATCCCTACCATCAGATTTGGGTGGCGGATGTATCCAGAAATGTTACCGTTTACCAAAAATTCTAGTAACTCATCACATAGAATGCATTTAACCTATACCGGGCGAATTCAGTCGCAAATACGCACTCACGTGTCATCTCACGTGTTATAGTGTCGATAAAGACAACTTGCTAGTCCGTCTCCAACGGTTACGCAGGTCGTGAGTGACTCAGCTTGCCGCGTGTTCGCCGTTGCCATGCGTACCGCAAGGATCTGGCTGAAGAGGAGAGAGTAGACGGGGTTGACGCCGCCGTTGACCGCAGCGCCGAAAGAACCGAACAGCATGTAGGGCCACTCCGGGCTGTTGTACTTCAGGATCCTGGCCACCGGGGCCGGTTCCACCGGCTCCTCCTCCTCCTCCACCTCAGGGAAGGCATTCTGGGATAAAGGTGTTAATGTAAAATAAATGTAAGTATGATTTTATATGCAAGGGGGTGTAGAGAGCTGAATCGGGGTGGATGATCCAAGTATTTAAGCGGCAGGTATGATGAGGGTTGTTTGAATGCTCTTAATGCTAAGGAAATATGCTTCAATTTTTTGTTCTACCAGGTTGTCCAAGTTTATACAGCCTCCATGAAATAACACAGTAAGAATTCAATTATCTAAGATGTTCTTTTGGAAGTCCATTTTCAGAAATAATTACGTAATTACGAAACAGAAAATATTTCATAATTTGTCTTTTCCGTAGTCCTTATGAATTCTCCTGCCCATCTATTCTTGACCTTGTGACCCTTTGAGGAAGTGAGTAGTAAGGGACAGATACTTTTTTTTTGATTATCCAGATTATTTCCCATGATACATTGCTCTCCCTTTCCGTTTGGCGGATATCTCTGGTATCTTTGTATGGGTGCGAGTCAATTATATTGGGATTGTATTAATATTGTAATGATTCCCCAGATTTTCCCTTGATTCCATATGTCCTTACATGGCAAAGCAATCTCGCTGCAGGCACTTCCTCCCGCATCAAGCGAATCAGGTCTCGTTTACATACAATGGTCACTAATGTGCTGCTGTTGGCCAGATTGAGAATTGTATGTTGTATTTAAAGCACCGACATTAGAATACACATAGAGTGGAACACATTAGGTATTTATTGAAAACCCCATGCATTTTCCGAGACTTGGCCATGGCAACATGGGTGGAATCATGATGACATAACTCACAAGGTCTGTAACCCTTAAACCAATCACAGAATGGCTCGTGTGGAACGGCGGACCTAAATACAGATTCTTTAAATAAAGCTAACAAGTTGAAGCTCACACATGTTTAGCAGTCAAGAACCAGGAGGTTGTTGAACCACTAAAACACACTTACACACACATGCAACCAAAGACACACACACACACACACACACACACACACACAAACTAGCATGTAAGCTACACTTTTCTTAGTTATTAGTTCATTATAGACATGCACATCTTAAACACACACACAATTACGTAGATGTGCACACAGACACACACATACGCAAAAACAGAGCTCAGAAACGGTCACCTTGTTAAACACACACACACACACACACAAACACGCACAAACACACACACACACACGTGAGGGCCGACCTGGGCATGACACACACACACACACACACGCACACACACACACACACGTGAGGGCCGACCTGGGTCTTATCAGCCTGTGAGACAGAGTAGGCCCGGGGCCCCAGCTCCCCTGCCATGGGCACTATGGACTCTGGGATCAGGTGGGACATCTGGGACCGAGACCGCTGGCGGATGGAAGCCCTGTCAGAACACAACGTCAGATTGGTTGGAAATGGTTCGCCCCAAAAAAGGAATTAAATGGGGTGAAGGGTACATTTGATTCTGGATTGGTTCCCAAATTGTTCTGAAATGTTCTTCTGGGATAAGTTGTAAAAGAGTGAAAATTTGAATGTGGCCAAATGTCACGAATTGTCAAAACATTTCTGGATTATCTCCAGTGTTCCGGAAGATTCTAATAAACACTGTCTAGACTTGCCATTAATAAAATGGTGTGTTTGTTCATCTGCTTAATTCTAATGAATGATTAATGATTTATCAAGCAAGAGAAACAGGTAAATTCGAGTTTGATTATGAATATCTGAATGTTTACTCTCATGGGTGATGCTAGGTTCAAAATGATCTGTGAACAAACAAAAGTGGAGGAGGAAGGTTGACAGAAGGTGGGGAGGAAGAGGCTGCTAGTACCTGAGACTGGCCCGGTAGCTACCGGCTCTGGACAAACGCACGCTAACCGAATCTTCTTCAGTCTCAGCCACTGGGAGAGAGTCATGAGAAAATGCATGAGAGAGAGATTTACATTTAAATGACACAGAGAGAGAGACAGAGAGAGAGATTAAAGAGGTATATAGCAAAATGAGAGAGAATTAATGAGAGAGAATCAATAAGAGATAGAGAGTTTGAGTGAGAGCGATAATGACTGAAAAATAGAGAGAACCAATGAATCAATGAATTAGAGACAGAGAACAACAGAGAATGAGACAGTGAATGAATCGGGCTTCGTGTGTGATGTAGTGAGAACGAGGGAGACAGGGAGAATGGAAGAAAGATTGAAAGATAAAGTGAAAATAAAGTCTGAGCCAGACGATGAATGAGAGCTGGAGAATGAGAGTTTGAGAAACAGAGAGAGAAAGAGAAAGATAAATGACTGGTAGAGACAATAAGAAAGGGAGAATAACATTTAATAAGAAAGAGAAAGAGAGAATGAGGGAGAGGGCGGTTTAAATAGTTTATGAACCGCTCACACATCACGAAAGACAAGGCAGCCATTTGAAAGTCTCCATAAAGCTTTTTATAAGGTCCTTTATAGCTTCATTCAAACCAAAACAAACAATCACAGATAAATCCCCCCATTTAAATTGGGAATGGTTATCCTCGGCTACTCTATTAAAATACACTTAAAAGTTAGTCAAAGATTGATTTGGGACCACGAGATTGGTCTCACGTTGAGCCCTCATACTGCCAGCCAATGACATTAACACTCCAGCTTTTCAGTGATTATTTTTACAGAAAATGCGCTGATGTTGCAGTCCCAGTTAATTCACAATATGCGTATGAGGCAATACTTTCCTAAGCCCCTTTCACAGATGCAGTGTTTCCCTGCAATGTTCTGGAACATTTCCGGAACACATGTGATTGGGACTGGGAAAAGGAATCAATATTCCAGGAAATCTGCATTGGCAGTTCGTAAGACCTCGTAACATATCGGTATCACTGCCGGTAGGGCTGTGTTCTGAATGAATGCGGTAAAATTCCCAGGAGAGGTATGTACAGGGTCTGACGTAGGATAACTTCACATGGAGCAAGCGAGCCAATAATAAGACTCCGCTGAGGACGTATTTGTACCCGCCACTGTCTATCTTATCAATAATTTTACTGAGTTCCTATCCATTTCCTGTCTGAATGCATCAGCGTATAACACTATAATGACCACATTCATCACAGTGGTGTCATTGACGCCTTGTTGTATATGAATGAATAAAACATTGAAACTTGCAACATTTCAAATATAAATGTCAACAAAAACACAAGATAAGGATAATCCACTTGCACATCGACTGTCATGAGAGCATTGTGACTAGAGTTCGGAACAGAACAGAACGCTCTCAAACAGGTTTACGGAGAAACATAAGAGTTAAGCCACATTTTCTCGAAACTACATTATTATTGTAACATTATTTTAGCAACAGCAACAAAAGTGGACCAACTGAATTACAATGTTATGGGTGATGTCGTGAGAACGAGGGAGACAGGGAGAATGGAAGAAAGAGCCAAAGATATAGTGAAAATATTTTCTGAGCCAGAGGACGAATGAGAGGAAGAGACAGATACTGAAAGAGAAAGATAAACCACCGGTAGAGACAATAAGAGAGGGAGAAAAACATTAAATAAAAAAAGAGTTGAAGATCATATAAGACTTATTTCCACATAAAACGAGAAAACCTTTATTTTGGTACACTGCCTCTTTAAGGGTAAGACCACCTACTCTGCCGGGCCTTCTCGTTGAGGGCCTTGTCCCCCTGGCTCTGCAGGGTCACCAGGGTGAAGTAGACCCCCTTGCGCTCCATCAGCTCCTCGTGCTTGCCCCGCTCCACCGCACGGCCACGCTCGAAGCCCACGATCACGTCAGCATTCCGGATGGTGGACAGGCGGTGGGCGATGGAGATGGTGGTTCGGCCCTGTCGGACCTATAGAGGGGTAAAGAGGTGGGTGAAAAGACCTTGGGGGAAAAGGGCGCATTAACTCTAGATAATAAGTAAGGGATAATGCATAGAACACCGGTCATTATCAAAAATAAGCCTGTTCAGGCTAATTTTTTGTGATACGAAAGACGTGAATCAAAGGCAAAAAATCCGCCTTCCTTGACAGCGGTCAACTATGCTAAGCAACGGCCAATGATGCAAAAATAATTGACAGCCAAACAATGGGAAGGTCCATGCAAGTGAATGGAGCATTCTACAGGGTTAAGAAGAGCCGTGTAATAATGCTTATTACTGCCCCAACTAAGTAAGTTAGTAAGTAAGTAAAGTTTATTTATAAATCACATTTAAAGGAGACATATTATGGTGCTTTCCCAACAAATAAACATAGTATATGAGTTTCAGAAAACATGTTTTCGGAGCTGTTTGCTGAAAATAGCTTTTAGGAAAAATAATCTCGCCTACCGCTATTCCCCTCTGTTTCAGTCCCTTCAGAATGCGCTGTTTCTGGTGTCTGTAGCTTTAAAGGGGACATATTATGAAAACAACACTTTTCCTGGGATTTGGGGTGTTGTTTTGGGTCTCTGGTGCTCCCACACGCATACAAACTTTGAAAAAAGTCTGTACATGACTTTCTGAGTGAGATATGCATTTCTGAAAGTACCCCGCCTACAGTTACCAAACGAGCGAGTCAGTTTCGGCGCCCCCTCGTACGTAGGAAGGGGGCACAGTTGAATATTACCTCCCACTTCCCCACTCCCCTCCAATTAGAGCATAGCTACGATTTTGTGGACCAGCGGATGAGCGGCTCTGGCGGGGGGAACTCGTGGTAGCCCTGCAGCTCAGCTCCGGGAGTACAATCCCTTTCTCTACCGGACCGTCCGGACGAGGTTAGACATGGAGGAGAAAGGGATTGTACTCCCGGAGCTGAGCTGCCGGACTGCCGCTGAAGTCCAGCCGCCGTCGAAGCCGCCCGGCCGCCGCCGAAGCTTCGGCAGCAGTCCGGCAGCTCGGGTGGTGTACTCCGGGAGCTGAACTGCCGCCGAAGCTGGCAGGTCCGGCGGGGGGTAGGTCTTGGCGGCAGCTCCGGCGCGGGGAGCTCGGCGGCAAGTCCGGCAGCTCAGCTCCCGGAGTACAATCCCTTTCTCCTCCATGTCGCAGTTCATGGACTTCAGAGAGTCAAGGCCAAAGTTCCTTTCCCCCAATTCTTCTCAACCATGGCCGAGATAACCCCCACTACGAGTCTTTACTTGTCGTGGAAGTACCAGAGACGTCAGACGCAGTCTTTTTGTCCATATATAATATTATTATTATTATTTTATATTATATGATATAGAGCTCCAGGAGTCCGCAAACGGCAACAATCCCTTCTCCTCCATGCTGTGGTTCAGTCTGACAGCTCATTGGTCAATGGGCAGCAGCTCATTTGCATTAAAGCTACAGACACCAGAAACAGCGCATTCTGAGGGACTGAAACAGAGGGAAATAGCGGTAGGCGAGTTGTTTTTTTTCCTAAATGCTATTTCCAGCAAACAGCTTCAAAAACATGTTTTCTGGAACTCAAATACTATGTTTACTTGTTAGGAAAACACCATAATATGTCTCCTTTAATGCAAATGAGCTGCTGCTTATTGACCAATGAGCTGTCAGATTGAACCACAGCATGGAGGAGAAGTGATTGTTGCCGTTTGTGGACTCCCGGAGCTCTATTTCTATATAATATCATATAATATATTTATAATAATAATATTATATCATATATAGGTATTTATATAATATTCTATCTAATATCACGGCCAAAAACTATGTGCACCTCGGATGATATTATGAATCATAAAGACTGTGTCATATGTCTCTGGTACTTCCACAACAAGTAAAGACTCTTAGTGGGGGTTATCTCGGCCATGGTTGAGAAGAATTAGGGCAAAGGAACTTTGGCCTTGACTCTCTGAAGACCATATTGAGCCACGACATGGAGGAGAAAGGGATTGTACTCCCGGAGCTGAGCTGCCGGACTGCCACCGAGCTCCCCCCGCCGGAGCTGCCGGACTGCCGAAAGAGCTTCAGCGGCAGTCCGGCAGCTCCGCTGGACTCCCTGCCAGGCAGTCACATGGCAAACTGACAAGTTAGATATCTATTTTTGCATGGAATATCCCTGCTTCTGAAATGCGCGAACATCTCCGCCCAGCGCTCGTCCGCTGGTCCACAAAATCTTAGCTATGCTCTGATTGGAGGGGGGTGGGGAAGTGGGAGGTGATATTCAAATTTGCCCCCTTCCTACGTAGGAGGGGGCGCCGAAACTGACTCGCTCGTTTGGTAACTGTAGGAGGGGTACTTTCAGAAATGCATATGTCACTCAAATGTACAGACTTTTTTAAAAGTTTGTATGCGTGTGGGAGAACCAGAGTCCCAAAATAACACCCCAAATCTCAGGAAATCTGAAGTGTTTTTTTCATAATATGTCCCCTTTAAAACACACCTCGCACTGCTCAAAGTGCTGTACATAGTTCATTAGCTAATTAAAATAAATAAATACAATTAAATAAATAGACTCACAAATCAGTGATTTAAACTAAGACGACATCAGGAGACAAACACCTAATCACAGACACAACAGGGTATGACAATTAAGACACAGGGAAGGCCAGTGTGAAAAGGTGTGTTTTGAGCCTGGATATGAATACTAAAACTGCAGTGGCATTTCTGATGTCGGGTGGCAGTTGGTTCCACAGCTGAGGACCACTAATGTGAACTAATGTGAATTAATGGTGAATAAACGTACCCCGATGTACCCAGTTCACCTGTCAACAAGGCAATCTGGACAGCTTTGTTTGTGTTCTTCTTGTTGTGTTGTGTTTTGTTTTGCAAGTGTGTATGGGGACGCGAATCAGGGATTGAATTCGGATAGATGAACAACACAACGAAACAAAATGGCAGACGCGTCAGCGAACATCGACTGCTAGCTAGACGGGGGAAGGTTCCAGCGAGGGGTCTACCACATTCCTACCTTGTCCAGGGCCTTCTGGGCCATCGCCTGTTTGTGTTCTTCTTGTTGTATTGTGTTTTGCCAGTGTGTATAGTAACACAGATCGTTGATTGAATTATTATTATCATTAAAAAAAAAATTCAAAAAACACAACGAAACAAAATGGCCGACACAAAAACATCGGCCGCTAGGAAATGTCCGGCAAGGGCCGGGCCCTCCTGCTCCTACCTTGTCCAGGGCCTTCTGGACCGTGGCCTCGCTCTCGTTGTCCAGGGCGGAGGTGGCCATGTCCAGCAGCAGCAGGCGCGGGTTCCTCACCAGCGCCCGGGCGATAGCGATGCGCTGCTTCTGACCGCCGCTCATCTGACCGCCGCCCTCGCCCACCAGCGTCTCGAACCTCTGGGGGGGGGGGGGGGGGGGGGGGGGGGGGGGGGGCGGGTTTATGGAGACCATTCAGTGGCCTGTCTCTCGGTCTGTCTGTCTGTCGGTCGGTCGGTGTAGGTATGTGTGTGTTTATGTGGGAAGGAGGGAGTGTGTGTTCTTGTGTGTGTGTGTGTGTGTAAGTGTGCATGTGTGTGGGGGGTTTGTGTGGGTGTGTGTGTATGTATGGGTGCATGTTGGGGTGTGTGTGTGTGTGTGTGTGTGTATGATTGCGTGAGTGTGGGGGTATGTCTCTGTGGGGCTGATTGTCTATTTTATCTGTGTGTGTGTGTGTGTGTGTGTGTGTCTGTGTGTGTTTGTGAGTATGTGTGTGTGCGTGTGTATGTGTGCATGCGTGTGTGTAGTGTATACTCTTTTCCATTCGCCTGCCTGCCACTTGAAGTTTAAAATGATAAAAAAAAACAGAATTAAGAAGCATGGAACATCATACATGTTCTTATCCATATGAACATCATTGGACGGGGGGGGGTGTAGTTGTTAAGGGCTTTCGACCCCCGGCAAAAATAACCATGTTCGAACCACCCTTGTCTAGAGTGTAACCTGGAGGCAGCCTTGGGCAAGATGCCCTGACCTCATTCGCATGCTGCTTCATGACATGTATCTGAATCCACCGCCGCTGGTTCCAATAAAGCATCCTCCCGATGACTAAACGGTAGACTCTGGGGCTTTTTACATCACAACGCATCATGGGATGTTTTGTCGCCCATCCTCCGCATTATTGAGAGGACTCCAGAGAGCTGTAGTGCCATTGGATCCAAAATCCACGCAAACAAACCCTAACCGAGCCTAATGAAGACTTTGTTGTTTATTTGCGTCTTTGTGAGATGACACTGTAACGCTTTTCTAACCACCGGGGCCACTCAAAGCACCATAGATCTTAATAGCTCTCATAAACCCAAGTACACAAATAAACACACACACACACACACACACACACACACACACACACACACACACACACACACACACACACACACACACACAGCGGTGGCAGCTATTCAAGGCTGCAACCAGTTGGGAGCAGTTAAGAGTGATGAGCCTTGCATGAGAGCACGGCGGCGGGGGAATCCACCCAGCAGCGCAGAAGCAGGTGACTATCAATTAGCTGAACACCGTATTATTTAGAAGGGGCTGGAGTCTGGAACAGCTCCTCAGTCTGGACCACCTCCTCTAGTCTAGACCACCTCCTCTAGACTAGACCACCTCCTCAGTCTAGACCACCTCCTCTAGACTAGACCACCTCCTCAGTCTAGACCACCTCCTCATCAAGACCACCTCCTCAGTCTAGACCACCACCTCTAGTCTAGACCACCTCCTCAGTCTAGACCACCTCCCCAGTCTAGACCACCTCCTCAGTCTAGACCACCTCCTCTAGACTAGACCACCTCCTCTAGTCTAGACCACCTCCTCTAGACTAGACCACCTCCTCAGTCTAGACCACCTCCTCAGTCTAGACCACCTCCTCTAGACTAGACCACCTCCTCAGTCTAGACCACCTCCCCAGTCTAGACCACCTCCTCAGTCTAGACCACCTCCCCAGTCTAGACCACCTCCTCTAGACTAGACCACCTCATAAGTCTGGACCACCTCCTCTAGACTAGACCACCTCCTCTAGACTAGACCACCTCCTCTAGACTAGACCACCTCCCCAGTCTAGACCACCTCCTCAGTCTAGACCACCTCCTCAGTCTAGACCACCTCCTCTAGACTAGACCACCTCCTCAGTCTAGACCACCTCCTCAGTCTAGACCACCTCCTCATCAAGACCACCTCCTCATCAAGACAACCTCCTCAGTCTAGAAGACCTCCTCAGTCTAGACCTCCTCCTCAGTCTAGACCGCCTCCTCTAGACTAGACCACCTCCTCTAGACTAGACCACCTCCTCAGTCTAGACCACCTCCCCAGTCTAGACCACCTCCTCAGTCTAGACCACCTCCTCTAGACTAAACCACCTCCTCAGTCTAGACCACCTCCTCTAGACTAGACCACCTCCTCAGTCTAGACCACCTCCTCAGTCTAGACCACCTCCTCAGTCTAGACCACCTCCTCTAGACTAGACCACCTCCTCAGTCTAGTCCACCTCACCAGTCTAGACCACCTCCCCAGTCTAGACCACCTCCCCTAGACTAGACCACCTCCTCAGTCTGGACCACCTCGTCTAGACTAGACCACCTCCTCTAGACTAGACCACCTCCTCAGTCTAGACCACCTCCTCAGTCTAGACCACCTCCTCAGTCTAGACCACCTCCTCTAGACTAGACCACCTCCTCAGTCTAGACCACCTCCTCAGTCTAGACCACCTCCTCTAGACTAGACCACCTCCTCAGTCTAGTCCACCTCCCCAGTCTAGCCCACCTCCCCTAGACTAGACCACCTCCTCAGTCTGGACCACCTCCTCTAGACTAGACCACCTCCTCTAGACTAGACCACCTCCTCTAGACTAGACCACCTCCCCAGTCTAGACCACCTCCTCAGTCTAGACCACCTCCTCAGTCTAGACCACCTCCTCAGTCTAGACCACCTCCTCTAGTCTAGACCACCTCCTCAGTCTAGACCACCTCCTCAGACTAGACCACCTCCTCTAGTCTAGACCACCTCCTCAGTCTAGACCATCTCCTCAGTCTAGACCACCTCCTCAGTCTAGACAACCTCCTCTAGACTAGACCACCTCCTCAGTCTAGACCACCTCCCCAGTCTAGACCACCTCCTCAGTCTAGACCACCTCCCCAGTCTAGACCACCTCCCCAGTCTAGACCGCCTCCTATTACCTGGGCCAGTCCGGGCCGACTGGCTCATTTCACGCCTGTCTACCTGAACTCAGACACAGCAGACAACAGCCTAAATGATGACTCCAACAGCCCTTATCATGGCTGCTGCGATGACCCTCCCGGGTCGTTTCACTCAGTTAGGAACCTCCCGAAAACAGAAAAACAACTATTGGACCGCAACCCGGATCTGGTCCGACTCTAGGTGCCGGGGGGGGGGGGGGGGTCAGGAAGGGGTCATACCCGCGGCAGGTCCATGATGAAGGAGTAGGCGTTGGCCTCCTTGGCGGCGGCGATGATGTCGTCCATGGAAACCCCGGGGCGGCCGTAGCGGATGTTCTCGGCGATGGTGGTGGCGAACAGCACGGGCTCCTGCTCCACGATGCCGATCAGCGAGCGCAGCCATTGGATGTTCAGCCCTCTGATGTCATGGCCGTCCAGCGTCACCTGGGGATGGATGTGTGATGTGTGAACATGCGACAACCGTGAACCTCCTGGCTCCTGCCCCGACACTATAGAGCAATCAACCATGTTTTAAGGCTGGAACAAAAGAACCTTGAGGAGCAACAACCGGGGTGAAACCCATAAATACATATATATACATATACATTGCATTATCTGTTGCGGAAATACGCCAACGTCACCGCCATTTTTAGAGGACAAGACAAGTAAACCGGGGAGCTGCGGAGTTTCGGGATAAAAATCACTGTAATGTTATGGTGGAGTTGGGCCAGCCTCACCTGGCCCGAGTCACAACGATCGGGTTCCGGTGCTGGGTGAGCCTGCACACCTGTGGTGCGTGCGCACAGGCGAAGCCAGCCGTCACCACACACACACACTCAGGGGGATCTCTGACATGGCAGCCCGGTACACCTGCTCAGTGTTTCATCCTACTCCAGACGCTATAAACTGTTAGAACACCCTCGTCCTGTGACCTGATTGTGGGGGAAACCCACTAGGTGGAGTGTAGTACGTTAGACATTAATTTTTTTTTTTTTTTTCTGTATTTATAATTTATAATAATTTGTATTATCTAAAATAGATTAGAATTATATTAACAATTACTAAGTATATTAATATTCAGTTCTTTAAATTACATTATAAAGGGAAAACTACCTTTTAATCTACTAGTAAAATTGTCTTCTGGTTTATAACATTCTTTTCGACAATTTTCCATGACGTTAGTCCGATAAAAAGTCATGCCAGCCTAACTTTGATACACACTCCTCTCTTGAGTGTCTAGCAGCGATGATAGCATAAATATCAAGATTATCAGTAACCAGAGACAAAACATTTAATTGTACTCCACGAAGGACATAAACTCGTCTTGGGTATAAAAAATGACGGATTGAAATTGGTTGAGAAATACGTGCCTTTTTTTTTATCCAGAAGAAAGGTGCAGCTGCCACCTTTTCTTTTATTTGTTTTCAGGCCATTCTTTACCGGTCCAATATGGCGACGATATTGACGTAGTGCGGCCAATGGCCGAAGCAGTCCACATGGCATCTATGTATATATGTCTTTGGAGTCATCATTTATGGATGTCTGCAGTATTTTAAGGGTGTTAGTTTGGTTCTGGGTTCTCACCCCAACGTCCTCAGTCAAACCTTAAGCCTTTTAGAAAGAAGCCTTAAGCCCTTCCTTAAGGACCTGTGTCTGAATTCACCTACCCTAAAAGTGTCTCCTAAATAGTAAATAGTATAAACTAGACAGAAACTAAATGAACAAGCATGATTCCAACCAATATACAGAAATCACCAACTCGCCAAAGATTGAATTTGGCGAGATGTATTGAAACTCCCGAACTCCCCATCATGCACCACAGAACAAACGCCGCTGAAACAGACAGTTCTCTTCGTTTCTGGGTTTCACAAAGAGACTGATGTAGGGGGTGGGCCAGCGTGGAGCGCCGCATTTCTCGCTCACTATTGCAGCTTTCTGCACACATGTTGGCTCAATGTGATTGGGCCCTCAGCCACACCCATCCCCTTCCTTTTTACACAGAGAAGCAATTTTCTTCCAAGCGTGTGGAAAATGATTCTACGCTCAATCAAAGTGACAGAATAAGACCATTAAGGCCCACCGGCGCAATGATGTAATGGATGATAACTGCTTCCTGTCTACCTGTTGGGGGGAGGGGCCCTGGGGAAGGGAGCGGGGGGGTTGTTTGTATCAGGCCTGGAGGGGGGGAAAAGCGATATGGAAGGGAGTTTGGGTCAAAGGTTGGGTATCGTAGGGGGTGTGTAGCGGCACAGTTAGTCTCCAGAGTTCAACGGCAGCTCTGTTCAATTATTATTTTTTTATTTACCTGGCGTACACATGCTTTCCTTGTGCGCGACTTTAATGTGTTTTGGGGGGTGTTTCTTTATTTTTCTATTTAATTCAATGTCCTCGACACCATTTTGAAAAAGGCTAATTTGTTACTGTTGTCTAGAGGTTAAAGGCTGGGCGCTGGGGGAGTAGTCTTCACTGTGATTGGCTAAACATCGTCATTCCAACAATTCTGCCCTTTTTTTCCCGGCAACAAGCTACTTGGCAACGCTGATAGATATCTGGATTCCCGCCGAAAAAAACCTCCACCGATGCAAAAGCCCATTATGAGACTGCAATTCTCTAGCCTACAACGAAGATGGATGTTTTTCATTATGAGATTATCCAAACCATCTAAAGACGGGTAGGGTTTTTGGAGTTCTGAGGTGTTTTTGTTACCATGCCTTCCTTTGGGTCGTAGAAGCGTTGGATCAGCTGAACGGCGGTGCTCTTTCCCGCCCCGCTGGGCCCCACAAACGCCGTGGTCTCCCCGGTCTTCACCGCAACGCTGAGCTGGTCCAGGATCTGCCCTCAGCACAAACACATAGACACACACACACACACACACACACACACACACACACACACACACACACACACACACACAAGTAGACGGACACACACACACAGACACAGACACACACAGACAGACAGACAGACAGACAGACGCACACAAACACGTACACACATCCATGTACATACATAATTGCACACACACATGCACATACAGACAAACATAAACATAAACTCACACATAGAGATGGAAACACACACACACATATGGAGAAACACAAAAGACAATAAAATACACACACATAAAGAAACACAGAAGACAATCAAACACATAAAGAAACACAAAAGACAATCAAACACATACACATATAGAAACACAAAAGACAATCAAACACACACACATAGAGAAACACAAAAGACAATCAGACACACACATAAAGAAACACAAATACAATCAAACACACATACACACATGCACAAACACACACACACACACAATAACAACATGTTACCAACATAACGAGGAGACAAAATCAATCGTGAAAGAGCTTTGAGTGGCTGCAGAAATTGCTGCCGATTTACTAAAAACTGTCAGTAATTACAGGCCTCATTCTTGTCGCCCAAAGAAAAAAAGTGTTGTCAACAAACTCACTTTTCTCAAATATCAGTTAGATTCACTCCTCTTCGTCAAGTTTTGAAGGGAGAATTATATCAAACGATTCATTTTTATGAAGACATTTTTTCAAATGTTTGTGCGGTCTACAACAGTACGTGCGAGTTTTATCCACTCCGATGCAAACACATCAAACTCTGTATCTCCGTACCTTGACCTCCGGTCTGGCGGGGTAGTGGAAGGTCACGTTGTGAAACTCGATGTCACCCTTGACCCTGTCCAGCTTGTAGCCAGACTCCGACATACAGTCGATCTCAGGCACCTGGGACAAAATGGAGGACATATTGGAATGGAAGTTCTTAAAGCGTTACCATACCGTGACATGGAAAAGCCGCGTTGTAAATTGTTTTTAAGGCGTGACGAGGACCCGTGAAAAAAGGCATGCAGTAAATAAAAACATGAAAGTTAAACATAACTGAAACTAACATAACCAACAACATTTTCTTGCCATTCATCTCTTCACAGGCCGAAGGGATTCAGAGCAGAAAACAAGCCCTTGGGTTACACTAGTCTCGGCTGGATGGGACTTGGGGGAATGTTTGAATTGAATAAAAAGCATCACATCAACGATACGCACCCTGTCAATGGTCTCAAAGATGATGGTGGCAGCACCTCGGCCCGAAGCGAAGGCCTCCAGGCACGGAGAGGCCTGACCCAGATTCATGGCACCTATCAAAACCCCGAAAAACACCTTGGGAAGCAGGAACACAGAGAGAGCTGTGTCAACCCTCTAATAGCAGCCATTCCTCCGGGTTTTGGGCTCGCTATTTAGGTCGACGGCGTGACGTTTCTCCTCTGGTACTCAAGCCTCTTTGATTTCAGGCAGTTCTCGATAAACAAATTATAAATAAATCATGAATAGTCATAAATAACCAATCATTGTTAGCGTTTTGGTTTTGGCACTTAGCTCCCACTCGCATGAATGTGCAAAATATCGAAATACAACGTTTAATATTGACATTATTATGATATTATTGTCATTCATTGTGAATCGTTTAATCACAGCCTTAAAGGTGCACTGTGTAGAATTAAGTGACATCAGGTGAAAGGGAATGGTAGAAATTTAATAATATTAATAATATTAATATATATAATAATATTATTAATAATATTCGAAAGTAGGTTTTCATTAGTGTACGATCCCATGCAAATATGAACCGCTGCGTTTTCATAACCTGAGAATGAGCCTTTTATGTCTACATAAAGAGAGGGTCCTGTTTCACAGAGCCCGCCATTCTCCACTACAATATTTGTACAGTTTCTACCGGACAATTAGAACGCTGCCACACATGGAACTATTAATAATCATAATCGCTATATTACTTGTCAGCTATGACAAGGAACCTCCTCCCTTGACACTTGGCTACTCATTGGTGTCGTAGACCATGACATCATTTTGGAAGTACCTACTGGCCCCTTACAGGCCACCGTAGCTTCTCCTTCTCATTGGAAAGGCAGGAGTGAGGCGGGGGTATTCAGTTGGCTGCAATCTACAAACTCACCGCTAGATGCCACTAAATCCTAAATCCTACACATTGCACCTGTTGGGAATAATCTCCAAAAATAAAAATCTTGTTCAATATTAAGCATACAATTATGATTCACTACATGTGTGACACTACTTCAAGTTGTGTTCCAATTCAACAAATCAAGCGCATTCCCACAGACAAACACATCAAAACACAACCAGCAGCAGCATTTCCACCAGCGAACACCAAAATAGTTAGTATGAAGAGCTCCATGGTCATATGACCCCAGGGTCCCTCGCCCCCTGTACCTGAAGCAGCGTCCCGGGTGTGTACTCCAGGGCCAGCACCAGGCCCGAGCCGTACCAGAAGGCCAGGGCGTAGCAGAGAAAGATGACAAACCACATGTAGCCCGTGAAGAAGCCCATGATCAGCCCCTTGCGGATCCCCCAGCGCTGGGCCAGGATCAGGTTACGGTCGTACCTGCAGGGGGTGACAGAGGGCGGGTCCCATCCCACCAAATTCACAACATGGAGCGCTAATGGCGTTTTTACAGCTTTACAGGCGACTTTCTGCAAATGTCCTTCTTATTTTCTTCTACTTTTCACTGATTTCAGTTTATTCAGTTAATTCTCTTGGCTCTTCGCAATGTTTTTTTCTTTTTTTTCTTTTCGTCACCCATTTTTTAGCCTAATTTTGGTCCAAAAAAGTCCAAAGACGCGATGCTAACTGCTTAGACCCCCCATCTTATTTTAAACTACTTCTCAGGTAATTTGCTTGGCTACAGTTGAGTGTTGGCTTTTAGCTGTTATCTATTTCATTCAGCAGGCATTTTGCTTAAAAGTGCTCTTATATTCTTAATTCGACTTCTGATTTGTATCGTTCTGTCATTTATTTCAGCCACCTCATACCCTTTCTGCACTCCTGATTCCTGAAACCACTTTTTAGTGTGAAGCTTTGGGTAGATTTACTTCTTAAACTCTCTCAGAGCTTAGCAGAGCCCAACAGGGCCTTAGGTTTCCTTATTTGGACCCATGAAGTGTGTGAACTTTGTGACGAAAATGGTCCCTAGCTTGCGATAAACAAGCTTATCTCAAGCTTGCTGTTGCTGTGATCCGGGCTGTGTGTCCTGCTTTACCTGTCCACCTCCTTCAGCTCCCCGCCGAAGGCCGCCACGGTGCGGATGGCCGACAGCACCTCGTCGGCCACCGCCCCCGCCTTAGCGTAGGCCTGGAGCTCCATCCCCGTCAGCCGCGCCACAAACTAGAGAGAGGGGGAGGGAGGGAGAGAGGCGGGTGGGGGGAGGGAGAGAGAGAGAGACAGCCGGACAGGAAGTGTTAGTGCTAGTTAGCGGACGTCTGCACTTTAGTAGCAAAGGTTTGTCCATAAATGTCAAAAGTTATTTTATTGATTGTGATTTTTATACTTTGCCAGGGACTAGTCTTACTGGCGAACTCTAGCAGATTTACAGCCATGTTATTTAATGTGTACTATCCTTGCCAAATAAATGAAAAACAAGAATAAACAACGGCACCAAAATAAGGATTTTGATCTTTAATCCGATTGGTTTATCGTTTGTCACCGTGTTTTGATTTTTTTTTTATTGCTTTGCTTTTTGTTTGTTGTTCCCAGTGGCGGTTCTACGTCCAGTTACGCGGGGGGGGGGGGGGGGGGCATTACGTCTGTGCACGGCACCTTCTCAACGAGCAGGTGTGCGCCTGCAGCCAGAGGGGGCGCCAATATACCAATTCCCCACACAATGTTATGCACTTCATTGAAAAACACTTCGCGGCGCGTTTTTAATTTTTACTGCTCGTGGCGCCCCCCATGTGATTTTGCGCCCCCCACAAATATGGCACCCCGGGCGGCTGCCTGGTTCGCCCGTGCCTAAAACCGCCACTGGTTTTTCCTCCAAATTTTATTTATGATATTGATTTGGCAATATTGTTCAAGAAATGTTCAAGCAATGGAGCAATTTTATGTTAATTTGAGAGAGAGAGAGAGAGAGAGAGAGAGAGAGAGAGAGAGAGAGAGAGAGAGAGAGAGAGAGAGAGAGAGAGAGAGAGAGATGGTAGTGAAAGACAGAGAAGGTGAGAGATTACTCATGGTTCATGTTTAGGATCTGAAATACTGGAGAACCAGCCAATGGAGATGAGACGAGAAGTACAGGAGAGATGAGAGATTAAGGAGGAAGGGGTGGAGGTTGACCAGAGGAGAGAGGGAGAAGGAGCAGAGAAGAGAAAGAGAGAAGGGAAGACAGAGCAGAAAATAAGAGAGGAGAACAGAGGGCTAGAGAGAGAGAGAGCGAGAGAGAGAGAGAGAGAGAGAGGAGTGGAAAGAGAAGGCGAGAAGAGACATGGGGATCATATATTCGGTCGGCGGCGTCTCACTGACCAGAGCCATGAGGCCGGCTCCCACTCCGATGAGGGGGCTTGCCGCAAGGATGACCAGGGTGAGCTTCCAGCCTCCGATGAAGCCCATGCAGAAGCCGCAGACGAAGGTGGTGAAGCGCTGGATGAAGATGCTCACCTGGTCGGCGATGGCGTCATTGATCTTGTTGATGTCGCTGTCACAGAAGAGGGCGGGGCAACACAGGGATTAAGAGGAGGAGCTTCTGGGTTTTTTTTATTTGTTTTTTGTGGTTTATCGTCAAGGAAACAGGGGAGGCCCGAAAACCTGATCAACCGTTTTTCGGGCGGTTGTGGTTCCAGAACTTTCTGGGGCTAAGAAAGGCAAACCATAATCACAACCAAAAATGCAGCGCGTGTAGACTAAAAGTTGTAGGGCAGGATTATGGAAAATGACACACACATCATTAGCCGGATATTATATATGCAAAAGCGTATTAAGACTTTTCACAATATTTCAAACACACACACAACCGTCAAAAGTAGCATAGCAGACACATAGATACAGAGGTACAAATAAAAATGCGGGTGAATTTGTCTAATACATTGAAATGTGCAGGAACCCCCAATCCTTGGAACAGTTCCTCATTAATGAAACTACAAATAAACATGCCACATTAAAGCAACTGATGCACAAATTCACAGCACACCGTGCACACAGTCTTGCCTGAATGCACACCAATCTTTAACCACTTATCCAGTGATTAATGGTCGCAGTCTTACCTGTAAGCATCCATAATAAAGAAGACATCCGTAATAAAATTTAGAGCCTACGACAATTCGAATACAAAAAAATCGAATTATATCAATACTCCTACTCTAAATTGAATACTTAATTACTTAATCAAAAGTTAATTTGATCCTTTTTGCAAGTTCCCTCTTCATCTACAGTTCAGTTTTTTCCATATTTTCAGCCGTGGCTAAACCCATCCACAACAATAAGTTCCCTTTTATTTTTGTTTCATTAGTATCCCACTAATCCCTGAAATGTTTGTCCTATAACAATAATGTACAATTGTTTCTCTGAAGATGCTGGGTGGATGCTGCCTAAGTGTGTCTCAACTCTCTTCATCTGTCAACATGCTAGTGTCTGCTAAGAGCTCTAGGCCTCTAGGGGGGGGCTGTGTACAGATACTCCAGTTCCCACAGCTCTGAGTTTCAAATTCGCAAGAGCGCATTATTTACAATACATGTCCTTTGTTTACTTTCGCCAAAACTGTGAATGTAATACAGAAAACTGCCTTATTTTAGGTTTGAAAAGCTAAGGTTTTCTGTAGTACATTTTCAGTTGGTTTGTCTGCAAATATGAACATTAACACTTTACCACATTACCAAGGTTACTGTAAATTACTGATACTCATATGCTCAGATAGCACCCCCCTGATGTTCAGAAGGTAATTCTAAGGATGGACAGGTTTTTGCTATTATTGCAACGTATTTGCAATAAAGTAATTTAGATTGCTCGGAATAATTCTACCTGGACACATTTTAAATCCATGAAACATAAATAATGCTATACGAATTTGACCTCATGGATCGTGGAACAGTTATTAACACGTATCAGCATGTAATGAGAGGTTATAACATGCCAATTCATGTAATAACAGTTAATAACACGTATCAGCATGTAATGAGAGGTAATAACATGCCAATTCATGTAATAACAGTTAATAACACGTATCAGCAAATAATGAGAGGTGGTAACACGTCAATTAATGTAGTAAGAGTTAATATTAATAAGAATGTTAATAACTACAACAATGTTAATAACAACGAAAATGTTAATAACCACAATGTAAATAACAACAACATTGTAAATAACAACAACAATGTTAATAGCGTAGAACAACATGCAATAACATGTTAATAACACATAATAACATGTTAAAATTAAGAGAATAATAAGGAACAAGATTACAGTTAATAACTAATATACTAATACTAATATAATTTGTGAATAACAATGACAATGTTAATAACAACAACAATGTTATAATAATAATAATGTAGAACATGCAATAATATGTAACAACAGTTAATAACAAATAATAACAGATGAAATGTATAAGCTATTAACAAAATTCAACAGAGAATAACAAGAAACAAGATGACAGTTAATAACATATATTTACAGCTGGCAACACATAGCCAAGTGTCACAACATGTCTTCACATTGTTTTGTCAGCACACTCACTCAGACATGCGCGTGTTGAGCTCGCCGACGGAGTTGCAGTCGAACCATCCAATCTCCATCCTCATCACCCGGCCGAAGTACAGCCTCCGGATGATCTGGACCTGCCGGGCGGCCGAGGTCACCCACAGTGAGATCTGAGGAGAGAGAGAGAGAGAGAGAGAGAGAGAGAGAGAGAGAGAGAGAGAGAGAGAGAGAGAGAGAGAGCGAGAGAGGGGGGGGGGGGGTGAGAGAATGAGAGAGAATACGAAGGAGGGAGGGAGCGGGGGACAGGGCGAGGGAGAGGGAGTCGGAGAGAGGGAGAGAGAGAGAGGGAGAGAGGGGGAGAGAGAGAGAGGGAGAGAGAAAGAGAGACTGTTGTGTGCAGGATAGCAACCTAAAGAGCAAACAAGAACTTTCACCTTTGGCCTTGAATTGAACCCCATGGAGGTGTCCAGGGTGCAGGGTGCCTTTGAGCAAGGTAACTAAGTTCAAAATACATATTTGGGGGTTTCTTTTTTTGGGACCCCCACCTGTGTGTGTGTGTGCGTGCGTGCATGCGTGCGTGTGTTTGTGAGTGAGTGAGTAAGTGAGTGAGTGTGTGTGTGTGTGGCACATAAGGATACTCAACCCATCTTAGAAACAAACCTGAAAGTAGCCGAGCATAAACACAGCAATTCCGATGCCCACGTAGTAGTAGGCAAAATTCGTCATCTCGTACTCAATGTCCAAAATCCTGAGGAACACATTGGAAAGTATCACAAATCACAGAAAGTTGTTCTAGAAGATAAGTCTATTTAAAGTGGCAATCTCAAAGATTTCCGTACGAATAAATGTCTGTTAAGTCACCATCTATCGCCGCATGAGGTCACAATTATGAGTTTATTGCCCAATAATCAAAGCTGTTTACATTTCCTCATAGGATAATTGCCTAATCATATTTTGGCCAAATTGGGATCTCTAACCTAACTCTACTCTCTTAAGGCTGCTCATTCACTGTCCCTAATTGGCTATGTCCTAAGCCAATCAGAGAGCCTTTTACATTCCGTAATCACTATCTGCCTAAGTCATCTAAATACATGATGAGCCTTAAAATATGATTTTGGAAATGATGCTATGAGGCTAGCGATCCACAGTTTTATGAACGTTAAGAACTGGATGTCTTGGCAATGGCTCTGCAAAATTCCCAAATGTGTCGCCAAAGTCAATTGAGCAGAAATCGTACTTTGCCACTTAAAAATTTAAGTGAGTAATTTGATACTTTCCCGTTTCAAACGGTACATCGTCGGCCTCCCTTACCCGCACGTGCGATTCTGTAGCGGTTTCAAGAGCTCCCACGCTGACGACCCGTTGGTCCAGTCCTGCGTCGTGGCGGTGAGGTTCTGCCTCCACTGGATGGTGTTGTTGAGGCACTCCTTGCGGTCGTCCATCAGCTCGTTGAGCTCGATGTCGTAGTCGATGAACGTGTCGGTGAGCATGCCAAACACCAGCAGCATGAGCGGCTGGGCCGAGCCGTGGAGAACGGCGCACAGCGTCCCCCCCACCATCATCAAGACATCGCGCTTACTGGCGAAGCGGAACTAAGCAGAAATCGGAAAAGTATATCTTTTTTTATCTGAGAAGTGGGTCGGTGTTGCGAACGCGTGGAACGAATGACAAATGTGCATGGATGCGTTCCACACAGACACACAACCACACACACAGACACATAGGGCACAGAAAGTTTAAACAGTCCTTAGAGAATACAAGGAAGTTACAAAGAGAGAGTAAATGGGGAGGGGGGGAGGGAGGGAGGGAGGGGGATTGGGTTAAAATCTGTAAAGGATCACAATTCATGACAGCGTCAGAGTTTGTGCACTGAAAATTCAAGAAAAAAAAGAACTGTCCTTAGAGACTTAGAGATTTCGATAAGAAATACAATAAAATGAGACAGTACACTGACACCTTAAACGAAAGGTCGGGGAAGGGAGCTTACCAGCTGAAAGAAGCCGATTCGAATGGCCGGTTGTTCGGCCTTGTCCTTCGCTCTGAATGGGAGAGGGGGGGGGGGGACACAGTGGTCTGTGGGTGGTGAACGTGATAAAGAAAGCATTTATCCAAGTTATAGATGATATGCTCCACTACTTACTTGTCATCCTTCGGAGACGTAGTCATGGTCCTGTGAAATGAACAGAAAGCCGGGAGTCAAGGGAAACAGATATGTGCATGGGGTGGGGGGGGGGGGTTTGATACATGGTTACAAGCACATAACTCGGTGCAGCACACCAACACAGAGATACACTGTACCGTACGAGAGAATAGTGGAGGGAGACTCACATGTAGGAAGTCGGTTCTGGAAGACAAATCAAAAACAGCATGTTGCATTTTCGCATTATTCTGTATGTATGGTTACACACGTGCAACACACACATTCACACAAACCAAACATGCATTCACAAGTGCAACACACACAAACACACACACACACACACACACACACACTACACTCACTCACACACACGCACACGTGCAACACACACACAAACTCACACACCCCTCACTCACTCACTCATTCACTCACTCACTCACACACATGTGCAACAAACACACACTTACTAACTCACCCCCCTCACTCACTCACTCACTCACTCACTCACTCACTCACACAGACACACACAGACATGCACAAACACACATACATACCATCTGTAACATCGTAGGCATTGTTATCCTGTCCCAGCTTTTTAATGCTGTGGAGTCTGACTGATCCGACCGGCATCCTGGAAGCATCTAGAAAGACCAGACAAGACTGTTCCTTTAGACAGCATTAGTTTGATCGCAATCTCACAATACGTAATAGTGTGTCGTTCTCAGCGGGTTGAATCATAAACCATCAAGGGGAAGTTTTTGGATCAAAAACATGCCATACCTAAACCTTGCCCTCTAACAGTAACCTATCTCTGTCCAGGTCCTTCCCGGTCACCAAGCTCCCTCCTCCGGCTTCCTCCGGTCGTCCGCAGGTTAGTGCGAACAGTGATGCCTGGGGGAACAGCAGGGCCAGCAAGACCAGCATGGAGAGAAAGATAGAAGCACAAAACCCGGAACACTGACACTGTAGGAGGCCTCTCTCTCTCTCTCTCTTCCCCCTCTCTCTCACCCTCTCAATCCCTCTCTCTCCCTCTGTCTCTCACCCTCTCTCTCTCTCTCTCTCTCTCTCCTCTCTCTCTCTCTCTCTCTCTCTCTCTCTCTCTCTCTCTCTTCCCCCTCTCTCTCACCCTCTCTCTCTCTCTCTCTCTCTCTCTCTCTCTCTCTCTCTCTCTCTCTCTCTCTCTCTCTCTCCTCTCTCTCTCTGTTGTGGTAGGTGGACGGGTGAAGGAACTTGGGGGGGACCCTACGGTCAGGGCGATTTTGTTTGGTGTCCAAGTGTCTCGGCGGTCGTTGACCTCCATAGGTGAACAAACACACATACAGAGGAGAGAGAGAGAGAGAGAGAGAGAGAGAGAGAGATAGTCAACCCCTTAACACCACTATCAGACAACAGCAAAATCGCGGCCGGCTTCAAAAACCAAAACCTAACCAGGAGGCATAAAAACCCAGCAAACTACACACTATAATGAAAACTTGGAAGGATAGCTGTTTCTAAACTTATCAGAACTCCATGAGGCGAAAAACCCATTTAGACACTTCTAGATAACTTCCCAGAACTTTCACTGCAGCAGCAAAGGGATCCCCCTGGCAGTAGGAAGCCTTAACATATGTGACCTCTCAGCCTTGCAATCAAACCTGAAAGTCTCAAACGGTCCAACTAAGAACAACAAGAACAAGAAACAAGAAGTGGTTTGACGATGAAAGCAGAAACAGTAGGAAAAAACTTAGAAATCGTTCAAATTAAAAACATAGAGACCCAGACAACCACAATATACATCCTCATTATTATGAGACCTTAAGACAATACAGAAACACAATAAGGAGAAAAAATACTAACATGTTGAAAACCAGATCAACGCAACTGAGGAATCCATTGACTCATACCACTTCTTGGAAAATTGGATCACACTAAACAAACAAAAACGGGAAGACTTACACATTCAAAATGGAGATGTATGGGTAAACCACTTCTCCCACATATATACAAGATAAATTACAAACACTAGAATCAGTAATTAATGATGATCAGAACCCACTAGACTCTCCAATAACATTAAAATAACTACAGGACAAAATAAGGAGAGACGCCAAGATCGTTTATTGGCCTGTGGCATGTGCCACCGCGACCACTGACATACCATGGCATATGCCGTTCAGGAACGGCACATGCCGTTTAGCAACGGTAAGTGCCATTCCCAACAATGGTATATGACACCAGCACGCCCCGCCTCCTCCGTATAATTTCAAGACAAGTATTGCCGTAAATGTAAAGCTATATATATTTGGTCTTTATCGACACTATATCACAACATAACGCCGTAAATAAAGGGATTTATACGTTTCTCGTGTCCGTTCTGTTGTTAGTATATGTGCGATCTGTTTGTTGTTGCTTTTGAAATAACAGACGCTTTTTGAAAAAAGACTTACTCCGGTGACGGTAGTTAGCCTAGCCACCTAAACAGGTCTGACTAATCAATAACAGAGATTTAGAGCTATAGTCTATGACTACAGAGGCAGGTCCCTATATCGACCATGGGGTGGAACTGTAGCCTATGGCTAGACAGTCATCCATTTTTCCACTCGTGTTTTATCGAGGTGTCCTAGTAGCGTAGCCTGTATAGCATACTGTATGACTGCTTCAACTCATAACTATTCAATAGGCCAAATATTAAGTTTTGCATTTGTTCTTATTGGTGTTTAACCCAAAAATTGAAGTAGGCCCATAAGATCCCTCAAACAAAAAAGGCCAGTGGTGTTGATGGTATTCTAAATGAAATACTTAAATATACAGATCTCAAATTTCTAAAGCTAAAATTGCTTGAGAACCTGATCTGGAACCAAGGAGTGATTAGCCCAATCCACAAAAGTGGTGATAAATTAACCCCCAATAATGACCCTGGGGTCTGTCTCAACAGCAACCTCTGTAAAATTCTCTGTATGATTATAAATAGCAGACTCCTTAATTTCCTGTCTGACAATAATGCCTTAAGCAAAAACAAATCGGCTTCTCATCAAATGATCGTTCAAACAGAAAAACACATATTCACATTAAGCACCCTCATTGACAACCACATCAACCAAAACAAAGTCCATGTTCACAAACAACAAATGTGCACTTAAGACAGGAAAGGAATGTACTTCTTTCCACAAAGCAAGGGTGTGAGACAGGGATGCAGTGAGTGAGTCCGACCGTGTTCAACATGGACATGAACCAATAAGCAAGGACATTAGAACAGTCCGCAGCACCCGGCATAACACTGGTAGACACTGAAATCAAATGTCTGCTGTTGGCAGGTGACCTGGTGCTGCTGTCCTCAACCAAAGAAGACCTACAGCAGCACCTAGATCTTCTGCACAGCTTCTCTCAAACCAACGCCCTGACAGTGAACCTTAGCAAAACTAAAATAATGATGTTTAAAACAAGACCCAGCCTCCACAAATACACATTCCACCTAGACACTATTACTCTGGAGCAAAAAAACATCTATATACCTACCTCAGCATAAACATGAACACCGCAGGACACTTCAACTAAGCTGTAAATTACCTGAGAGACAAGGCATACATTTATGGTAACCTTTATGCCATGAAAAGAAACATCAAACTAGACATCCTAATTAAGATCTATAAAACCCATTGCACTCTACGGCTTTGAGGCTGGGGTCCACTCGCTAACCAATACTTTATAAAATGGGAGAAACATCAAATTGAAACTCTACATGCAGAATTTTGCAAAGCTATCATAAGAGTCCAAAGAAAAACACAAACTAATTCATGCAGAGCAGAATTAGGACGATATCCAATTATATTCATTACTAAAATCCAGAAATGAGCGCTAAAAGTGTATAACCACCTTAAGGAAAGTGACAGCAACCCACTCCACAAGAAGGCCCTCACCCACAGAGAGTTACATCCAAAAAAGAGTCCCCTAAGCCAGTTTGTCCTTGGACTGTTT